>NC_136415.1:286185178-286602678 GCF_051521515.1 Lactuca serriola
TTCCACACTATAAAAGTAACCCTTGCACTCCCAAAAATCGGCACTTGTGTTATAAGAAGAAACCCTAGCCAATTTTGGTGCCTCCTAACCTCTATCTCATATTCCTCCATTTTATTTTGGTGTTTGTGACTTATTAGAGGTATCATACTTGAGGTACTAAGCTCTTGAAAGGCCAAGAACTACAAGCTATAACAAAGAGATATTAATCTAACTAGTTTTTATGTTGTATATCTCCAATTGCATGCTAGCTAGGGTATATGCTTTTGATAAATAGAAATCACATGTATAAATTGAGAAAACTTAGATCCAAAGCATTAGGGCTGTATATGAACCATAAGGATGTTATAGTGCTCAAAACCCATTAAAAAGGAGGTCTATCAATGCTGGCGTGATAACTGTTGTTATACGAAAACTCCTCCAAAGGAAGATATGTATCCCAAATCGTGCCAAAATCCAGTTCACCTGCCTGCATCACGTCCTCCAATGTCTGGATAGTCTGCTAAGTCTGACCATTAGTTTGTGGGTGAAAGGTCGTGTTGAAGTGTAGACGAGTACCCAACTCCTCATGGAATCAGTTCTAGAACTTGGTAGTAAATCAAACATCCCTATCAAAAACGATGGAAACTGGCACCCCATGCCATGCCACAACCTCCCGATTGTGGATGTTGGCTAGCTTTTCAGCCAAAATACTCTCCTGGTCTAACACTGTAAATTTTCAAACAAAATTTTCATTTTTTAAATCACATAAAACTCAATATCACATTTTCTCGAAAACTACAATGAATCAATTGTCCAACCACAATTCAATAAAATAACTAATAATATCCCAAAATCCTCATTCATAATCTCGAACTGGTGTGTACAATCAAGCCGACGCCTTCCCAGAATCCTGAGAAGTACCTGAAACACATATCAAACAACACGGTAAGCACAAATCTTAGTGAGTCCCATAAAATACCGCACACATATCATTAGTCTCTCATGGCTATATCTCGATAAAGACCCTCCGGTCAATGTGTCTCAGTGAAGACCCTCCGGTTTCACAACTCGCGTTGGGCCATCCGTTCCTAACTCAGTAAAGCACAAAATAATATAGCATATATCCCAAAGACAAAATGCATAATATCACATACTCACTATAAGAACATATGACCATCCGATCGATAACTCAATAAGACCCTCTAGTCACACAGTATTACCGCTCAGGTAAGTATAGTGAAAAGACTCACCTCACAGAATAAAGCAGTGTAACCTAGACCCGAGCTCCTGGTCTAGACTCCGCCTACACGTATCACAATTATCTCTACTTAAAAATTATATAATGTTAAGCTAACTCCTCTACTAAATCTCAGAAAGTGTGAAAAGTCCATTTTACCCTTCCATGTTCTCCAAGGTCCATAGTTGACCAAACCCTAAAAGTCACGGAAGTCAGCACTCAAGTCAATAGCCCAATGTTGACTCAACTCGTCGAGTGCATCTATGTGACTCGTTGATTTCCTTAGTTTTCTAATAAATATCGTGAAAGTCCAACTCAACTCGTCGAGTTGTCTCATCAACTTGCCGAGTTACAATGTCTCCAGATTCGTCGGGGAAAACCCTATCCGACTCGTCGAGTCCCTTCAGACCATTTCCTCATTCAGACGTTTTTAGTTAGAAATGACGTCCCATACTATGGATCTAACCTTCTAAGGTTCACTTATCACGTAGAGCTATAAGCTTTGCATTCATGCATGGAATTTAGTGCTCAACATGCCAAAAAAAGCTCCATAAAGGGTTTCGTGCATGGAGACTTGACCAAAGCTTGATAAATCTTGGATCTTTGGGCTCATGGGACCTCCTTTTATCCAGATCTGGAGTCTCAACTCCATGATAAGCTCCAACAACTCAAGAACCAAAAGATATGGGGAAAAGCCCTAAAACTCCCTAGAAAGAGATCTATCAAAAGAATTACTCAAGGTGGTAGTTTTTTACCTCCAAACTGAAGCTAGCATAGAAAAACACTTGATCCAAAAGCCTATTCTTGTTCCAAGGCTTGATGCTCTTCAATCCTCTTCTGAATATGCACTAGAACACCCAAAGTTAGCTTTTATCTCTCTCTCTCTCTCTCTCTCACAAGCAAATACACACGATTAGGGTTTCTCACAGGTTATCAGGGTGAAAAGGGAGGAATAAATGAAGGCTTAAGGTCCTTTAAATAGGGTACAAACCCTGAAAATTAGGGTTTTCATACTCATCTCCTACTCATCGAGTTAGGGTCCTCCAACTCGTCGAGTAGACTCTAAAATCACGCAGCCATCTCAACTCCTACACGACGAGTTGGGGACAACCAACTCATCGAGTAGGCCCTTCAACTCGCAATAAATCCTTAAGTTCCACATCCATGAAATCAGGGTGTTACAATTCTCCCCCACTTGAATTAGATTTCGCCCTCAAAATCACTCTTTATCAACACATTGATCGAAACAAATAACCCGAGAAGCACCACCGGGAAAATCTCATACCATACAACGATCTCCTTCCCAAGATATCCAAACTGACAGGAACTCCTAACCCGAAAAGGAAGGACCCCTTTTCCATTGTAGTATCAGCTCTGACTCTTTAGAACTTGGAAACAGGAGTAGTTTGTCTCCCAAACAGACCGCCCATGCAGATTATCACCATGTCATCTGCTCATTGAATCACGGACTGATAAGACACTTATAACTCTAATTATCTCATTGCGACTGATGGGAACAAGTCTCTGACCATAATTGACTGCTGATCACTCATATCAGACATACCAGTTGATCTAAATCGTAGCTCAAAAGGAACTGAGGGGTCGTGCCTCACCAAGTATCAACTACCGATAGCGCTATCAGAACCAATTTGAAGAATGAATCTCAATACTCTTCCCTCAGACACTAGAAGAATGACCATGCCCGGTCGGAAATATCCACTGATATCCATAACCATAAGCCCCGGCTTCCCTTTAAATGTTCCCTCCAACACTGAGTACGAGGTCAGCTCCCGACCTAAGAGTTGAACCTCCGAGGCTGCCCTAAAACATACGACAATACGACTTCACGGTCGTTCTATCTAGCCAAGTTGTCTCAACCAATCACACTAGGATCACAGCCACTAAGTTCTCTTTACCCTAAGAGATTACGACAAATGAATTGAAGTCGCACCTCAAATCCGAACTCTGTCGTCTACTACTTGCTATTTCATGCGAGTCACAGTTCTCCTTAAACCAATGAACCTATCCATCCAGGTCTAATGCGTCAGATGGGAAGCATCCCCACTCACAATGAAACCCATCTATAAACTCTGAAATCCCAAATCTACCCGTCCTCCACATAGATAGAGCCTAAACTCAACAAAAGATTCTGTCCCAACACAAAATTGGAACCACGTGTATCAAATCTGTTACTCAACTCATGACCCGAGATCCGCGAATCCACGCGTACATTACTCTTCCCATCCTTTGATTTACGATAGCCTCTCCCTTAAACGAGGTAATACGGTTTTCTACCGTCACAGAGACCCCAGTCTCACCCCTGGTTCGACCACCACGTTCCCACAGACTTATTTGGCAAGGCTACCCAGGCCTAAGAACCCTTCTGCGTCATACCATGACTAGTAAAGGCCACGACTCCCCACAATTTTACAACTCTCTCTCGCTGACTAATAAGTGCTACGGCTCCTCGCAGTCTTATGACACTCTATCACTACCTCGTGTATGCTACGTATCCACGTAGTCTTACAGTACTCTCTCTCTGACTTGTGAATGCTACAGCTCCCCGTGGTTATACGATCCTCTCTCTCTAACTCATGTATGTTACGGCTCCCCGTGGTCATATGATACTCTCTCTCTGACTCATGTATGCTACAGCTCCATGCAGTCATACGATACTGTCACTCTGACTCATGTATGCTACGGATCCCCGTGGTCATACAATACTCTCTCTCCGACTCATGTATGCTATGGCTCCCCGCAGTCATACGATACTATCTCACTCGCCATGCGATCACCCCACAATTTTCTCTAATAGTCCTAAGTGAATACCCTCACCCGGATCCGCTCACTCACTTATCACCCCACAATCTCATCATCAATTCATCACCACACCGAGTTCACTATCTCATGCTCCGTGGTCTAACATAGTTAGGTGCATACACCTTCCCAAATTATGCATCACTACTCTTGATGAAAATTCTCTTAGACAAGGAGATCGCCTTAGTAAAGTCATACCCTTGGACAATTCGTGTTTCGCGACAATTAGTTGATGGTCTCACATCTAGAAATTTAATCGCTTGATGCTCCAATTTCCGTCTAACAAACCCAAACCTCATAGTAACCTAACAATTTAATGCATCATATTCGGATACCCCAATACACCATCACAGAATCTCACGATAGCTTGTCATGATCGCTGCTCTTCCGCTTACACAACTCGAAACCTTGAAGTACCCCAACTCATAATCTGAAACATGGAGGAATCATCAATGACTGATAATGCGTTGACAACAATCCGAAACCCCATCCTCTACTGATCAAAACCCATGTGAAACTACTCATACCGACTCTGAAGTTGACTGACAAAACAACTGCTACCCTTCTTGGAGTACAAATAAAAATCTATACGTCGAACTATCAGTCTCTCCGCAATCGAATCTTGACCTTGGCAACCCAAACGCCTAGAAGGTCAAACATTGACACACCCAAAGAAACATGGATCGAAATCAAATTCCTGTCCAACGACCACCTGCCATGAAGACACTCATTTTCTCCTGAGTATATGCGTCATGCATTATCTCGCTCTGTACATTGCCTTGATTATCACATGACCTCAGCCTCATATATCCGGACTGCAGATCACCATAAGCCAAACTTCTATACCATGCCAGACTGAAGATCCTCCCCACAGGATACCTAGTTCTCCTCTAGTCAGGGTTCGAACCATCGTATGTTGACATACCAACAGTCCTCACTACAGACCGGATTACCATATGTACGATTTTCAACTCATGGAACGTATACACAACACTCTATGGCCCTCCAGATAATGACCCAACAACTCCAAGTATCCTGAATCTTAGGTGAAAACCTCGGAATCCTACCAATGTGACTGCCTCTAGTCACCCAAAAATCTCATACTAAATCCTCACCGGACATCTCAATTGTCCCGAATTAGTTACAACTCTCAGCCCGGAATAATGAACTATCACACACACCTCATCTCCGATTCCCCAGTCGACTTTCCATCGTATGAATTATCATAGAAGAAAGAGACATCACTCTCAAAGTCGATATACAATGTAAACAACGAGGTTCGCTGCTAAGATATTCCTTACTATACTCAACTAAGGCATACCCTTGTCCTCATCCATCTCAGTTACCACTGATGACTCTCTCACGGTATAAGAAATACCTCGCAACAAAATACTCTGGTGAAAATATCACAGCTATAGGCTACCCCACTGGGTTTACCTCCAAACTCTAAAACCGGAAGCTTTTTATCTCTTTTGCTCCACACGGGAAGCGGAAATATTGTAATTCTCGTCACAGAAGGTGACATTTCAACCATTGGCTGATCACTCAATTCAGACCTCAATCCTCCATAAAACATCATCTCCACTGTTCCTTGAGCCATGCGACTCCAACTGGAACCTCACCAGTCAAACCCCTCGGGATCTAAAATCAATTTTACTCGCAAGGTATACTCCATTGAAGCTCGACCGACATGTCCCTCTAACCCCACAATCTACCATATCCATTCTCAGCCTGAACAATCACAGTGGGATAACTGGTAAAGACAGAAGCACCCTCTGCTACCAATCATGGTACCTGAACCATGTTATCTCCCCTCCACCTGCTACTTAGAACCCCTGGAATTCTCCCTATTTTGAGTATGGGTCCTCTACTTTTAGTAGTACGGGCCCATACTACCTGACTCATCTACCCATAGTTTCCACACGGATCGTCCCGGATTTCCTAAGTAGCTGCTCAACCTTCTCAATCACCAATACCATTACACATGTTCAGTCTCTAGCGAATAGTCCCCTCTAAACAGCGTACTCATCTAACTAAGGTCACTCCCTAGGCTCTTCCTAGGTTCTCACACTTCTCTGCCATCAGCTGCTGAAGAACTCCTCATGATGCCGACCATCTACCTCCTGAATATCGTCATATTCACTTAGTACCTGACTCCCATCATCAAGAGTTCCACAAAGCACAAAGAAAATCCACCAGCACATAAAACCACTCTATCATACAACTCCACTCGCTCTATCCACAACTCAAAAGGCATCACCGAACTCAGGCAATGGGTAGATCTAGGTTTTTGTCCACATTTCTTCATGTTTAACATGCTTGAGTGAAGTAAACCCATAAAGTTAGCAACTTTATGGATTCCAAGGGCTCCTTGATCATCATATTGTATAGATCTGGAAGTTGGTGAAGTATAAGAGCCATGCATGAGAGTTTGATGCTTATTTTCCCACTTTTTGACCTAGAATGGGTTGGGTCATGGATGGTGCAAGCCTGGCCATAAAGCAAACACTTTTATGAACCTTAGGGGTCCCCTTTAACTTTTAAATGAGATGGATTCAATGGCTTAATGAAATAGGGACTTAAAATCATGAATTTTAGCTTCAGATAGAAATCACGACATGAGACCTGAGGTTCTCACGATGTGAGAATGGGGAAACCCAAGACAGACTTGTCTGAGTTTGGTGCATGTCGTTGGAATCGAACCCGGTCGAATATCACAATGTGGCCAAGGAAGGATCACGACGTGAGACCTTATATTACGATTTTGTCCAGTGGATTAGACCCGGTTGACTTTTGGCTTTGACCAGGATTTTGACTAAGTTTGACTTAGGGGTATTTTGAGTATTTTGATTCTGGTCACTGTTATTTGTAAAGGTGACCAATAGAGTTAGTCATGGAGAAGTGAATTATTTCAGCCTTTATCTGTCTATGAGGTGAGTTTTCTCACTATATTCATAGGTCGAAGGCACCAATGCCGGCCCATTATTGTGTTTCTAGGGTGAGAGCTAATGTGTGGCTTATGTATGTTTGTATGCTGGGTTGAAATAGACCCCACGGAGGGGCCCACTATCGTATGTTTGGGTTGAAATAGACCTCATGGTAGGGCCCACTATTGTATGTTTGGGTTGAAAAACCCCCAGGGCAGGGCCCATATGTATTTACGAGTTGAAATACACCCCAGGGCGGGGCCCATATGTGTATGTTGGGTTGGAAATACCATAGGGTTTTGCCCAGTTGTATGTTTTGGCATGAGGTACTTTGGGGAAATCACTAGGCTTTATGCTTACGGTTTATGTTTATGGTTTTAGGTACTTCTGGTTCGAAAGGGAAGGGACCGGTGTGACAGCACAACATCCTCCCCTCATGATTGTCTGAATTTTGAATAATTATACTCTAATGTTTTGAGTATTATATTTGATGTTGATTTTTGGAGAAATTAATGAATGATATTGATGCTCTTTGAATTAAAAGTTTTATCACTATTTTTGGGATGTTAAAATGACATCGATAAACACAATCACTGAACGGTCCAACATAGGTCTGCACGTGGTTTATGAGGTCCATGAACGTGACTGGAACATTGGTGAGCCCTAAGGGTTTCACCATGAACTCGTAATGACCATATCGTGTCCAGAAATTCATCTTCTACATATCCTCTTATCTGACCCTCATCTGGTGATAACCTAGATGCATATCAATCTTGGAAAACCAAGATACACCATGAAGTTGGTCAAATAAATCGTCGATCCTCGGGAGTGGATAACGGTTCATCACCGTTAGCTTATTTAGCTCTCAGTATTTGATATACATCCGATGCGACCCATCCTGTTTCTTTACAAATAAGATCGGAACTCCCCATGGTGAACTACTCAGCCGAATAAATTCATTATCTAACAGCTCCTGCATCTGTGTAGACAACTCCTAAATCTATGGAGGTGCTAAACGATAAGGTGCTTTGGCTATTAGAGACGCACCTGGGACCAAGTCAATCTGAAACTCCACCTACCTCTCCATAGGCACTGCAGGAAGATCCTATGGGAAAACATCCAGGTATCCCCGAACAATCGTTACATCATACACAATCACCATATCCTTTTCCCAAGTATCCATCATGTAGGCCACAAACTTGGAACATCCCTGCTGCAGATAACACCTGGCCCTTGTTGCCGAACAAAGAGTCGGCCCACACTGAACACCCTCACAGTGGATCACCAACTCTCCCTTACTTCGGGTTCAAATACGCACCAAATGAAGCTCACAATCAATCATCACCCCACTGAGGCTCAACCAATCAATCCCCATAACGACCTTGCTCTCACGCAAGGGAATATGAATCAAATCAATTAGACACTGCTTGCTGAATAACTCCAAAGTGCATCCCCAATGAACCCTCGATACTCGCATTGGATGGTCGTCAGCAATCTCAACCTTTAATGGATAATCCAGCTCCCCCGAAATATCATCAAACCTCTTGCTAAGCGGAAGAAATACAAAGGTCATGTAGCTCCCGAATCGAATAAAACCAATGTAGGAATGGCATTCACAAGGAATGAACCTAAACAACAGCACAAGCATATAAGCATGATAAATAACATAAATAAAAAGGTAGGGAAAAGATACATACTAGTGACCACATCAGGTGCTACACAAGCCTCCTCAGCCATTAGTTGAAATGCCATACTCCGAACAACTTGCGCCTCTACCTTGCCATGGCGGCCTTCATTGATCCTCAGAGTCACCGAAGTAGGTGATGCTACTGGTTCTCCTACTCCTAAAATCAGGTAGTTGGCCTTCTTATTCCCCTTCTGATTGCAATGGAAGAAAATTAGATTAGATTCCTAGGTGGTAGTAGTGGCAGTACATGTCGAAGTGCTCCGTCCTGCTGTACTTGTAGCAACCCAAACCACCCGCACTGTAGAATCCGTCATGCACCTTGATATACTTGCCACACCGACCCCGACCTTGTTGGTCCCTCGATCTAGAATCGAAACCATTGGGTTTCTTCACTGAAACCCCAATCATCTTCCCATGCTCTGCCTTCCTCTTCCCTATATGCTATAAATTGATCTCCCGTTCCCAAGCCCTAGATATCATGTCATCCAGTGTCGGACATGCAGGAAAACTAACAAACTCCCTGATATCTTATCTTATAATGTCATGGTAATGGGTCTTCCTCATCTCCTATTCTGTAGCGTACTAGGGAACCAATAAAGCTTTATCTCGAAACTTGGCAGTGATCTCCGCCACGGTCTAAGTCATCTGTCACATATCCATGAACTCCCTCGCCATCTGTTACACCTCAATAGTTGGTGCAAACTTTTCTCAAAACGGGGTCACAAAGTCTGACCAAGTCATGGACTCAATGGACGGGGCTCCCAGAGCATAACCTGATGGGTATTATGCAAAAAATGTAATCCTATGTGTGCATGCAACCCTATATTTTGATCTATGTTTTCTATAATTGAATATACAATATGAAAAATAATGTAGAAACCCTAGAACACTAGTATATAATCAAAAATACACAATTAGGGCTATTGAAACATAGCCCTTCCTATCTTATAGAAAAGGATCCCATGATCCTGGACCGATCTTACCTGGGATCGCAAATCCCAAATTTGTCTATGAAGAGCGGATCTAATTGTATTAGTATCTATAATTGATTTATTCTGTGTAATACTATGATTGTTATATAGAAATAACAATCTAAATCCTTAGTATTGTAGAATCTTTGAAAGAAAGTGTCACAATTGTCACGCCTCTAATGGCTCACACCCAATAATAGCAATGAAGACTGATTAAGGAGGAGGAGAGAGGTTGAAAATTATGGCTATGTCTTCCAAAGAACAACTGGCCGAAAATTTTAGGGTTTAGATTCTTTATATAATGCAGTCAGGAAATCCTAGATAAATCCTAATCCAAGATAATCTTAAACCAGGTAATTATCCACTTTCCTGTTTATCTACTAAAGATTATTCTAGAAACCCTAAGGTACAAGAAAACTATCCATGGCCTATGGAGGGTTCTAGATTGCATCTTGCTCAAATATTGAACAATTACAATTCAGTCCCTGCACTTTTAATTTTTTTAATCCCAAAATTTATTCTAATTAATTTCTGATTAAATATTAATTAAATATTACTAATTCTAATTAATATATTATCTTCATAATATATTAACAAATCATTAATTTCAATTTATTAATCAAATAATAAATCCACCTCTTTCTCTAAAATCATCCTGTCTAGTTGCTAGTCTTGAGGGCAACCTAAAAGGGTTGTGCTACTATCAATTTAAGTATATATCAATTATTGTTATGGGATTAGACACCTAATCCAACATAACCAACCTCCTCCCACCAATCTCAGGCTCGCTCTCTCCGAAAGCCCATAACAAACATCACCTTTGACCCCTCGGGAGAGAAGCTAGTCATCTGGGCACTCTCAATATCTGCTATCCATCGCATGGTGGAAAAGGGGTGCTTTGCCCCAAAGAATCTTGATGCCCCACATCCCCTGAAATCCTTGAAGGAAAGAGTGTGGGCTCCATACTGACTAGTAGCCAGATTAGCCCTAAAGATCCAAAGGCGATCCTCCATAAGCTCAATGATACTCTCCTTGATCGACCCAAACATCATCAGGGTCGCCTCAAGGATGCATACAGTAATCTCATATGGTATGAGCTGGTGTAAACCCTCGTCAATTGGATCGGTGCTTGAGCCTAAACCAGATCCAGATCTCGAATCTCCTGCCCTACCACCTGTCATCACCATGCTAAAACATAATACATAAACAATCAATATACACACGAAGAGGTTCACACTCTAGAAGTTTCTCGAATGCATCATGACCTTCCTTTTCTTGGGTATAGATCATGTGCTTCTAGTAATACCGACACAATACTACATTCCACACCTATCTATACCCTCCCCAAGGACTGTCCCGAATCCTTCAAGTCATTTTCTTTCTATCTAGTACTCATCTCATACCATAGAGCGCCATATGCGCCAAGGCATATTCCAGGAATTCCCTAGGATTTCTTTCCTCACCCATCTTTGCTATCATATGCAGAAGGAACTCCTTCTAATACCATCTAACTACCACTCGATTATAATTACATACTTTCGGGACTAGATAATTTTTCAAATGAAAGGTCTCACACTACAACGGTTGGACTTAAACAAGAGTCGTGCAATAGAGTAAAACCTAACCCTCTAAAATTATCTAATCTTAACAATATGTAACCAAGCACTTTCAACCACTAGTTAGATGGTATTAATGAGAATTCCTAAAAACACAAAGCACGCAACATCTGACCATTAAGAAATTCGAATCAAAACATAACCTAAATAGGACATCCTATTAGACTAGCATGTTGATCTATAAGATCATACAAAAGGCAGATAAATACATCTCTCCTAGAATTCTATCATGCAATCCTAAGCAAATCCTTAGCCCTATCTAGCTTGCAATAATCATATCATATCGTAAAACATTTAACATGTATGGGTATTTTCGAAAGACTTACTTGAGCTCGGCTGATTGAACACATCATACCCCTTTCTTTTATTAGAAATATCTTAATAAAATATTTCTTTTTATGAAAAATCTCACCAAAACCTCAGTTTGAGTTCAGACACACCCAAGAGTATGCCCAAATTTGTCAAACCAAGGTTCTGATACCATTTCTAACACCCCCTATGGCACGTATCACAATATTGTCTGCTTTGGGCTCTCAACATGAAAACTTCCTAGGGGTGTCATTCAATATGGATTGCTCTCGCTTGGGTACGATTACCTGCATAGTTCTTATGGGATCTTCCAACCTCATTACTTTAAAATGTGTTGTTACAAGGAAGGTGTCCACACCCCTTATAAGGAAATATTTCTTTCTCCTTCCATACTGATATGGGATTAGGTGCTATGTCACGTATCACAATATTGTCCACTTTGGGCTCCCAACCGGTATTGGATATATTTCACCCCCTTTAGTCTCTTTCAACCGGTATTGGGTATATTTCACCCACTACAACTAGTATACAATCATATCAGCAAGTCTCACAGAGACAACAAGCATATACAAGAATAACAAGAAATTGTCATGAAGACACTATCATCCTATAAAGATAATTCAGTGTGCCGAAATTGGAGCCTTCGACCCACGAGTATAGTGAAGGAACTCACCTCTGTCTAAAGATAAACCAAATCACACTCGGGATGTTGAATCGTAAAATCCCCACACTAAATCACGAATAATAGATCCCTAATTAACAATTCGCTTATTAAACCAAACCGAGAGTCTAAATCCTTAATCCTTACTCCTAGCATAAAAAGGCTACTTTACCCTTTCCCTTAATAGGCCCAACATATCTTGGTCAAAATCCAAACTAGCCCAAAATCTGAATGAATGTTTTAGTATACATTAAACCGAGAGCGTGCATGAAAAGAACATCAAAATCTGACTTCATATGAGGAGGTTATGAGTTTTCTAAGATTTTGCATAGTAGTATACATCCCAGAATTTAAATTTCAGATCGTGCAATTTTTAGCCAACATAACCTAAATGAGAATTAAAGATCTCATTAAGAGGAGCTCAACGATTAAAAGATAGTCAAAAACGGAGTCCGTATGTAGAAGTTATGAATTTTACACGGTCATTATCAGTGTAATCTTCTCATACTGTTAAATTTAAAATTGGTCAATAATTGGCCGTTAAAGTCAAAATAAGAGTTGTGGATCTTTTCAATACCTATGTGTGGATATAAAGAACGTAAAAACGGAGCTCGTATGCGAAAGTTATGGAATTTAGAAGACGGAATGGTATTGCTACGAAGGGGGTGACATGGCTTAATCTGGACCATTGCTTTCTCCCCAAGCCTTTCCACCAGAGGGTGACATGTGGTACTAACTCGATGAGTTGGAGGCCAAAACTCGACGATTAGGTCCAAAATTCAGCCTATAAATAGCATGTGAGGGTGCCTTCATTTCTCACACCAAAAACCAATTCTCTCTCTCTCTCTCTCTCTCTCTCTCTCTCTCTCTCTTTCTCTTTAAATCCTCTCTAAACCTCTAAAACCCTCCTAAAGTCCTAGTAACCTCAAGGTGCTAGAGGAAAGCCCAGGATCACCCGAAGGCTCCGAGAAAAAGAGCTTTTCGGATCAGATGTTTTGCCCCGTAGAGCCCGGTTCATAGCCAAACCCCCGGTAAGTGAGATACGATTACCCTACTTTAAGTATAGCTTAGGTTTAAGTTTATTATTGTTATTATGAACTTATATATATATATATATATATATATATATATATATTATAAAATAATATATATAAAGTGTTATTGTAATTGTTGGATTAGGTGTCTAAGTTCATAACTATTTCTGGAATGTACTTGACCCGATTAGCATGGTCCATTTGGGTTGCATGACATCTTGTATTTGGATAGACCAAAATAAGAGAAATAACACTTAAGGTTTATTAATATATTATAAGTTCTAATATATTAATAATATTATTTAATTAGTATTGATCAAGAATTAATTTGGAATTAATTAAGTGATCAAAAGAAGACTAATTAAATATATGGGTGGATTGTGTAAGTCACCCATTACTTGTATAGTGGGCTAATGCTCCATGGATTATCAAGTTGGGCTAAAACCCATAGGATGCTCCATGGTTTCTTTAAACCCATGGATCATTAAAGTGAAGCGCCATGTCAAATTAGGGTTTACATGGTGTAACCCTACTTATGACAAACTATAAAAGGAATATGTTGTAGACCAAAATCGGCACTAGTGTGAGAACAAGAGGGCATAGCCGATTTTAGAAGTGTTCTATTTCTCTCAAGGTTATTCCAAGAGTATTTGGTGTTGTGTGAGACACTTGAGGCATCACACTTGAGGTGCTAGGCTCACAAGGTTCTCAAGGAATCCAAACAACAAAAAAGTATGTATTTCAACTAGCTATTATGTTTAAGAGTTCCCCATGCCATGTTAGTTAGGTTAATAACCTTGGAAATCAAATTTGCATGTATCATAGGAAAACATAGATCCACGGTTTCTAGTGTTGCATGTACACCTTAGGAGTCTTACATGGTGTAACCCTACTTATGACAAACTATAAAAGGAATATGTTGTAGACCAAAATCGGCACTAGTGTGAGAACAAGAGGGCATAGCCGATTTTAGAAGTGTTCTATTTCTCTCAAGGTTATTCCAAGAGTATTTGGTGTTGTGTGAGACACTTGAGGCATCACACTTGAGGTGCTAGGCTCACAAGGTTCTCAAGGAATCCAAACAACAAAAAAGTATGTATTTCAACTAGCTATTATGTTTAAGAGTTCCCCATGCCATGTTAGTTAGGTTAATAACCTTGGAAATCAAATTTGCATGTATCATAGGAAAACATAGATCCACGGTTTCTAGTGTTGCATGTACACCTTAGGAGTCTTAGAATGCTCAAAACCCAACAGTGGTATCAGAGCCTAGGTTTGTTTGCTTGATATTTGATGTAGATTTTGGAAAAAAAAAGCTGAAAATCTTGCTGTCTGGACAGTAGACTCGCCGAGTCCATGGGGGGACTCGACGAGTCCAAGCACAAATTCATCCTACTCGTTGAGTAGGTTCACGCACTCGACGAGTAGAAGCCTCTGACTACAGATTTTTGACTTTTGTTTCTGGAAATGGACTAGAAACATTACCCTAAACTGTTTTGGTGTTTTTGAACTTGTTTTAGATGGTGTAATGGTAATGCTAATCCATTTTCAATAGCTATTATCAAAATTTCAAGTTTTATATGGTTAATTTATGATTCTTGAAATTGTTGATAAGCATGTTCATGAACTTATGAGTTTAGAAGATCATAGGAATTATTTGTAACTTGCTAGTTAGTTTAATTCTTTATCATTATGTGTTTTAATGGAATCCATAATTTGTCCTCAAGTTATGCATTACCAAAAGTTACACTTTTAAAGTTCATTATTAAACACATAAGTTACATGAAATCAAAAGTCACTCATTTTATTAATCCATTAACTCATAAGTTATGAAAGATGAAAAGTTTTGAAACTTACAAAACATGCCCCCAAGTTTTGGAACATGTAAAGTCACTTTAAAAACTTTAGTTCCAACCCCTAGAATTTTTAAAAGTTAAAATTCAATGCATATACTTTATAATATTATAAGTTTAATAATAATAATTATATATGTATAAGAATAAGTCGTTTTACCGTTAGTAGGCTCATTCATGAAGCCAGTCTATAAGGGGGGGTATAAGGTTGTTACCTACAAAATGGCATCTTAATGGGTGTCCAATCTCACCCTCCGCTTCCTTGATCGGTGGAGGGTCGTTAGCTGAACGGGTAAGACAATGACTTTAAATCTTCATTAAAACTATTATGATAAATACAAAGTAACTAAATGTTTATAAATTCCAAATCTTTGTTACTTTAGGAAAATGTGAATAAGGTGCTAACCCATGAAATTATACTTTGCACTTTGCTTAAGTCGGTTAGTGGAGCGCGTGTGGTTAACCGACACACTAGCTGGACTTAACAAGGTAGGAAAAGGGTAACGTAATGTTTATCATAGTATCAATGGAGCGTGTGTGGTTAACCGACACATCGATTGAGGGGTAAACATTAAGGGTACCAAGTAATTTGCATGGTTACTTCACACCTTGTTTTGTGATCCTTAGCATCCCAGACACAAAACCTGAAGGGCACACTCGAGATTGAAACATGCCATTGAAGGTTCAATGAATCTCAAAATATCTAGGAGTTTCAAATCCAATTAAAACCTAATAATTATTTCGTATTTCATGGTGGGAATTGGTGAATCATCATTCGCCTACCTTCAAATACTCTATAGCTTGGATTACAACATCCCTCTTCCAAGTTATAGAATATTATGCTGGGTCCTAGCCATAATATTTCATATTGGGTGTTATATTAAGGACTTTAAATCAACTAACTTGAATATCTCCCATTGTAGATGTCTGGTTTAGACAACTGTGATCTTCCCAAATCTCATGGAAATCTAACTTCTCTACCTCCACCCCCTCCATTTATTCTTGCTGACTCACAAGCTCGAAGACTTGAAAAATTCAAGGTCACTCAAGTCTTACTGGAAATGAAACATAAAGATGGAAGACGTATGTGCACTCATGTCTTAGGAATGAAGTCACACTTTGATAGGTTGAGAATGTTGGGTTTCGTTGTCCCAAGGAAGTTGGCTATTGACTGGGTTCTTCAGTCACTTCCTGAGTCATATAGTGAGTTCATTAAGAACTACTATGTGACAGATCACGACATGACCCTAATAGATCTATCTTATTTTCTTGTTGATGCTGAGTCAGAAATGATGTGGCACAATGGTCAAGCAAATATGGATGGAAGGTCTATTTCTCAAACTTCCATGGACATTGACAATGGTAACATTGGAAGTCCAGAAAAGCTTTCTCTTCCCAATGGAAAGGGATCGGCCTTGGTCTGTGATAGTCCCGTGTACCATTCCCAAAGATTCTATATGTTTTCATTGTCAAGAGAAGGGGCATTGGTTGCGAAACTTCCCTACCTACCTGAAAGATCTAAGAGGAAAAGGAAAAATAAAAAAGGTTTGACTCTGCTTCAGGTAAGTCCACTATCTAACTCTGTTAAGCTCCTTATTGATGATTCTAAATACAAAATGTGACTCATTTTGGTGTTTGGCAGGATCATGCAAAGGGAAGGAAACTTAAAGAAAGAGTATGCTGAATCTTATCGCGAAGATGGATTTCAATCGCATGGTTCGAAGATCGGATTCTTGAGCTACTACTTAGGAGTTATGATAGATTGCTAGAAAATATGTAATATCATAGTTTTCATTTAAAGTTGCATTGTAAGAAAAAAGTTTTTTTTTCCACATTGATAAATAAGTTAAATTTTTTGTTTTATTTTATTATATCTCCTTGCAATGGCATTTTATGAAAAAAATTGATGTTTGTATGGTTCTAGCAATAGATGAAATGTGAATTTGATTCTTTCATTTGTGGTAGTGTCTAAATTTATCAAATAAAAATGATTCTCATCAACCACGTTTTAATTGGACCGAAACTTGGAATCATGCAAGTTGTATAGTATGATGAATGAGAAATTTCATCTTTGGAAAATTAAGACTAATTCCTTGTTTACATGTATATGTGAGTCAAGTGAAGGACTAAGGGATCCAATACACATTCTTGTGCATTGGTCAAGGTCCACCATAAAATATCGATAAGACTATTCGTCATGATTTACTAAAGTTCAGTAAATATGGTTATACTTACCAGTTTAAGTATAATTCTGAAACATTGGAAAAGTTTCGATGTATTACACGACGAATGAGAAGAATCAAATTAGGCAGAAAGATAAAAGTTTCTCAAATCAGAAAAGATGGGACAGTACTTTAGTATCATGTTTTGTGATCATCTTAATGATTAAGAAACCATATCACAATTGGTCCACTAAGGACATCTTAGTGCATTCTTATGGCTAAGAAGAGGTATCATGAATTGTTGAAATGGTTGAATCAAGAAGATGAGTCATACTTCGTTCCAAAACAAGTCTTAGAGTCATACTCCAAGACTGTAAGTTGAGTGACATATCTTAAAGAAAGGTTTATAACAATTGTCAAATGTAAGAGTAAAAGTGTCCTACTCGTGTACATTTGAAATTGATAAGTTGTGATGTTTTGGATAAAACAAAGACCAACTAAGGCCAATTGTGTGAAGTGTTTGTCTTGATAGAGAATCTACACTATCTCTTGAATATTTGGCAAGAGAGTCTTATATGTCATGAGGACAGTGAGAGTCTTAAAGATCTTGAAAAAGCTTCAAGATCTAATCAAGAAGAAAAACCTATAGTTTATCACTAGCACACGACTTGAGGTTTATAACCTATCGTGTTGACATATTCCTAAGTCTGTGCCAATTCTAGTTAAAGTTAGCTTTGCATATGAGTTCTGAGAGTTCTCAATTGGTAGCATAACAACTTGGAAGCAATGTCAGGCCGTTGGTGCTTCCAGGTGGCAAGAAGTTAAGACTGTACAAGTTAAATCCATAAGAGTTTTGATTATTCTTGTGTTTCACTTTGCGTGTTTTGACTTCTAGAATAACTAAGTCGTTCTTCCTGAATGACTAAGTTATTCAAACCATCCACAGTCGGTCATATGTCAGAAGTAGATATGAATTAAGACTATCATGAGGTTGGCTTGTAGAGGGCTATGTGGTTAGACATAGCAAGAGATGCTACAACACTTCATGAGTGCTCATAAGTTCTGTGGCTTGGATTCAACCCACGCTCACTGGTATCACTTCAAGGAATTTATCTCGAGTGATCATGAGATGGTAATATCATATAAGTCTTCAAACGTAGAGATATGACTTGTTGCCTATGAGTTGGTTATACATTGATTGTACATAAACGCATTGGTAATTCAATGTTATAAAACTTGCCTTTATGTTTGATTCAACAAGTAGTAGAACAAGCATATGAGTCAAAGTTTATTTGTTCCTTCTTGGATTAGAAGCGAAATCTGGGCCCCTCGATGATTTTGTGTTGACCCATGTACCGGGCCCGATCAAAACTAAGTTGATGTGTTCAAATAAGTTCTATGTCAAACAAATCGGAAATCGAGAAACAAACTACTGGACAATAAGTAAGACATTGTTCCATGTATTTGTCCGGCTGATATCAACAACAAAGCATTATATGATCACTTATCTTAAATGGAATATCATCATCATCTCATTTCTGCGAGACCTTGAAAGAGCTACGATTGCTGATCGGTTCCTGAAGTTATTCTTATAGATATAGTTATTAGACTTATCCAAGTGGGAGACTGTTGGATTAGGTGTCGAATTTCATAACTATTTCTGGAATGTACTTGACCCGATTAGCATGGTCCATTTGGGTTGCACGGCATCATGCATTTGGATAGACCAAAATAAGAGAAATAACACTTAAAGTTTATTAATATATTATAAGTTCTAATATATTAATAATATTATTTAATTAGTATTGATCAATAATTAATTTGGAATTAATTAAGTGATCAAAAGAAGACTAATTAAATATATGAGTTAATTGTGTAAACCCCCCATTACTTGTATAGTGGGCTAATGCTCCATGGATTATCAAGTTGGGCTAAAACCCATAGGATGCTCCATGGTGTCTTTGAACCCATGGATCATGGAAATGAAGAGCCATGTCAAATTAGGGTTTACATGGTGTAACCCTACTTATGACACACTATAAAAGGAATATGTTGTAGACCAAAAACGGCACAAGTGTGAGAACAAGAGGGCATAGGCGATTTTAGAAGTGTTCTATTTCTCTCAAGGTTATTCCAAGTGTATTTGGTGTTGTGTGAGACATTTGAGGTATCAGACTTGAGGTGCTAGGCTCGCAAGGTTCTCAAGGAATCCAAACAGCAAAAGGTATGTATTTCATCTAACTATTATGTTTAAAGAGTTCCCCATGCCATGTTAGTTAGATTAATAACCTTGGAAATCAAATTTGCATGTATCATAGTAAAACATAGATCCAAGGTTTCAAACATATCCCCAATCTTTCATGCTTCCAACTTCGTATTAGCTTTCTTTTCATCCCGAGCATGTCTTTGTTACTACAAACAACTTTCAAAACATATTAAGTACCTTATATCCCAAAATAAGCATAATTGTAGCTAAAAGTATTAGAAATATGCACAAAATACATTATTAAATATGCACATATCAACTTTCAAAAATTTTATGAGAATCATGATACACTGAGATAATTAACAAGTTGAATGTAAATTTTTAATAGGTTCCATCTGAGTTGGTTGAGTTGCTTCAACAGGCAATGAGATGCCCATAAGAAGTGAAATTGTTATATGCGTCTTTTGTCTCGTGTATAAAAGATGAAGTTGATTATTTTAATAAAATCCTTTCTTTAGATTCCATGTAAATGGAAAATCTAATTTAGTTCCAAATTAGTTTTTGTTTCAAGCATTAGAATAAGTACATTCACAATTTGCATTTTGTGCTGGAATCATGTAGAAGTGATCTATTTTACATCAAAAGGAAGGAAGATCATAAGAAGAGGAAGATGACAGATTGAATGGTAAAGAGAAAGGGGTTACCATGAAGAATGCTTATCAATCGGAGCACCCTACAAAGGATATCGACCTATTCCATTTTGACATCAAAGGATGTTAGTAGCAGATCTGTTTGGTGTATTTGGTAGAGGTAAAGAAAGGAAATATTGGTACGAGTAGCTAGTCAAGTTTAACTGTAAGATATAAAATTTCACTTTTTTTAGTATAAGATACTAACAAATAATGTTATATGTAGGAATCAAGATGAGTTGAAAGAGAAGTTGAATATGAGTAAGAGTTGTTATCGATTTAATTTAAAATTAATTTATATTTTTCTACATATGTTTTAAGACATATTATTTTGACTAAAACACTTTTATAATTTGAATCCGTTTGTCTTTATGTGATTGAATATATTTGTCTAATGTGTAGTTTGTTTATATACAAATCTGTAATCATATTGCTTTTCAGGGTAATCATATTTATCTATACAAAAATCTGTAATTTTTTTTTTTTTTCTGAATTATGTATGTATTGTATATCTAACTCTGCACAAACTTGTTTATATTATTATATATGAATCTATTTGTGTCTCTTAAAATTTATTTGTTCTAATTGTTAGTTCTTTTTAAGTTTCTTTATTATTTATATATTTTATTCTGATTGTTTATATGGTTATTTATGCATATTTACTTTGTGGTGAAGCTCAAGTTCAACAGCCTCGACAAAATGGGTTTTCGAGCAGAAGATTCACTTTCGCAATTTTGACTTATTTTAAAAAGCAAAAGATTGATGGAGTTAATGTGGTCGTATGCAACTATTGTGGGAAAAATTAAGTGGAAAAAGCTATAATGAAACCACACACTTGCAATATCATTACAAGCTTTGTAGATTTTGATACTTGGTTCATAAGGATTTGATGGAAATGAAGGCCAATTTTTTTTTTGGAGAAAGAACATGAGAGTGAAATTTATAATTATTGTTTTTTAATAAACATTAGATGTGGGAATGTTGTAATCACTTTTTTTAATTTGACATCTACAAAAAATAGATAATGAAGTATAACCGGTTGAACATTTTAATTTTCAAGATTTTCATTTTTATTGTTTATTTTTATAAATATTTAAGAATTACAAAAAAAAACCTTGACTTTTTATTGCTAAATAGATATCCATTGTGTTCGCCGTACCCGATGAAGATTTTGTTACCCAAACCCGTCAGGGATTATATGGGGTGGGGATAAGTATTGGGATCGGAGTTCGGGTGCGGGGACATGGGATTACAACCTCCACGAAAATCCGCCCCTATTTGCATCTCTAATAAAAATATTTTCTTTGTAGATCTTAAGTTGGATATCCACGATTGAGTGGAAGAAGTAGCCATTACAAGAAATTGAGCACATACATTGTTCATTTTTCTTTTCTCAAAGTCCTAAATCGATATATAAAGGAAAATTTCAATTTATTTTTCATTTTATTAAATATAATGTCATGTCGTTGCCAACTAATTGTATACTTAATCAATTTGGGTGCCTCTAATAAGAAATGAACAAAAGCGTAAGTTCGTTGAGTTTTTTTAGACAAAAGTTAAGTTCATAGAGTTTTTTTTTGGAATAGATAAAACATGATTGGGGTTTTTTGAACGGTTTTGAGACTTCATTGGTCTTACTAGTCATTAGTCGGTTGACCCTAATGATAATTGAACAAAAGTATAAGTTACGTTTTTAGACAAAATGCTAAGTTCGTTGAGTTTTCTTGAACAGACAAAACATAATTATAGTTTTTTGAATAGTTTAAAAACTTCATTGAGTTTATAAATCATTTTCCCAACAATGTAAAGACGTTTTTAAAGAGCCTCTACACTTCTGCCCCACACCTAAAAATCCTTTGGACCGGTTGTGATCACATGTAAGGTAATATCTTTTTTCTAATAAAAGAGTCTTTTTTTCCACTTGTTCATTTTCTAAAGCTATTAACTTTCCACATGTCATTATTTTAGAGCTCATCAATTTCTTTTCCCGCCTGTTTTATCCCGTAAAAATTTAAAAAATTCGAAAATTTCATTCCCGATTCTTTCTCCCTCAATTTCGTTATGAGTTTTGGAAACTAAATTAGGATACTGATTTAAAATTCAAACATACAAATCTCCTAGGGTTTAATCCTAAGAGAATGACCAAATCCTATAATTAAAACCCACCTCTTATTCTTCTTCTTCTCTATACTCAACAAACAGTCACTTAATTTTCATAGGCTTCCGACCTTGCTTTTTCTCTCTACCACAATCCAAAGGTCGTAAGAGGTATTTCATTCAATTAATTTTGAGGAAACATTGAAATCAATAATCAAAACATGATTTCTGCCTTTTGTTTCTGTAGATGAAGAAAATTCATGAGCAATTATGATGGGCTTCAATTCAGGTTCTTTCACGTTCCATTATTTGAAATATATTGATTTATGTACTTTTTATATTTTATGCTGTGAATTTCAACTTACTTTGACAAATTTCAAAACATTGATGTTTATAGGTTTATCACAATTTCACCAAATGATAGGAGCAATAAATTGAAGACTTGAACATCTTTATATTTATAGGTCGACTTCAGAAATAGGTATTCGTCGGATTCCTGCTCGGTCTCTCTCTCTCTCTCTCTCTCTCAATCTGTTGATTTCGTCTTTGTTTCTAGATATTTGTTAAACTTTTCTTTTCTTCAGTGTACAAGTTCTTGATTTTGTTCATTATTTTTTCTATGTTAATTAAGGATCACAAAGGTTATTATATGGGGTAACTTCGACTATCTTTGCCATAGTATTCTGTAATTTTTCATCGTCTCATTGTAATTCATGTTCTGATTTTGAGATGCATCGACTGTGTTTTCTTTAAGATAATAAGAGGCAACAAAAATACTCGACAAGTATTCTTGATTTTAGAAATGTCGTTCGTATATATGGAATCCATTTCTTTTGGCAATATTTTTCTTGTCTTCATGGTGATTTAACAAATTGACTGTGGATTAAAATCCTTCATGGAAGAAGCAAATAAAGAAGAAAATTTCACATATGATTGAGAAAGATAAATGTTATTTACTTATATCTTTTGTCAACTTAACTGATAAATGTTATTTCACAAATTGACTCAGTAGGTTATTAATATAATAAGAAGTTGTTAATGTTATTTACTTATATCATGTTCTTAGCAATTCTTTTGTCAACTTAACTGATAAATGGCTAAGACAGTTGTTACTTCAGTAATAAATTGCTAATGTTATTTACGCCATATTGATTTTGCATAAGAATGCCATTGCAGACCTGAAGAGACGACCCTTTGTTACTTGATTTTTCTATTTAAAGGTTTATGTTTTTATAGAGAGCACGTCTACAAGGGACTCATTCAGTCAGATCAAATTTCTGACCATTTGACCTTGATTCAGAAGCTTTAACATCTGTTTAATTTAGTTGTAATCATTACATTTATTTTAATGATTTAATTATTAGATATATCATTATGATGTTTTAATCCTTAGTTATAGTTAATTATACACCAATGATTCAGACAATTGCAGATGAAATTAGTAGAAAGTCCACTCTTTTTGGACAATGTATAGCGGGTATGAGAAAAACTTATCTCCAGTTAGAGTGCCATCAATATTGGTGTACAAAATGAGGAAACTTCATGTAGTGAAAATTGTATATTTGGCATAGGCTTGGAAAGATATTGACACGCCTTATTAATAGGAAAGGAAATATTCAGGCTTGTTAAAGTAAGATACTGTAAGCCACCAACCACACTTCTATATTTAAAAGTATCTTCTTCATTGAGAGGCTTTCCAGAATATCTAGTCAGCTTATCAGTAAATAACATTAGTGTTGAGACACCTTTACAATTCTCCATATTAATTCGATGAAGCAAATCAGAAGCATATTTATGTTTAGTAAAATGATTCCCCCTGAATTGTGAAGGACCTTAATTCCCAAGAAATAATTCAACCTCCCAAGATCCTTGATAGGAAAAGAATAAGACAAAGCACGAATCAACTTATCAACCACAGTTTGGGAAGAACCAACAATAACAATATCATTAACATATACGAGCATATGGATTGAAACTACATCATTAACTAGGATAAAAAGAGACATGTCAACTTTAGAGTAGTGAAAACCAAGATGATGTAGTTTATCCCGTAGACGAGAAAACCAAGCCCGTGATGATTGCTTAAGTCTATAAAGAGCCTTATCAAGCTTACATACATAATGAGGATTGGAGGGATCCTCAAAGCCAGACGGTTGATGCATATATACCTCCTCATCTAAGAAACCATGGAGGAATGCTTTATTGAAATCTATTTGATGGGTTTTATACAAAATAACATCCTATGTGCTCATGCAAACCCTAAAGCTTGAATCTAGGTTTCTCTATTGTACATGCAATTTATCCAAGACTTCTGAACCCTAGATCTAGCATACATATTTCGAAATTATCATATAAAATCAGATCTAGATGATTACCTCTTCAACAATGGCTTGAATCTTCTTGTCTTGGAGTTTAGAGTCACAAATGTCACTCCTCTAATGGCTTACAAACACCACAAGCAAGAATATGGTATTGGAGAGAGGGGATGACGCATAAACTCGGCTATGAACTCTTCTAGGGT
Source organism: Lactuca serriola (assembly GCF_051521515.1). Taxonomy (NCBI): domain Eukaryota; kingdom Viridiplantae; phylum Streptophyta; class Magnoliopsida; order Asterales; family Asteraceae; genus Lactuca; species Lactuca serriola. The sequence goes on from NC_136415.1 coordinate 286,209,945, forward strand.
TCCAAGTTCCGAAAATTGATGCCTTAGAGGTCTATTTATACTTATGCTTCTAGGGTTTCAGTCAAAACCCTAATGGTCAGCTTAGGCCTTAAGCAGTCTCAGGAACCTTCTGGAATAAGGCCTCAATGGCCGAAATTTAGGATGGACACATCCTTAATTTCATCTGTGCCTAATCCATAAGGCTTCCCAGCCAATATTCAACTATCACACAATTGACAGTTCTAGTCCCCATTATTTAATTAATGTCTATTAGCCACATAATTAATTCTTAATTAATTCTTGTCTAATATTAATTAAACTATATGATTTCTCTTTTAATATATTATTCATATAATATATTAATAAACCATAATAACCTCTCTCTTCAAAAATCACTCTGTCAAGTTGCTTTGGTGAAGGCAACCCAAAAGGACCATGCACAACCGAGTTAAGTACTTACAAAATATGGTTTCGGGCTTAGACACAAATCCAAGAGTCTCCCACTTGGATAAGTCTAGTAACTATAAATGCAAGCACAATCCGATTAGCAATCATAGCTCTCAAAGACGTTGTCGAACTCTGATCTTATCATTAACTTGTCCTTTAGATAAGGGATCGTATAGTCCTCCGTTCTAGATATCGTGCGGACAATTACATGGAATATAGTCATACTTAATGTCCATCAGTTTGTTTCTCGATCTCTGATTCGTCTGACATAGAACTTAACTGAACACGTCAATTCAGTTCTGACCGGGCTCGACACATAAGTTAAACCAAATCATCGAGGGGCCCAAATATTGCTTTTATCCTCTTAGGAAAAAAAGGAACAGATAAACTTTGACTTATATGCATTTACTATTCACTAATCAAATCATACACAACAATGCATTTTATAACATCATGTTACTGATGCATTTACGCATTATCAATGCATAACCAATTAGCAAACAATAAACCATATGTCCAAGTTTCAAGACCATATGATATTATCGTCTTGCGTTCACTCGTGATAAATTCTATGAAGTGATACCAGCAAGCGCGGGTCTAATCAAATGCTCAAATCAAATTCATAAGCACTCATGAACGTTGTATCAAATCTTTCTTATGTCTAATACTCTTTAAAGAATCTACACACCAATTCATGACAGTGTTCTTTCATATCTACTTCCAACATATACCCGATTGTGGACTATTCGAATAATCTTATTATCCAGGAAGTCAAAACATGCAAAATGAAACAATAGGTAAATAATTAACATAAGACAGTAACTTTACTAAAAAATAATACTCTTTAAATTAATCATCAAATGTTAATTACAATTTATCTATTACATGTTTGTAAACTATCTAATCAAAACTAATATCGTCCTTCAGCCCAATGCTCCTAGTGTGCTGCAAATGCTTCACCCTACTCAGTCCCTTCGTAAGGGGATCTGCTGGGTTTTCCTCTGGCGATACCCTTTTCACTACGAGTAGTCCTTCTTCTACCAGATGTCTAATGAAATGATATTTACTGTCGATATGCCTGGATCTGCCATGATCCCTCGGTTCCTTGGTAAAGGCAACCGGACCTTCGTTATCACATAAATTTTCCATAGGCTCCTGTATGGCTGGCACAACTCCAAGGTCTCCAATGAAGTTCTTCAACCATATTGCCTCCTTTGACACTTTGCTCGCTGCAATGTACCCTGATTCGCACGTTGAATCAGCTACAGTCTCCTGCTTGGAACTTTTCCAAGTCACTGCTTCTCCATTAAGGTACTACTAGAAAAACAGCCTTTTACGACGCTCATTGCGCGTCGTAAAAGGCTCAGACGACGCGCAAATGCGCGTCAAGGAAGGCCTTGTCATAAAGAGAGACGACGCACATTTACGACACACAATGCGTATCAAGGAAGGCCCTGTCATAAAGGAAGACGACACGCATTCGCGTGTCGTAACCTTACGATGCGCGTGTTAATGACACACAATGCGTATCAAGAAAGCCCCTGTCAAGAAAGGCCATGTCATAAATAAAGATGACACACATTTTTGCGTATCGTAAATTTAAATATTTAAAAAAATATATATTTATATATTTATTAATTTTTAAATTAAATTTGCATTTAATGTGTCATAATAGAAATAAAATACCATATACAAAAAAATACAATCCATTGAATAAACTTTAATGTCATACAATTCTAATTCTTACAATATATAAATTTGCATTCATCTAATCTACTCTATGTTTCATACTAACAATTGAAATGAAGAATACAACACTTGCATTTTCAGCATCTTATCTCTTTCGGCTTGAGCTTTCTTTTCCACTTCTAACTCGAGAGCTATTCGCTTTCATCAACCCTGTAAACACAACACAAAATCACTTGTCATTTTCATTCGCTTTCCAATTTCCGTTGTGTGTTTTCCTATTTCCTTAGTTTGTGTACAATGGAGTAAGCAAGTGTGTATTGAAGCACCTTCCATGTAATAGTACCCCCTTGACCAATACTAGTATCAGAATATAAAGCACCTTTCTGCACAAAAAACAATAATAAGTCAACATGTTAGTTGCAACCTTGTTTCTTCTTCTTCTTCTGAACTCATCTCTTGCAACCATTGCTCTAAGCCTACTCTGAATAGATACAACAACTCCTTGTCAAAACATGTACAACCGGTTTCAATCAAGACACTTAATCAATCAAAAACTTCAACAATTAATTTATTTCCTTATTAAAGCTAGTTCTTTTACAGCTATATGTTTGAAGATATAAAGAAAAAAAATGTCAAAGGAGAATAAGGAAATACTGAATGGTAGAACCTCATTACTGTTATGCACACAATTATTCAAACCAGACTGCCAAATTCTAACAACTTCTCCAACTGTTCTGTTTTCAATCCTGTCAAGCACAATTTTTTCACAAGTAAGGCAGAAGCATGGAAATAAATAAAAGTGGGCTTCTTGAATTATCCTTCATTTTGATAAATATACAAAGTTATATGATGTGTGTGTACCTAATGGGGCCATATCTTGGTCCACGACGGAGTACAACAATGAAACGTGATCCCTCTTCATAACCTCGAATTCCAGTCCTTCAAATTTCCGGAGTGCCATCTTCCTCCTTCAAAACAAGAAATATGGTGTCTTCCTTCTCAATTTGAACAGGAAATGACCATTTTGTGCCTTCATCACGGATCTATTAGATAAACAATATGTAAGGAAAATATCACTATAATAAATAGATAAAAATTGTATAATGAAAGAAATACACACACACACACGAAGGACCCCTAATCACCTGTAGCTTGCTAGGTTGGTCAGTCTCACGGTAAACAATGAACTAGAAAACCAAACTTAAGGGCTTTTATGAACCAAAAAGAAAGAGTAAAATCGAACATTTCTATCAAACTTAAAGGCTTTAATAAACCAGAGGTTAAAATTAAAATTAAAAGAAAAAGTTGCAAATATCCGAATTTAATGAACCTAAAATCTACAAGAGGGTATGACCGACAAAAACTTACAAACTTAAGGGTTTTTATGTCATTATCCCTATATTTAAATGGTTTCCTTTAAATCTTCCATAAAATAACTTGTAGTAGTCGCATAAGAAAAAACTCGTGTTTTCTTGTATACGATATGCAAAATTCAAAAGTGGACTACCAAAAATTGCCAAGTTAGATTCATAACTTTATGTACATTTTGTTAAATAAATCATCCAATATATTTCAAACAAGACCAAAGAACTCTAAATATGTACTGAATTGAAATGAGAATCACGTTCCAAACCCAAAATACCCGGTCTAAATCAAATCTTTTCAGTTCTCTACCAGTTTAGCAGAGTTTTGAGTTATGTGATTAGAACAAAAATCATCCAATTGATCTCAAATATCATCATCTATCTATACGTTTAATATGTATATATTTATATAAGGACCCATAAAAAGTAGGGTTAGAGAATAGAGATGGGACCTAATTTTCACCAATGGCGCAAGGAATGCAAGGCGAATCTTTTGCTTGGTCTTGAGGAGTGATTTTTTGCAAACATTGATCATGAAAAGTATGGCCACAAGGAAGAGCAGCAACTGCTGGTGGTGCTGTAGGCTGGTATAATGCACCTTCTGATGTTAATGAAAGATCCCTCTTGCATAGCAAGCATTTATATTTTGTCAATTCTGGAGGACTTGTCTCAGGATCTGGCATATAATCAAACACATTACATTAGTTAGTAGTTACCATGTCATATATATATATATATATATATATATATATATATATATATATATATATATATATATATATGAAGAAATAGTAAGAGTAAGAAACGATAGTGTACCTTTCCATGTAATATGAGAGACTGTAGGACTAGGAGCAGCTGTCACAGGAACACGAGGTCTAAAATTTGATGTGTAAGGTATAGATGGATTCATAAGAGCACGAACACGTTGTTGAGTCTGTGATTGTGATTGGTAGATTGGTATGGAAGGATGAGCAAGATTGGCTGTTACAGAAGCAGCTGGTTTTGTGGAGAATTGGATTGGCATTGAATGATGAGTAGTTGTTGGATGTGACATCTTCTGGCGTTGAACCCAATGGGGGCCTGAAGGTGGGGCCACTACACTTCTCTTGTGATATGGTCTCGCATAATACTCAGAATTATTAGAGAGACCATCAACAGAAGTTGTAGGAGCTTGTCCTCTAGGATTGTTAGGAAGCTGAACCATTTGAGATTGGCCTACATAAGACCAAACAAAAAAAAATATCAAATATGTATGCAATATATCCAACTGTATACATACACTTCTTAGGTTTTTATTTACCATGACTGAAAAGGGGACCTTGAGGATTCATCGGATAACTGACAGGTGCTACATCAATTCGATCTGATTGTCATAAAAACGATCTCAAGAAATTAAAAAGAGAGCAAGTAGTCATACCAATAGAAGGTCTAAAAACATTATCTGGATACTAACGTGTTTGACTTTGACCTGAAAATAAAAAATTAATCTCACATGATAAGTGAGACTTAACTTGTTGTCTATAACTGTATAAAAACAGTCTTATGCCACTCAGGATACCTGCACTAGTTGTCTGGAAGCTTATTTGTCTCTCAGCAGATTGAGGGCTATCTCTCCCATTAAACTCAACTCCCAGCCTTTTTGGGAATGGGAGATCTGTTACACCTTGACCACTGCTAACCCAAGATACTTGAGGAACTGCTGTCCTCTGGTTTTGTGAAAGCAAACCACCCCCAGGACTTTGGGTAGGCATGTGATTTTGTAAATAGGGATGTTTTCCTACAAGAAAACATATTGATTCAATAAGGATAACCTTAATGTAAACTGAAAACAATCACCTTGCTTACCTTTATAATTCTGTCTGATAGAAGTAGAACCACTTCCAAGTTTGAGAGAAGAATTCATGGAACTCTCTGATGGTGACAAATCTATATTGCTTGGATAACGAACCTGAGATACATATAAGAGTATAAGCACTCCATGTTACTGAATCAAAAAAGGTTACATGAACAAATAACAACGTACTTTTAAATTTATTTGTTACTTTCCTTTTCCTATTATAACATCGTAGCACCCAATTATAGTAATGTCATGCAAAGACATGATATTTACTGCTATGATTGAGTAGATTTTCATGCAATAATAGGAAGAAAAAAATGAAAGTAAGATGCTAATGCTATGCATTTAGACGAATCCAAAAAGAAAATGAAGTTACCGCAACATTGAAAGTAGGAGCTGGGTGTTGTCCACGAAGTCCATTCGGGCCCAAAATAGAATGTCTGGAGAGAGTTTCTTCCCTTGCACGAGGAATATTTAGAGAACTAAAGCAGCAAGAAAACCAAAATCACTAGTTTGTGTCATAAAAACAACCACCATCAATTCTAAGTTCTAACAAAGGACCTGATAATGTCAAAAGGTAACATGATCTCTTTTTACAAGGATCCCTTTGGTGAAATACATGCCAAAGGGTATAAAATATCGGATTTATTTGTCCTCCACATAATTAGGAACCAACGAATTGCAATAACCATCTTCAAATTGTACACAGTAACAATCCCTAGAAGTTTCAATTTAGTCATTAATTTTTATCCCATTCATTCTGTCGGTAGACATGCTGAGTTGGCATCCTATACTTCACACGGATTCTCCACATCAATACTTTATTTTCTGCTTATATTATAGAGAAAGAAAGAGAGGGGGAGGGGATATGAAGTACATAACAAATTGAAAAGAACACTTACAATTTCCTAGTTTGCTCTTCCAGAGTATTAACAGGTGAATACAACTGCATCCGAGTATCTTGATAGCCATACCCCCCATTAGCATTATTAACCTGTACCTGTGGTGCCTGGTACTTTATCATAGAAAAGTAAAGTTTGTTTCTATCAAATTGTTGTATAACCTTTGGAAGATATACGTTCTAAAATCTAAAAATAATCATCAGATTTTCACATGTTTACACCAATATGGCAATAATCGATCGTCTTATTAAAAAATTGGTTATGTCACATAACATAACAGCCACAAACTATTGCCATATTGCATGCTAGGTCACTCATCATGTACTTGTAGTCTTATACAAACCGAACATTGAACTCCATATTTTGTTCCGCTTTAAGCTTTTGAGCAGGTAAACCCATCTGAGAAGGCATCCTATGTGGCATATAGTTGGCAAATAGTGTCCACTCTATGTCCATGTGGTGCTGACATGGTATCCAACGTGGACTTTTTAATTTAAATTCTATTAGAACTTACAACTAATACCGTAAATATAAATACACCCATTCCCATAATACAATAACGGAAACAGAGAAGATGGACATCAGACCAAATGTGGATTTTATGCATCTCCGCCCAAGATCTGGATGTCAAAGGGGAGTGAAAAGCTATCATCTAAGATTGTATAATCCAGTGTTTATGATATGTGTATACTAACTGGATCGTGCTTTTTTATAGCAAACATGGAGTCCCAACGACCTGTTGTATTAGTTCTAAGTGGAAAATCAAAAAGCGAGAAGGAATTTGCAAGGTCTTTAAAAGAAAGTTCATCCCTTAAAATCACAGATGATGTAAAATTCCAGACCTATTTGCATTCTGAGATGGAAAATCAATTGAAAAAAGATGAATTCAACATTGATACTTACATGGATCCTGAAATCACTAAAGAAGGGCATTGGTCCTTCAGAAAAAAGATGAAAAAGCTGACTACTGAAGAACGGCTTCGTGGAGAAAATTGCAATCAAGCCCTAAATTCAATAGTTCTCCATTTAAAGAAAACACAGTATAGGGCTAGAGTTGATAATTTGGAAGAAAAAAGATGAAGAACAGAAGAATATGAGGTCAAAGTAACAGAATGGAATAAATAAAGGAAAATTCTTACCTTTTTCTTCGAACGGAGGGTCAATTGACTTTCAATTTTCGGTGTTAGGGCTTAGCGATTGTAAGAGGAAGAAGACAGACGTACTCTCATAGATGATGGTTGTATGCGCTTGATTTTGCAAAGACGAGTTAAAGGAAAGAACTAGGGTTTTCTTGTTGTAAGTCAGGGGAGAAGCCGAGAAAGTAATTAAAGGAGAAGGGGGGAATCGCTCAAGAAGAAAAATAGGATGTCTTCGTAAGATGGAAGGGAAAATTGGTTTAGAAGCTGGTCAAACGTATTGAAATGTTGAAACGTTTGGAAACAACTTCTCCCAAATGGTTGGAGAAGATGGTCGGAGACAGTTGGCGGTGCGAGATCGGAGGTTGGGTGGTGGTGCGATGCTGCTATGAAGACCAACGCCCTAGGGCTTTTTCTTGCTAATCGGAAGAGGCGGGGGGTGGGGGGGTTTAATTTTTGGGATCCAGTATAGGCGGGTGAAATCCCGCTTAAAACGCGTGTTTCATTAAAAAATTATAAAGCGACACTCTTAGATGACACACGTTTTATGAAAGGTGCCCTCCGCTTTTTCTTTTTTTTCTTTTCTGACACTAATTTTAGGGCACGCACAAATGCGGTGCCCTCTATCCTTGATATTTTGCAAAACTAACATTATTTTTTAGGGCACGCACAAATGCGTATCGTCTATCAGCGCGTGTCATTGTTTGCGCGTCATTAAAGGGCTTTTTTCTAGTAGTGAGGGTAAAGACCCAACCCGACTGAAAATGATAGTTGTCTCGGCCGGTATGAAAACTAACGTCACTGTACCCTTGCAAATTTAAGTCATCACTCTCATCGAGGACTAGAAACTATTCCTTGGTCCTCCGAAGGTACTTAAGAATATTCTTGACTGCGGTCCAATGTGCTTTGTCAGGGTTCCCTTGATATCTACTGACCATGCTCAAGGCAAAGGCCACATCAAGGTGAGTACAAGTCATCACATAAATGATCAAGCCAACTGTGGAAACATGTGGTACTCGGCTCATCTCTTTTATCTCGACTTCGGTACTCGGACTTTAAGTCTTACTCAACTTGGCATTACTTTGGATTGGTAAGTCCCCCTTCTTGGAATTCTCCATACTAAAACACTTTAGTACCTTGTCCAAGTAACTGTTATGACTAAGTCCTATTAGTCTTTTACTCGTGTTTCTCACTATCCTTATTCCCAAAATATAGGCAGCCTCTCCGGGGTCCTTCATAGCGAAACACTTCTCAAGCCAGGACTTGACTTCCTACAAGGTTGGGATGTCGTTTCATATGAGTAGTATGTCATTGACATACAATACGAGGAATCTCACTATACTCCCACTGCCTTTAACATATATACATGATTCATCCTCGCTTCATAGAAAACCAAACTCTATGACCTTCTCGTCGAAACAAAGATTCCATCTGCGAGACGCTTGATTCAACCCATAAATGGATTTTTCAAGCTTACACACTCTATTGGGATGCTTCGCATTGACAAAACCCTCTGGATGATTCATGCAAACATCCTCAACCAACTTTTCAGTTAAGGAAAGCGGTTTTGACATCCATCTGCCATATCTCATAGTCATGAAATGCAGCAATGGCCAGCATCACCCTAATATACTTTATCTTTGCAACCGGTGAGAAGGTCTCATCATAGTCGACTCTTGGAGTTTCAGTAAATCCCTTCACAACCAATCACGCCTTATAAGTGTGCACATTCACATCCATGTCGGTCTTCTTCTTGAAGATCCACTTGCACCCGACCGTCTTACGACCTAGCACATTATCAACCAAGCTCCAAACTTGGTTATCGTACATGGAATGAATCTCGCTGTCCTCGCCTCTTTCCATTTTGCAGACTCTGGCCCTGCCATGGCTTCCTTGTAGCTGTTAGGTTCGTCTAAATTCACTAGTGTACTATCACTAATGAACATATCCCCTTCTTTAGTAATACGAAAACCATAAAACGGGGGTTGAACCCTAACTCTTTCAAAACGTCTAAAAGGTAAGGACTCGGCAATCGGTTCAACCAGAGACTCCTCCTCGGGTTGAGTGCCAGCGTTAGAGGTTCCTTTATCGCTTGACTCTTAATTCTCTTCAAGATCGATTTGCCTCCCTCTATCCCCTTGGCTTATGAGTTCTCGTTCTCAGAAAACTCCTCTCCTCGCAATGAAGACCACATTGTCACTCAGCTTATAGAAGATATATCCAAAGGACTTCTACGGGTAGCCGATGAAAATACACCGCTCACTACGAGGTTCGAGCTTGTCGTGAGTTTATTGTCTTACAAAATCCTCGCAACCCCAAACCTTGATATGTGCCAATGAGGGAGCTTTCCCTGTCCACATCTCGTGAGGTGTTTTGGCAACCTTCTTGGTAGGGACTAAGTTAAGGATATGGGCGGAAGTCTCTAAGGCATACCCCCAGAATGAGATAGGTAGCGAAGCACGACTCATCATGGAATGAACCATGCTTAGCAAGGTTCAATTACACCTCTCAGCCACACCATTTAACAACGGTCTCCTAGGTGAGGTCAATTGCGAAACAATTCCGCATTCCTTGAAGTAGTCGTGGAATTCAAAACTTAGGTACTCTCCACCTCGATCGGATCGAAGCATCTTGATTTTCCTGTCCAACTGATTCTCCACTTCCTTTTTAAACTCTTTGAACTTTTCAAAGGTTTCTGACTTGTGCTTGATTAAGTAGATATACCCATATCTGCTTTAATCATCGGTGAAAGTCACATAGAAACGGTTTGCATCCCTTGTAGTGGATCTAAATGTTGGATTAGTGTCTAAGTCCATAACTATAATTGGTATATACTTGACCCGACTTGGAATGGTCCATTTGGGTTGCATGACATCGGAACATTTGGGTAGAACGTTTGTGAGAAGAGGATATTTGTGACATATTAATATATTATAAGTTCTAATATATTAATATGAAATCATATTATTTAATTAGTATTGATCAAGAATTAATTTGCAATTAATTTAGTGATCAAAAGAGACTAATTAAATATATGGGGATTGATTGTATAAATCATTCATTCTTATATATGTGGGCTTGTGATCCATGATTCCTTATATTGGGTTTAACCCATGTGGTGAACCATGGATACTCCATGGAGGTTAAAACCCATGGAGCATAAGAAATGGGTAAAGTCATGAGTTACATGGTGTAACCCTAATAGCCACACTATATAAAGAATCCATTGGTTGGTGAAATTCGCACTAGTGTATACACAAGAGGGCAAGCCAATTTATAGAGTCCATATATCTCTTCTCATGTATTCCAAATGTTGGTGATGTTGTATGAACCATTTGAGGTGTCACACTTGGGGCACTAGGCTCTTGAGCTCCATGGAATCAAGCTACATAAAAACGGTATGTATTCTATCTAGTTTTGTTATACTAGTACTTATGATTGTATGCTAGTTACGATAATATCTTGGAAACTTCAAGTTTGCATGTATAATAGAGAAAACATAGATACAAGGTATTTAGGGTTGGATGTAAACCATAGGAGTGTTAGGATGCTCAAAACCTAACAGTTGTATCAGAGCCTAGGCTTGTTTTCATTTATACTTAATGAAAATTGCTAAAAAATCGAAGTTTTTTTTTTCTGTCTGGACAGATGACTCGCCGAGTCCATTAAGCGACTCAACGAGTCTAGGTGTAAAACCATCCAACTCGTCGAGTTGGTTCATGCACTCGACGAGTTGGACCCCCTGACAGCATATTTTTGAGTTTTTTTTGGCTGGAATTGGACTAGGAACATTACCCTAAGCTATTTTTGAACTTATAAACCTGTTTTTGATGTGGTAATGTTCATGCTAATCCAATTTCAAAGATAATTGACAATAGATTCATGTTTTGTATTAGTTTGAGGATTAGGCTAATTACATGAAAATGTTTAATTTGAATTATCTCTTATGAGTTAGCTTAGATTAATAGAAAAGTTATGTGATAATGTGTTTTCAATCTAAATTAATCTAAGAGTTGTTCATAAAATGTGTTTTTGTAACTTGTGCTCAAGCTATATGAAAAGTCACATTTATGATTTTTAAAACTCATAAGATTTACATAAGTTATGAAAATGAAGAGTCTTATTTTCTTCAATGATTTTAAAGTCTTCTATAACTTGTCCTCAAGTTATGAAACTTGAAGAGTTTGTCATTAAACTACTTTAAACTCATAGGTTATGAAAATGAAGAGTCTTATTTTCTTAAATGATTTTAAAGTCTTCCATAACTTGTCCTCAAGTTATGGAGCTTGAAGAGTTTTTCCATTAAACTACTTTAAACTCATAAGTTATGGAATTGAAAAGTTTTTGAATAGTTCAAAACTTGCCCTCATGTTTTGGAATTTGTAAAGTTTCCTTAATGAATACTTTAATTCCAAGTTAAGCCCTTAGAATTTTAAAAGTTAAAATTCAAACCTTATACTATTATAATATCAATACTTAATAGTTATATATATGTATAAGAACAAAGTCAGTCTTACCGTTAGTAGGCCTCATTCACGAAGCCGGTCTATAAGGGGGTATAAGGTTACTGTCTATAAAAATGGCAGTTTAATGGGTGTCCACTCTCACCCACCGCTTCCTTGACTGGTGGAGGGTCGTTACCCGAACGGGTTTGACAGGACTATAATTCTCTCTTCGTTAAAAGTATTAATGATAAATACTAAGTAACTAAAATCTTATGAATTCCCAATCTTAGTTACTTAGGAAAATGAGGAATTTGATGTAACCCATGAAATTACACTTTGCACTTTCCTTAAGTCTATTAGTGGAGCGTGTGTGGTTAACCGGCACGCTAGCTTTATTTAACAAGGTAGGCAAAGGGTAACTTAATGTTTATCATAGTATCAGTGGAGCACATGTGGTTAACCGACACATTGATTGAGCGATAAATATTAAGGGTACCAAGTATATTTGCATGGTTATTCACACCTTGTTTTGTGATCATCGGCATCCCAGTCACAAAACTTGAGAGGGCACAATCCAGATTGAAACATGTCATTAAAAAGTTCAATGAATCTCAAAAGATTTATGAGTTTTCAAATCCAATTAAAACCTAATAAATTATTTCGTTTTTCATGGTGGAAATTGGTGAATCATCATTCGGCTACCTTCAAATATTTTATAGCTTGGATTACAACATTCCTCTTCCAAGTTATAAAATATTGTGTTGGGTTCTAGCCTTAATATTTCATATTGGGTGTTATATTAAGGACTTAAATCAACAAACTTGAATTTCTCCCATTAGATGTCTGGTTTAGACATCTATGCTCATTCTAAATCCCTTGGAACAAGCTTTCATAATGAAGATGATGTTCCATGGTTGGATAATGGAAATCATACTTATCTTCCTCCTCCAATTATTCTCCCTAACCCACAAGTTCTTGAATAGTTCAAGGTCACTCAAGCCCTATTGGCAAGCAAGGTCTATGTGTGATCACATCTTGGAGATGAAGTCACATATTGACAAGCTGAGAGAGTTAGGTGTCAAAGTCTTGAGAAAGTTGGATGTTCAATCATTTTGCATGTCACATAGTGAGTTCCTTTGGGACTACTATGGAACAGACAATGACATGGCCCTTAATGATCTTATCTATTTGCTTGGTGCTTCTGAATCAACAATGATTTGGAGGACTAGTAAAGCAAATTTGATTAGAAGGTCAACTTCCCAAACTTTCATGGATATTGACAATGGCAACATTGGAAATCTAGAAAAGCTTTCTCTTCCTAATGGAAAGGGATCGACCATAGTTAACTCGGTTGACCAAATGGTAAAGAAAAGGCTAAGTCTGAGATTGTCCCATGTACCATTACCAAAGAGTCCATATATTTCTATTGCCAAAAGGAAGGGGTATTGGTTGTGAAGTTGCCCTAACTACCTGAAAGATCTGAGAGAAGGTCAAGTCAAAAAGTTTGACTCTACTTCAGGTAAGTCCACTATCTAACGCTCTTAAGTTCCTATTTGTAGGTTCTTAATACATTCTGATGTATGGCAGGATCAAGCAAAGGGAAGGAAACTTAAAGAAAGAGTTCGCTGAATTTGATTGCGAAAATGGATTTCAATCGCATGGTTTGAAGATTGGATTCTTGAGCTACTACTTAGGAGTTATGATAGATTGCTAGGAAATATGTAATGGCATAGTTTTCATTTAAAGTTGCATTGTAAGGATAAAGTTTTTCCGCATTTTATAAATAAATAAAAATTTTATTTTATTTTAGTTTATATCTCCTTGCAATGGCTTTTATTGAAAAAACTGATATTTGTATGTTTCTAGCAAAAATGGAAATGTGAATTTGATTCTTTCATTTGTGGTAATGTCTAAATTTACCAAATAAGGAAAGATTCTCATCACCCAAGTTTCAATTGGACCGAAACTTGGAATCATGCAAGTTATATAGTATGATGAGTGAGAATTTTCATCTTTGGAAAATTAAGACTAATTCCTTGTTCACATGTATATGTGAGTCAAGTGAAGGACTAAAAGGATCGAGTACACATTCTTGTGCACTGGTCAAGTCCACCACAAAAGATCGATAAGACTATTCGTTATGATTTACTAAAGTTTAGTAAATATAGTTATACTTACACGTTTAAGTATAGTTCTGAAACATTGGAAAAGTTTCGATGTATGGAAGAACGAATGAGAGGAATCAAATTAGGAAGAAAGATAAAAGTTTCTCAAATCTGAAAAGATGGGAGAGTACTTTAGTATCATGTTTATGATCATCTTAATGATTGTGAGACCATATCACAATTCATCCTCTAAGGACACCTTAGTGCATTCTTATGGCTAAGAAGAGGAGTCGTGAATTGTTGAAATGGTTAAATCAAGAAGATGATTCTTACTTTGTTCCAAAACAAGTCTTAGAGTCATACTCCAAGATTGTAACTTGAGTGACACATCTTAAAGAAGGTTTATTAACACTAGTCAAATGTAAGAGTAAATTGTGTTTCTACTCTTATACATTTGAAATTGGCAAGTTGTCATGTTTTGGATAAAACAAAGACCAACTTAGGCCAATTGTATGAAGTGTTTATCTTGATAAAGAATCCACACTATCTCTTGAATATTTGGCAAGTGAGTCTTATATATCAAGAGGAGAGTGAGAGTCTAAAAAAAATTCTGAAAGAGTTTCAAGAACTAATCAAGGATAAAACCAATAGTTTATCACTAGCACACGACTTGAGGTTTGTAACCTATCGTATTGACATTTCTGTGCCCATTCCAGTTAAAGTTGACGATGCATCTGAGTTCTACAAGTTCTCAATTTCATAACTGCTTGGAAACATTGGCAGGCCCTTGTGCTGCTAGGTGGCTAGAAGTTAAGATTGCACAAGTTCATTCCATATGAGTTTGAATTTGTCACTAACATTCTCTTGTGATTATGGTTTTGAAAAATTCATATGGATAGGAACACACACACCATAAAATCTAAGTGTCATAAGGTTTCTGTCCGATTCATGAAAATGATGGTGAGGAAACACTTTCACTAAGTAGATTTTAAGTAGATAGCAATTGTGTTATTTGCATTCTCAAATTCGTTAGTGGAGCGTGTGTGGTTAACCGGCACACTAACATGGACTTGTGAGGAATGGAAAAGGTTTAAAAAATTGAGACTATGATTACGACATCCCTTTTCATAGTTCTGAAATTGTTTAGACATACATGTGTGCTATCTAAGGATAGGTGTATGATTTTAATAAAGTTTTATCAAAGCATATCGTATCAGAAGTCAGAACATTGGTAAGAAAGTCAATAAAGTATTGATTTCTAGAAGTCCAACTGATTTCTAAATACATGTCAAAGCTAGTGGGAGCATAATTGTTATGCTAATGATTCTTATGCTAGTGGGAGCATGATTACTATGTTAAGTGTTAATTATAGAAAACAAAAGTTCCAATTGGAAAAGTTGTTTTTGATGGGTTTTGGTCATAAGACATCCTATGTGCTCATACAAACCCTAATGCTTGGATCTAGGTTTCTCTATTGTACATGCAAGTTATCCAAGACTATAAACCCTAATTCTAGCATTCAAGTAATCATATTAACATAAGAATAGGTTTAAGATATTACCTTGATTGTTATGTAGCAATAACAATCCAATTCCTCCTTGTATTGACTTTAGAAAGCATAGAGTCACAATTGTCACTCCTCTAATGGTTCACAAACACCATAAGCAAGAGGATGAAGAGGAGAGAGGATAGAGGCTGCCCAAAAACGTGTGAAACCCTAGAAGGTTGCTTGTCCACGTTTTTGGTCCTTAAGGGATCTATTTATAGTGAGGCTATTAGGGTTATCTAACAAGGAAACCCTAATTTGGATGCTTAAGCCCTAAGCAACCCATGGACTCCTTTAATTAGGGCCTTGGACGATTTCCTTATGGGCTTCCCCATAGAATTCGTTCACTCCTTAATATAAGGCAATCCATGGCCCAAATTACAATTATCTTATAATTACAATTCTAGTCCCTTAAGTTTAATTAATCTCTTTTAGTCACAAAACTAATTACCAAATAATTATTGACTAATATTAATTAAACAATATGATTTCTCCTTTAATATATTATTCTCATAATATATTAATAAATCATATTTAATCCTTTCTCTCCATAATTCATCCTATCAAGTTGCTTTGGTGAAGGCAACCCAAAAGGACCATGCACCATCGGGTCAAGTACATACCAAAATAGTTATGGACTTAGACACTAATCCAACAGTCTCCCACTTGGATAAGTCTAATAACTATTATGCGTATGACTTCAGATCCTGATCTGCAATCGTAGCTTTCCAAAGCCGTTGTCAACTCTGATCATATCAGATACGCATGTCCTTAGATAAGGGATCATATATTCCTCCATTCTAGATATCATATGAGATATGATTTCAAATCATTCTCTTTGTACTATATCTCGATTTCCGATTTATGACGACTGACTAATTGAACAAATCAAATTAGCCCTAGCCCGGCCGAGCATTTACGTTTGTCATCACTAAATCATCGAGGGGCCCAAAGATATCGCTTTTATCCTACCTTTGATAAAAGGAACGGATAAAATTTGATACAATGCTTGCTTGCACTCACTCACCGAATCACACACAAGAATATGTTTTTATAACACCAAGTTACTAGTGCGTTTACATATTATCAATGTGTAACCGATTTGCAAGATACAACTCACACATCTCGGTTTGAAGAATATAAGATGTTATTGTCTCACCAATCACTCGTGATACAATTCATGGAGTGATCCAAGTGAGCGTGGGTTTAATCTAATGCTCAAATCATATTCATAAGCACTCATGAACGTTGCAGCAAACATTTGCTTATGTCTAATACTCTTTTAGACAATCCACACACCAATTCACGACAGTCTTCATTCATATCTACTTCCAACATATGAACGACTGTGGCCCGTTCGAATAATTCGATTATTCTTAATAAATTCAATTATTCTGGAAGTCAAAACATGAAAATGTGAAACACAAGAATAATACTAATCCCATATCACCTCAAACCTTTGAGTATAAATAAAACTCCTTTAATTTTTCACCATATCGATTACTCATTATTTGTCGTTTCGGGTAATCAACTTCTTACTTGAATTATTACACTTGTCCCATGCTCCTAGCATGCACACAATGTTTACCTATGGTTCTTACTTTGTGAAATCGACCAAATTAAGCACATTTCCAATCATTCTCATTTCACAACTCCAAATCCTTTTTCATAAGTGAAAGAATAACAAATTCTTGCAACTTATAGAATATGCTAGATTCTAACATTTTATGCAATTGTCCTTTCGTAAATTCACTGCACCAAAGTCACAAAGACTATTGCCAATGATATTACAAAGTTCTCTATCGGAGATTGTTACAATACAATTCCTTAGATATGATGTCTCTCACTCAAAGAACCTTCCTTTGAACATCCTTTTGCATAAAAGTTTCTAATCTAGACATAGATTTTCAATATTCAATTCCCAATATGGACACATTTCCATATTTTCCATATGACAACTCATTCTTAATAGAATCTTATCTATTCATAATAATGTCGATATGGTCCATCCAATATGAAAAAATTTAAATATTTTCCATATGATAACTCATTGTTAATAGAATCTTTTCTATTCATAATAAGTCGATATGGCCCATTCAATACCATGCTTCCAACTATTCACAAGCAACCAATCCTCGTCGAACTTTGGATTGTTCTTTGATAGTTGTTTAATTATTTTAGTCAAAACCGATTCTAGTCCTTTTTCCCTCTAAATGCGCTAGACATTTGGAAAATTTTAGAATGGTCAAATATTATAGCATTTGCAATCGATCCTATACCCGAAGCGTATGGGACACAATGCATAATGTCTTACATAAAGATTTGATACTTTATCAATCTTTTGCCATAATATTTTATTTGCTATGTTCTCAAAATTCGAATTGTGAAGAGGAATGTCGTAATCATAATCGAAATTTTAAGAACACACTATGTACCCTTGACTAAATTTTATTAACATTTCTCAACCTAATCCTTTAGATTTGAAATGAAGCATAATATTCTCTCCCTTAATTATAGCAAAACAACTTTACAACCCTTACGACTTTGCAAGGTATAACTCTTGTTTTCTATAATTAATATTGCCAACTAGCAATACGTGCCTTAATAATCATACAATCATAACTTTTATGCTCCCGCTATCATGATGATTATTATAAAACATAACACTTATTCTCCCACTAGCTTCGACATGTATTTAGAAACAACGTAACTTTCAGAAAAACAATACCTATTGAATTTCTTAAGTCCATGTTTCTAATACTTAATGCTTTGATAATCTTTTATCAAGGCTTCTTGAACTTATACACCTTTTCCATAGATAGTTCATACGTGTGTCTAAACAATTACGAATAATTGCCAAACCTCACAATTCAAATTATGGAAAGGGATACCGTAACCATACTCGAATTCGAGAATGCAATTTTACAATGACTATCTTCTTAAAATCTTTCTTAGTGAAAGCATTTCCTCACAATCATTTTCATGAAGGAGGAAATATTATGACACTTAGATTTAAACGGTGTATGTGTTCCTATCCATGTGAATTTGTTAAAAACAAGGTTTACGACAAATTCAAACTCATATGGACCGAACTTTCTTAATCTCGATTTCTTGCCTTATGGTAACACAGCTGCCCACCACGTCTTCCAAGTAGTTAAGCAGCTCACCTTTTCTTATCAATGTACTTTTCATTGATCAAGGTCCTTGCCTTTTATGCATTCAAATGAGAACTCATAGGACTCACATGCATAATGAACTCAATTGGAACAGCGCATAAACATTATAATGTCAACACGATAGGTTATAAACCTCAACTCGTGTGCTAGTGATGATTAATAAGGTCTATTTTGATTTGTTATTGAAACCTTTCAAGACCATTAAGACTCCCACTGACTCCTTGACATATAAGATTCTTTTGTCAATAAACATTTCTTGACAAACAAATATTCAAGAGTTAGTGTAGTTTTTATCAAAACACTTCATAAATTGGTCCTAGTTGGTCTTTGTCTTATCCAAGACATCACAACTTTCCACATTTGATGAATGTTATAAACCTTCTTAATACTTATCACTCAATGTTACACTCTTAACATTAAGACTTGTTTTGGAACGAAGTATGATTGACTTATTGATTTAACCATTTCTTCAATCCTTGATTCCTCTTCTTAAACATACAATTGTACTAAGACTCACTTAGAGGATCAATTGAGATATGGTTCTTAATCATTAAGACTTATCATAAAGCATAAAAGGTACTCTCCCTTCTTCTTAGAATGGAGAAACTTTTATCCTTCTGCCTACTCGATTCTTCTTCTTCATTCTGCTATTGATTTAAACTTTTTCAATCAATTCATAACTTCACTTGATCTTGTAAGTATAATCATATTTACTAAACCTTTAGTAAATCATGACGAATATCATTGTTACTCTTATGGTGGACTTGATCAACACGTAACTTTGTGTGCTTGATCTCCTAGTCCTTCACTTGACACTTTGTCAATGAATTAGTCTAATTTCCAAATATGAAATTTCTCATTCATCATGCAACAAAATTGCATGATTCCAAGTTTCTGTCCAATTGAAACTTGGGCGATGAGAAACTCTCCCTATTTGGTAAATTCTCGACTTTCCATAAATAACATAATAAGAACCAAATCCATTATTGCTAATATTCAAACATCAATTTTTCATATACGCCATTGCAAGGATAAATAAATAATATAAAATCAAAATTTATTTTATTGCATAAAAATTTGTCCTTACAATGCAATTCATTGAAAAACTATGCTAATACATCTTTCTTAGCAATCTAATTCTAACTCTAAGTAGTAGCTCAACAATCTAATCTTCGAGAAATGCGATCGAAATCCATTCCTTCACGGTTAGATTCTGCTCACTTCTTCCCTTAAGCTTCCTTTCTTTTCTTCGATCCTACAAAACATCAATTGTAATCTTATCACATTATGTATTAAGAATCTAGAATAGAAGCTTAAAAGAGTTAGTTAATGGATTTTACCTATATTAGAGCCATACGTTTCAACTCTCCCATCTCTTAGATCTCTTAGGTAAATGGGCAGCTTCGTCTCCAATGCCCTTTCTCTTGGCAATAAAAGCAAATTGACTCTTTTGGAACATGACATGGAACTACTTTAGACATTGCCTTTCTCTTATGATCAAACCTTTCGATCATAGCATGTCTTTCGTTGCCATTGTCCATATCCATAGAGGTCTTGAAGGCAGATTCACCAATCAACTTTGCTTTTCTATTGCGCCAAACCATTGCTGATTCAGCAGCAATAAGCATATAGGTGAGATCTATAAGGGCACGTCGCGGTTCATCATATAGTACTCTCTTACGAACTCACTATATGAGTTAGGAAGTGACTGAAGAACCCAATCAACAACCATTTCCTTACAGACAACGGATCCCAACATTCTTAACCTATCAATGCGTGACTTCATCCCTAGGACGTGTGCACACACCGACTTTCCTTCTTTATGTTTACTTGCCAAAAGGGCTTGAGTGATCTTGAACTTTTCAATTTTACGATCTTGTGGGTTAGGGAGAATAATTGGAGGAGAATGAGGAAGTGAAGCATGATTTCTTGTTCCTCGATCGAATCGTGGAATATCATCTTCATGTGGAATGCTTGATCCATGGGATTTGGGAAGACGATAGTTGTCGAACTTTGACATCTACAAAACGGGAGAAACAAATTCAAGTTAGTTGATTGATTAAGTCCTTAGTAAATCACCCAAATGAGATACTAAGGCTAGGACCCAACACAATATTCTACAACTCGGGAGAGGGATGCCGTAACCCAAATTGCAGAACATTTGAAGGTAAGTGAATGACGATTCACTAATTTCCACCATGAAAAACAAAAAAGAAATTTAAGTTTTAAATCTATGAAAACTCCTAGATCCTATGAGATTCATTGAACATTTCAATGGCATGTTTAAATCTCGATATGCCTCTCTTGTTTGTGACTGGGATGCCGAGGATCACAAAGCGGGTGTGAATAACCATGCAAACTACATGGTGCCCCCACATGTTACAGTCACCTATTCGATGTGCCGGTAAACCACACACGCTCCACCGAACTATGACAAACATTGAGTCACCCTTTGCTACCTTTGCTTAGAACCATTTAGTGTGCCGGTAAACCACACACGCTCCACTAACGTCTTTGCAAGGGCACAAAGTGTAATTTCATGGAATTGCATCAATTCACTTTTGCCTAAGTAACTAAGATTGGGAATTTTATGAAAACATTTAGTTACTTTAATAATTCATTATACTTATAATGGAAGGTTTCGTCCTATCCTACCAGTTCGGATAACGACCCTCCACTAGTCAAGAGTGCAGTGGGTAAGAGTGGATACCCATTTAATCGCCATTTTATAGGCAATTTCCTTAAACACCCCTTATAGACCAGCTTCGTGAATGAGGTCTACTAACGGTAAGACTGAATTTTACTCATACATATATATAATGTTAGACTTTTAATGTTATATATATAGTATAGGGTGTATTTTACACTTTTAAAATACTAGGTGGTTTAATTTAACAATTATACTTTTAATTAAATTAAATTGTTAACCTAAACTTTTATGGATTTATTAAACCTCTTTTAATTATACACCTTAATTAATTAATAAAACCATAAGGGAATGATTTGAACTTTTCAAAACATTACGAGGGTTTTAGAATTTAACATTCCTAATTAAACTTTTAATCAACTTTTAAATTCCAAAACTTGAGGGCAAGTTTTGAAACATTTCAAAACATTAGGGTTTAGAATTTAAATATACATCAAAATTAAACTATTAATCAAAATTTAAATTCCAAAACTTGAGGGCAAGTTTTGAAACCTTTTTCAAAAGATTAGGGTTTCAACTATTTAAATTTCAAAACAACAAAACTTTTTGGGTTCAAATTTAAACTATAAAACCTAAAGGGGAAAATATGAAACATTTCATAACATAAGGATCAAATAACAAATAATCTAAATTAACAATTAATCACATAATTATCCATATTTGATTTATTTAATGATTTCTTGCAAAACAATTTATCAATTTAATCAAAATAATTAATCAATTATCACATAAGGAAACAAATATTTTATTAATTGATAAATATCTTCAATTAGATCAAGAATATAGTCAAATATATCATAAAATCGGATTTATATTGATCTAATATGATAAGGCAACTATCCTTAAGCAAAAACAACAAGAAATCCCGGTTTTCCCTCTATCTGACGAGCCGACTCGCCGAGTCAGGCATGGACTCGTCGAGTTCATCATGAACTCGGCGAGTTCATCTAAAAAACTCGACGAGTTCTGACCCCAGAAACACAAAAATCGAATTTTTTCAACATACAAAGCATCAATACAATAGAAACCAATCTAGGCTCTGATACCACTGACGGGTTTTGGTCATAAGACATCCTATGTGCTAATACAAACCCTAATGCTTGGATCTAGGTTTCTCTATTGTACATGCAAGTTATCCAAGACTATAAACCCTAATTCTAGCATTCAAGTAATCATATTAACATAAGAATAGGTTTAAGATATTACCTTGATTGTTATGTAGCAATAACAATCCAATTCCTCCTTGTATTGACTTTAGAAAGCATAGAGTCACAATTGTCACTCCTCTAATGGTTCACAAACACCATAAGCAAGAGGATGAAGAGGAGAGAGGATAGAGGCTGCCCAAAAACGTGTGAAACCCTAGAAGGTTGCTTGTCCACGTTTTTGGTCCTTAAGGGATCTATTTATAGTGAGGCTATTAGGGTTATCTAACAAGGAAACCCTAATTTGGATGCTTAAGCCCTAAGCAACCCATGGACTCCTTTAATTAGGGCCTTGGATGATTTCCTTATGGGCTTCCCCATAGAATTCGTCCACTCCTTAATATAAGGCAATCCATGGCCCAAATTACAATTATCTTATAATTACAATTCTAGTCCCTTAAGTTTAATTAATCTCTTTTAGTCACAAAACTAATTACCAAATAATTATTGACTAATATTAATTAAACAATATGATTTCTCCTTTAATATATTATTCTCATAATATATTAATAAATCATATTTAATCCTTTCTCTCCATAATTCATCCTATCAAGTTGCCTTGGTGAAGGCAACCCAAAAGGACCATGCACCATCGGGTCAAGTACATACCAAAATAGTTATGGACTTAGACACTAATCCAACAGTTTTGCTATAATTAAGGGAGAGGAAATGATACTTCATTTCAAGTCTAAAACTTAGATTGAGGTTTTGATCATCTTTAGTCAATTATATATATATATATATATATATGGATTTTATGTTGGAATGGTTCAGCATAAGGAAATTCTCTCTCTCTCTCTCTATATATATATATATATATATATATATATATATATATATATATATATATATATATATATATATATATATAGTGTTCTCAAGATTAGATTATAATTATGGCATTCTTCTTCATAGTCAATTTTTGAAAACATGGCAAATAAAAAAATATTGTAGCAAAAGACTAATCTAGGTTCATGTCTTTATGTGAGACATCATGAATCGTGTTCCATATGCTTCGGGTAGAGGATCGATTGCATGTGATATATTATTTATCCTTATTAAATTTTCCAAATGCCCGAGGGCATTAAGAGGGAAAAAGTCTAGAATTGGATATGACTAAAATGATTAAGCAATTGTCAAGCACAATCTAAGGTTTACCAAAGATTGGTTGCTTAGGGACAGTTGGAAGTATAATGTTAAATTTTGGAAGGACCATATTGACATATTCTGAAAGGAGGAAAGTTTTGTTCAGAAGTGATAATCAAAATGGGAATATGGAAATGTTTAATAGGCGAAAGTTATTCAATCTGTGTAAGAATAGAAAAATTAATGCAAGAAGGATGTTCAAAGCAATGTACTTTGAATTTGAGACTTTGTTTCCATGGAATGTTCTCCATTGGAATACTCTGTAATGACTGCTGACAAGTTTTTGTGACTTTGTGCATAATCATTAAAAGAGGATGAATGCATATAAGCTTAAAATCTAACAAATTTCGGTGAATGGCAGGAATTTGGAATTCTTGCATTTGCGGTAAGGATTTCGAATTATGAAACAAGAATCATTGGAATTATGTTCAATCGATCTATTCCACAAAGAAAAGATCATAGACAAACATAGTGTGCATACTTGGTGTATGGCATGGCTAGTGTTTAGAAAAAAACATAGTGTACATGCTTGGAGCATGGGACAACTATTGTTTTAATTAAAGTATAAAGTTGGTAATTTGAAATAGTACGCAATGAATAATGTGTAATCAATATGGTGATAAATAAAAGGTGTTCTATATATATCCATAAGTTTTGAGACCATATTGGATTCGATTATTCTTGTGTTTCACTTTGCATGTTTTGACTTCCAGAATAACTAGGTCGTTCTTCCTGAATGACTAAATTATTCAAACCATCCACAGTCGATAATACGTTGGAAGTAGGTATTAAGGCAAGATTGTCATGAAGCTGGTTTGTAGATGTCCAAGGTATTGGACATAGCAAGAGTTGCTACAACATTCATGAGTGCTCATAAGTTCTGAGTATTGGATTCAACCTATGCTCATTTGACACACTTCATGGATTTTATCACGAGTCATCATGAGACGATAATATCTTATATTCTTCAAACCTAGTGATATGAGTTTTTTCATATGAGTTAGTTATACATTGATTATATGAAAACGCATTGGTAACTCGATGTTATAAAACATGCCTTTGTGTAGGATACAAAAAGTAGTAGAACAACACATATGAGTCAAAGTTTATCCATTCATTTTACCCTTAAAAGGATAAAAGTGATATCTGTGGGCCCTTCGATGATTTAGTGATGACACCCCGAAGTGCTTGGCCAAGCGTGGACCGATTTGATTTGTTCAATTAGTCGGTCGTCATAAATCAGAAATCAGGAAACAACAGATGGACAGAGACAATGATTATAATCCATGTCTCAGTCCATATGATATCTAGAATGGAGGAATATATGATCCCTTATCTAATGGACGTGTCATTGATTTGTTCAGAGTTCGGCAGCAGCTTTGTAACGTCCTAATTTTCAAATCAAAAAAAATTTCTTTTATAAAACATTACTTAAAACACATTTATCAACGCTTAACATAATCAGAGTATTAATTCCAAAACATATTTTCATTATCATAGTAAAACATTCCTAGGTTGTCTAATCTATGGTGTGTGCAATGCGATCACCCCGAACTCTTCCCTCTGCTACCGGAAGTACCTAAAACCAAAACTGAAAACCGTAAGCACGAAGCTTAGTGAGTTCCCCAACCTACTCTGTTGTTTGTGAGATACGTAACCTTGCCCGTACTCACCTCCCTACCGGGATCATACTGATGGGTTTTGAGCATTCTAACACTTCCTAAGTGTACATGCAACCCTAATAACCTTGGATCTATGTTTGTCTAATTATCATGCAAGGTTGAATTCCAAGGTTATATTCCTATCTAGCATACATGGGGAACAATTTCTAACTTGAATGAAAGATAGAATAACTTACCTTGTTGTTGCTTATGTTCCTTGAAACCTTGTGAGCCTAGCTCCCCAAGTGTGATGCCTCAAATGCTTCACACAACACCAAATGCTCCTGGAAAGACTTTTGAGAGAATACATAATTCTTGAAATCGGCCTAGCCCTCTAGTTTCTTATGTGTAGCCGATTTTGGTGGAGAAATGGATTCTTATATAGTGTTGACACATCTAGGGTTACACCATGAAAACCCTAATGTGTCATGACTCTTCATTTCCATGACCCATGGGTTTGTAACTCCCATGGAGCATCCTATGGGTGGAACCCAACTTGATAATCCATGGAGCCTCTTAGCCCACTATACAAGATATGAATGATTTACATAATCAACCCATATATTTAATTAGTTATCTTTTGATCACTTAATTAATTCTAAATTAATTCTTTGATCAAACTAATCAAATAATATTATTAATATATTAGAACTTATAATATATTAATAATCTCCAAGTGTTATTCCTCTCATTTAGTCTATCCAATTGCATGGTGCCATGCAACCCAAATGGACCATGCCAGGTCGGGTCAAGTACTGACCCGAAATAGTTATGGACTTAGACACCTTATCCAACACATACAAGTATCACATAGACAACAAGTATACTCTATCATGCAAACCATTCATGGGCACCCGCCCGCTATCAATGGACCTTGGTCCCAAATATTATACTAGCATATAGTGCCTAGGGCTAACCCCCGGGTCTTCCTACTCGTAACTACATGGGCCGGCATTGTGGCCTTAGACCCATCCACACAAAGGGAAACTCACATGGTACTGCTGAACTTGCTGGTAATCTCTCTGGCCTTAACAACTCTCTCTGGACTGTTGCTCCACTAGCTCCCCGAGCTACCAATATCAATATAGCACTTAGTCTAACTGTCCTCCGAAAGTCAACTAAGTCCACTTTGGTCAAAGTAAAAGTCCTGGTCAAAGTCAACCTTCTAGGTCAACCCTACTCGCCAAGTCTGCCTACTGACTCGCCGAGTTTATACGCTCAGAATCCTTTCATTCGTGACTCGACTCGCCGAGTCAGCCCCTGACTCACCGAGTCTACCGATTTTCGAGTCTTGCCCTGTCCAACTCACTGAGTCCCCACTCAACTCACTGATCTGAGTCTTAACTTGAAGGGTTTGGGGTTTAGCGACTTGACTCGCCAAGTCCAAGGCAATCTTCAACAGAGTCACCGAGTTTTTCATCCAACTTGTCGAGTTCATCTCCATCTTCATACTACTCGCCGAGTCTACTTGAAGGACTCGCCGAGTCTATTCAGTCCTTCAAATATTCAGAGGATTTTGAGTCATGCATGGACTCCAAACTGCAGATCGACTCTTCTAAAGCCTATTCCTCACGTAAAGTGGCAAACTTTACGTGTAGCTAAGGAGATCTAGGCTTAAAACACGATAAACTAGGTTTTAAGACAAGGAGGCTTTACAATCAACCCATAGACTGATGCTTTATGATTCTCTAGGCCAAGATACACTTAGATCTGAAGTAGTAACTTCAGATTTGGGCTTCTAACTGAAAATGGTTCTTAAACTTGCCCTTAAATCCCCAAATCTCATGTTAAAGGTTGATCTATATGCAAAAGATTGAAGGTAGCGACTCATTACCTTCAAATGATCTGAAAAATCCCACAAACTCTGGATCTACTGCCAATCCTTGAATCACCAATGGTTCCCTTCTACCTTCTTCCTTCAAATCACCCAAAATGGAAAGAAAGCTTGAATGTGCAACAATGGAGGCTTAGGGTTTCGTATTCAGGATAAGAGAGGCTACAAGGAGCCCTAAGGGAGAGAATGAGATGCTTAAATAGTGCACAAAGTCCCAGATTTAGGGTTCCCCTCTTCAGACCGGACTCGCCGAGTCCTCTTTGCCGACTCGTCGAGTCGGTTACTTAATCGATCCCCTGGATCCCGCTCCAACTCATCCAGTTCCTCCCTGGACTCGACGAGTTGAGACTTTGACTTAGGGTTTTCTTTCCTTTCTTGTCCTTTCTGATTTTGAGTGTTACAACTCTCCCCCACTTAAACTAAACTTCGTCCTCGAAGTTCGCTATGGCCAACTGACCTCTGATCTGCCTCCAACACTCTGTCTGGGAAACGTAACACCTGCTAGCTACCTCTGCTGGCCTTTCGCCTGACCATTCTGACTGTCATTATCCTTGCGGATAATATTCTCGGGTCCACCCTCACCCTGACCATCCTGTGAACACAACTTACTCAACTGAGAATCCTTCTGGTACTCCCCGAGTACCTACGCTGAACCTCTCAGGGTTTACTTCTCCTTTCGTCATGCATTCTCTGGTATTCCCAAGGCAACTAACTATAGCTAACCACTTCCTCTATTTCTGGTGAAGCACATACTCTTCACGGTATCCTTTTCTCCATCCACTCCCAATGCTGGTTCTGCTGTCGGTATACACCGAATACTTCTTACTTCCATAACTTAGTGCTGAGCACCCGTCCCAGCGGATGGATCAGATAATCCTTCAAGTAATAGGTTCACCACTGCAACGGTTAGGACTCTTCGAGAGCTGCGCAACAAGTCAAACCCTCTCCTCTGAGATTATCCAACCCTA
Source organism: Lactuca serriola (assembly GCF_051521515.1). NCBI lineage: Eukaryota > Viridiplantae > Streptophyta > Magnoliopsida > Asterales > Asteraceae > Lactuca > Lactuca serriola. The sequence continues at coordinate 286,238,092 of NC_136415.1, forward strand.
CTGTAAGAGGAGTAGCACCCTCGATCAACTTGCTACCTCTTACGATACTTTCCTTATCGCTACTACCACTTACTGGAAATTTTGTTGCCCCTCATTTGCCTACTGGATGCACAGAGACCACCCTGGTCCAAATATCCTGCCAATATCTGGGTTGACCGGACCCCCACCAGTTACTACACCCCAACGCAATCTCCTAGTTGTTCCCAACGACTTCTGAATATACTTCGACTATCTATAACTGTTCTATCTATTTTGCCACCCTAGCACTACAAGTCATGGGATCCTCGATCCCCTATCTTGACACCACGATCCCTACCAGGTCTCACATGTGCTGCTATAAACTCACAGGCCTCGCCCACGGGTCTCACCCGTCCATAACCTCAAATGGTCTATTCCTCTACTCTCACTTGCCTAACGACTCCCGCACGGGCCTCGCCCATGGGTCTCACCCAACCATATTAATGAGCAACCCTGCTCCTAGGTCTCACCTATACTGCTCCCAGCATACAGGCCTCTGCTCGATCTCTGCTACTTAGCTGCTAGGGAAAGCTATGGCTTATCCATAGTCTTACAACGCCTTCCTTGCTAACTGGCCGCTAGTGAATGCTTCAACTATCCCCATAGTCTTACAACACTTTCCATTCTACTGGATGCTGCTGGAAAATGTTGCGGCTCTCCTGCCGCTCTACCATGCTCTGCATGCCGTCTCTGCCACTGACTACTAACACGGAAGCATCTCTAGCTAATCGTTCTCAAGATTCTCATTCTGACTCACTAGAGTCCTATAGGCGGTCCTCCAACCTGGCTTCCCAACCAGCTGCCAACCATCTCGATTACATGAACTAACTGTTGGGAACTTCCTTAAACTCCTAATCCTGAACTCCTCAATCCATCAATCGTTGTACTACTTTCTTTTCTTCTCGGTGGTCGCATACTCATTCTGGATCTGGATGCTCTTACCCTTGTATACTCGGAGTTTTCTCCCCCACTTTGATCCTGCTTACACCTCACTGCTCAAAGATTTGGCAAGATATTCCAATCCTTACCCCCATTCCGTAATCGATCTGCTGTAAAGACCAAACTTATCATAGCTATGGGATCTAACCAATCTATCCCTCAACAGCACCTTCCGTAAACTAGTGGGACACCTCCGAGCCCCACATAGACATGCTACAGTTACTGCACCCTAAGTAACCTGTTCTAGGAAGGAACATCCTTTAACTATCATTCCCAAGTCCTCGGTATGCAGATGGCATATATCTTACTGACAAGCAGGCCACCCTATTCTAAAATACTCGTACCAATAATGATGCTGAACCATAACAATATAATCATGAATAAAAGTCAACGAGGAAATAAAAGATATGCACCTGCAACGTCCGGTGTTGCTCGTGTCTCCATGGTAGACATCTGAAAAGCCTTGCCCCCTACCGCAGGCGCCTCTACTCGGCCCTGATGGTCGTCCATGACCCTTAATGCTGCAGGGGCAGGTGCTACCACCCGTCCGGCTGAAAGTAAACTCGGACACTGGGCCTTCTTGTGGCCCTGCTGACTGCAGTGAAAACATATCAGTTCGGATCCCTGAGTGGTGGTCGCATTACAATCTCGGCTAAAATGACCAGCCCGACCGCACTTGAAGCAGCCAGATTCACCACCACTCTCACTCCTGCACGCACCCCCGTGCGTCCTGCCACACTTCCCGCATCGGTTGCGGTCCTGATAATCCCTCGACCTCGAATCCGACCCCTTGGGCCTTTTTCCCGATCATGTGGCTGTTTGAACCTCATCCGACTTCCTCTTTCGGACCTGCTCCAAATCGATCTCCCTCTCCCTGGCCCGTGAGATCATGTACTCCAGCGTCTTGTAGCCGGACCTGCTCACAAACTCCCTAATGTCACTCCTCAGCATCTCGTGGTATCGGGCCTTTTTCATCTCCTCATCCGCGACATACTGCGGTACAAGAAGATCCCTCTCCTGAACATGGCGGTGATCTCCGCCACAGTCTCAGTGGTCTGTGTCAAATCATGAAACTCCCGTGCCAATTGCTGCACCTCAATAGTCGGTGAGAACTCAGCCCTAAACCTGGCTGAAAAATCACTCCATGTCATCGCTTCCAACGCGGCATCATCCCCCAAAGCATGACCAATCTCTTCCCACCAATCCCTCGCTCTGTCCTTCAGAAGACAGGAGGCGAGCCTGACCTTGTCCCCCTCGGGACACCGGCTCGTACGAAATGCACTGGCGACATCGGCCAACCACCTGCTGCTAGTAATGGGGTCCCTAGCTCCATGATAATCTGGCGTTCCGCAAGCTCTAAACTCTCGGAATGTCAAAGTACGAGCTCCCATCAAAGCCATCATCTCTGTACGGAAGGCTCCCAGCCTTTCATCCAAAATCTCAGTATACCTGTGACAACCCAAAGTTTATTCTGTTACATTACCCCGTTACCGTTAACGGAATATTCCATTTTATAAAAGTTCCGTTAATTAGAGGTCGCCAAATAAATAAATTTTCTATTTATTTATATTATATGTCGTTAACGTCGTGATAAAAGAAATAAAGACACTTACTTCACATTTCCATATTAATTTGGAAAAAAAGTTAAATTTTATTACGACCACTAAATCAGGTGCGACCAAAAGCCCCGTTTAACAGCAGTATCGGGTAGATTCCCACTGAGCTTCAACTCCAACCCCTATATAAGGGAGAGTAAACTTCATTTCACCCTTTTTACTCTCTCTCTATACTCTCTCTCATAAAAGTCCGATTTCGTCCCAAAAACCGCAAGTTTCCGTCTCCAAATCGTAAGTTCTTGTACCCTAGATTGTTTTACAACCCATTGCATGTCATTATAGCATAAAAATCGACCATTTAAGCTGTTGAAAAGGAGTTTACGGCCTAAGAGCCTCCTTAGGCCGTAAACGACTAAAAAGAGGCCAAAATGACCCAAATTTGTCCCTAAAACCTTGGAAACTAATTGGGGACTTAGCCTAGGAGTGTTGCACCTTAAAACAATCATTTTTGGGACATAAAAGAGGGTTTACGGCCCAAGCACATGCTTAGGCCGTAAACACCCTCTAAACTTGTAAAAACAAGTTCCAAACACTCCCAAACCACCCTTAGGCTTAAGACATAAAATAGGGACTTTCTATTTCGGGTTTGGAACAATTAAACACATAGATTTGAGGGGTGAAATGGAGTTTACGGCCCAAGCATATACTTAGGCCGTAAACACCTCCAAACAATGTCAAATGGTAGTTTTAATCCCCCCAAATGGCCTTATACTTCATTATAAATCACTAGGATTAAATCAAGGGCTTAAAATTCAATAAAACCAAGAGTATAGGAGTTCACGGCCGTGAACTCCCATAGGGGTGGTTCATGGGCCGTAAACTCCCATTTGGTCCCTTTAAATGCCTTAAATCATCTCATACCTTTTAGATTTGGACTTAGCAAAATTCCACGATCGAGATAAAGCCTTTAAACATCCTAGAACCCCCTCACCATGAGTTTACGGCCGTAACCTCATGGGGAGTTGTCCCAAGGCCGTAAACACTATGTATAGAGTTTACTCTTGGGTAGTAAACTCCATTCCTAAGTCATTCACACCCTTAGATGTTACCCGGGACACCCTAAACACTTAATTAAAAGTGTTTTCGCACTTAGGAAGCGTATACTTGTTTAATTAGTATTAAATGTACTAATTGTGTGTGAACATATGTTATCATATGTTAAATAGGTCACTAAGTGTGTCCAAGTCTTTACTTGACACCGAGCACCCAACCGACACCTTCGTTGGATCCACTTACACCAGGTGAGTTCATACCCCTGAATGAACCTTTTAAATGTTTTTACATGTTTTATAGGGGGAATACAAGTTAAACATGTCAATTATCATATCAATCACATGTGATTGATAACCCGCATGCACAAGGATTTACCACACTGTAAACTGTTTTACTAAGTAGGATACTATAAATGGTTTTCCAAAAGGTTTTCACTTGTTCAAAACTCTTACTTATACTGTTTTATCAAAGTTCATTTTAAACTGGTTTATGAAAAGTTTCCAAAGAATTTCTAAAGGTTTTCAAACTTATTTTACCAAAGAACACCAAGTGGTGATTTTCTCAAGTATAAAGGTTTTCTTCCATGTTTTGATACTCCCTCTTAGTTTAAACTCCTACTTGATAACGCTTTTACTTCGTAATGCGTTTATACTTGTTATTGCCTCTATTTCGCTTATACTTGTAGTCGCTTATGCCTATTAGACGCTCTTACCTCACTTGTTGTCGCTTCTACTTCGTGATACACTTATATTTGGTAACGTTTATACTTCACGATTCGGTTATTCCACACTGTACGTTTATACATCACGATTCGGTTATTCCACAATGTATGTTTATACATCACGATTCGGTTATTCCACACTGTACGTTTATACATCACGATTCGGTTATTCCACAATGTACGTTTATACATCACGATTCGGTTATTCCACACTGTACGTTTATACATCACGATTCGGTTATTCCACACTGTACGTTTATACATCACGATTTGGTTATTCCACACTGTACGTTTATACATCACGATTCGGTTATACTTCACGATACGTTTCCACTTGTTACACACTCAGACGTAGTTAGGTGTATGCCTGTGCTTGTATAGGTGCATATAAATAATGATTGAAGGACTTAGGAAGGCTTGTCCGCCCTATTTCATTTTCTTCATTGAGATGTGTTCTGGTGGGATCGGATGGCCGTCCAAAGGTCGTTTGATTCATTAGTTATATAGTATGTATAAGAGCATAGACATATAGGTTTGCACTAGTCAGTTCAGTTATGAGTCTCTACCTCTAGTTCAACACTTATATTGGAAACACACTACCCACTATTTGGGATGCATCTTAGGGACACGGCCTTCTCCGTCGTCTAGTTGGTAACCATAGTCTCCTGTAGGGAGAGCGAACATTGTGTGTATAGATCTATACGGGATTGACACCCCGCACCCTGACTGCTAGCTACAGTCCACGGCCTACCAATCCAAGGGGTGACAAATGTCATATTTTATAGACGCTTGCAGGGCGTCAGGTACTCTAGTGTCGGTTAGTATGGTTATGAGTATCCCAGGTTACCTTATAATTCATGGCCTTAAGGTAACGGTATTTCACCAGCAATTTACACTGTATGCTGGAAACCCACTCTCAGAGTCACACTGATTTTAGACCTTGCTAGCTGTATATTTCATTTGATACTGATTGCGGTCTGTATTCACTGATTTTAGACCTTGCTAGCTCTATCTTTCATTTGGTACCGTCTGGGGTCTGTGTCTCTCCTTGTTAGACTGAGCAAGGTGTGTTGTTTGTTCGATACTCTCCTGGAGTCTATGATTCCTTTGCCTTAGTCAGCAGTCTTCACTTCTGAGGCATATGTTATTTCCCTGATTTCTCTTGCTTTCTTTAATAATCAAATTATGTATTTTGATAATGATAACGATTAAGGGAAAACTACTTTTTACCACAGAACTCCGTCCAGTCTTGGTAGAAGACTGCTTTGATTAAAGAAAATATAGGATTTTCTGGAAAGGACTCTAATTTATTGGATACTCTAAAAACTACCACTTTTATTAAGGTTATTTGAATAAAATGACACTAAATACTTATGAACTCACCAACATTTGTAAAAATGTTGATACTCGCTTTTCAAATAACTTGTATTCTCAGGTCAGCATTAGACAGGTACATCCCCAGAGCTTCTGACGAAGACAGTTTAGTACCAAGCTGCACCTATATATTTTCTTGTATTACTTTGATGTATTGTAATGTAAACCATGTAAAACTATTACTATTAATGCAATGGTTGTGTACTTTGATTACTATAATGCATGTGTTGTGATACTTGACATGATGTCATCCACCCTAGAACGTTTCCGCCGTTCCGGTTTTGGGGTGTGACAGATTGGTATCAGAGCATTGTTTATAGTGAGCTAAGTATATCAATTCATAAAAGATATACAGCCTATAAATACATAGGGATAAAACACTCTGACCAAGAATTATACTTTAAAATATAACCATATTTTACCAAAGTATAAGAACATCCAGAATCTAAACAGTCGATCACAAGTATCACAAGATGAATAATAATAAAAGTCTTCGGATGTTGAGCATTACCATCAAACCTGGGCAATTATGTAATCGTAAGCTGGAATAAATGTAACCTGATCAACTACATTTATTCGAGATGTGATGAACATGTGCTCGGGAGTGATAGTGGTGTTGCAACAAGTCTGAAACTTACCAACTAGGAATGTTAGAGCCAAACATAAAGTTAAAATACTATAGGAGTATTTGGGAACACTAAAAGACTCACACTAATCCCATAATTTTATTCAGAAGATAAGAAACAAACAAGAAATTAAAATACCATAGGGGTATTTTAGGATCCATAACTAACCTTGTGTGAAGAACTAAAATGATCCTTATTGATATACCTAAAATTACAGAGAGTGTACTCCCAAGGTTATATATAATAAGGATCCCATAGGCTAAGAATGTGTGGTTTCGCTCTACTTCCTTTTCCTCGTTGGGATGTGGATATAGAGTAGTATCACATATTCGAAGGCCTATCGGATCTAAGCTATATATGATTTGTATACCCTGTGTAATCGTAGCAGGACTCGATATGGATCATCCAGTGAAATGTTAATAATCTTTTAGGATTCTTTAGACATTTCCATTATCGCACGAACCCTGTAGACAACCCTATCCACTTCAGTGCCTGACAGAAGAGTTGATGCAGACCCAGAAGAGGTTCATTGAGAAGATTTCCTATTCGGAAATAAATGAACTTGGTTGAGATAATTGAATTCACCAAGTGCCTATATCTTTTTAGGGACATCGGTGAGAAATTCGCCTAAACTTCCGAAATTTCCAGTCATCCATCATGAAGTGATGACACCTGGATTCGGATTCGGAAGTGAGGCGGAGTAGAAATTCAATATGTCTTCACAAGAGAAGAACCCTAGGTAACTACCCGAAGGAAACCAACGCCGATTTCAGACAAAGCTACGAGGTAGACAGAGGGAGCCAGTACATGGAACCCGAGAAGTATCTTTTCCTCGTGTTCGTCACGCTAATACACCCATAAAATAATACAATTTAGTGAGTTAGTTTTTACACTACTCACACTATGTGTTAGGTAAACCGTCGTTTCCTGTTGCCAGTAACACGATTAGAGCGGATCCCCGCACCTCTATTGAGAGTATTTAGCCATAAGTCTTCATAAGCCTCTCTTTCCGCGGTTTCGTTCCGAACTGTTCTCAAATCACTCCAGGCCGGGGAGTGAAACCTTTCCCAATATAAAGGTAACTTAGTAGGAACGACTCGCATCTTATGGCCTTTTTCCAATACTCATACTCCTACCTTGATTACCAGGACTACATCATAGGGATGTAGGTCGACACTCAGACAACCAGTACCCGAGGCACGGGAAAAATTTCTGCCTAATACAGTCAGGACAGATATGTCCAAGGCTAGTCGTCGTCTCTCATTATCTTGTGTTCCTTTCCGTGTAGGAAAAACCATGCGTCCGAAGAAGCATAACCAATCCGCAAGCAAGAAACCTAATCTCCTGTTTGATGAAGCTACTTTCCGAGTTGCGGTCTCGGCAGCCGTTGCAGCTGCCATGGCTCAACTGAATGCTAACAACGCCATTGTTAGCGAGAGCCCTATCGGGAATTCCAAACCCAACATTGGACCGTAGCAACCCACACTTGCATGCCCGGCCATTCAAGAACCTCAACCAACCCCACTAAAGAGAAAGTTCAAAAAAGAGGAAGGAAGTATCTCGGCTCAAGGACCTTCCGAAGGGCAATGAGCCGAGGCAGTCAATACCCCTACCGACCCTTCCATCCCAACACCTACAAGACCAAACCTAGGAAGCCAACCAATGACGACAGTCACGAGTAGGCAATGTGGTAAAACAGAGAGGAGGAAACGGAATCGTCACACTCTAAAGGAGCGCCAACGATGCCACAAACTTGCTGCGCAACAGCAGCAAGTGGAAACTCCCACCCCTCCAGCGCCAGCACGACCCCTTTCACAAGTCCCTGGCATTGGGTCCAACCCTACACACAATAGTGGTGTCAAAGTCGGACTCTTTAAAGGGAAATTTTCGAAGTGGAGGAACGAGGAGGGCACTCGTGTCCACGTAACTCTGACTAAGCACATCACTCCTACCACCAATACTAGTACGAACCAACCATGGCATCAGTGCGGTGAGACGGGACACCTCAAAAGGGATTGTCCAATAATAAAGAACTTTGGCGCAGACGGGAGGATACTAAGGATCACTGCTGCAGGAGAAACAACAGGGGCACAGGAAAAGTCTAACTCTAATGCTTAGGGAGAAGCATCAAGGAACCCGGTGGATTTTTGGTATGTCTTTCGATCTCAGATAACTAAACCGAAAACATTAAAAGACTAATTGAAAATGTAAATACCTCCCCATTAAGGAGAAAGTCGTAGCACTGTTATAAAATTTAAAATTCATCAGGTAAAACTATAATGGCTAAACATATACGTTACGACCATGTATAGTTAAGATGGATAGACCTAGAGTGAGTGAATGCCGCCTCATTTCCTGTTCCTCGTTGGGTTGTGGATTTAGGGCGGAGTCGCTCTGTCAACAGTCCTCCCCACCTTAACTATACATGACTATTATATGTTAGGCGATTATAGAAATGCCTCGTGAGAATCCATTCATGAAAAGGTACTCTACTCAGAAACACTTAGGACTCTCTATAGTTCTGTGTCGACTCTATCGGTCCAAGTATCTGCGGCAGTGATACACAGGACAAAACCCTAGACGCCTAGAACTTATGTGCCTGATCGGCGCATGATTCTATCGACCCTCATTTTATGTCATGTCAAAGTATGCAAATTTCGACGACTCTATCGATCATGGTTTGACGTAGTGCAACCATGTGTACATCCCTAGTGTTGTGTAAAAAGAACTTTGTCCGTAGCCATGTCAGAAAATAAAGGTTCTTCTGAACCTAAAACATAACACAAATGGTTAAACCTAATGCGATCCGTCAGCCGTCCATCTTATCTCAAACCTTCCGAAGTACCCAGGAGAAGGGTACCGCGCGCTGTTGACCGACCCCTCTTAGTCATATGGAAACCGAAGCGAAAGACACTACAAGATACTCCAGAAGACAATGACCATCCGAAGCATACTTTGTAGATTCCCCAGAAAGACCCTTCGCACCTCGCACATCAAGTTCGTGAACCCAGAGGATAGAACTCATGGGACTGAGCACTATAACCAGGTATATGCATAAAGGTGGTATATAGTTGAGATCAAAAAGATTTAAGATGTGTGCTTCCTCCCTACTCCTTGTTCCTCGTTGGGTTGTGGGTCTGGGGTGGAGTCGCACAACTGAACATCCTGCCGACCTCAATTATATACGGCCTGCATACACCAAGTATTAGTGGTTAAGCCAAGTATGAGCTCTACCACGAATCTCATAGTAAATCCCTTCATCCTATTCCATAAAATAGGAGTTGGAGTCAAGAGAACCAATGCGGGTTGAGCTACTATAATGACCACAAATCCGAAATTTGTTGTCATAACCGGTTAAGCCCACATAGTAGCTAACACCCTCAGTTAGTAAAGAGATTAAAGTTCCGAGTGATGGGAACTTATACTCACTAGATTTGACCTAAACCAAGAAAACTCAGAACGTTCAGAAGAGTAGTTGCCAACAATATTCGCACTACTTCGACACTTCGTCCACCCCGTTACAGACGAGTATTGCCTATGATCCTCCGCCCCTCGCATGGAGGAAGTCATCGTTGCCTTGTAGGCGATAGACTACATTCTCCGAAGTGAACACTAGAATACCCAGAACCACAAGATAACCTGCGCAGCCAAGAATATTTGATCAAGTGCGAAAGTAGTTGCGTTAAGCCTCATGACCCAGATCCCGAAGAGATTATAGACTTGACACCAGCCTTAGTGTTAGTCGAGGGGTTATGCAGGAGCATGCTCTTTACGCACTAGAATAAACCAAAGTCTTAGAGATTCATTGGACTATTAGGTGTTCCACGAATACTATCTCATGCAGAAATAGTAGAACCACCTCCTGAGATAGTCCAACACTCGTATGGTAAAACCCTATTTCCTCGACCCTGAGGGTTTCCGTTGGGAATATCTCAAGATTCATTCGTGCAGGTTCATTTTGCACAAGATTGAGATAGCCACTCTACCACAAAAAGATACCGTAAACACACAGCCCATCCGATGATCTAGGAAGTCTCTAAAATCCAATTGAAAGAAGACGAGAAACCAAAGACAACCCGAGCTTCCTAAGAACCAACCTGATGGACTACACTACCAGTATGAGAGAGAACGTTAGGAACTTCGGAATGGCGATCATGCCAGTGATGATCTTGCCATGGAAGTACACTATGTTCTAAGTACTGAAAAGCTCTACCCTTCCGAGAGCTTAGGACCATCCGAGATCCTCACAGAGATTTGGTCCAACCCTCGCCAGACCACTACTACTTTCGGATATTCCACAAGTTTCACACCCGATCGATCCACTCCTTAGACTTGATCAGTGTTGCCCGACATCACTTTCGTATCCCACTCATTTTGATAGAAACCATTGAGAACCCTAACCTCGTAGATACACCGGTCGGACTCGCTAACTACACGAGACAGAAATCCACATCCTGTAGGTGAAGGTTTGTTGGAATGACAAGCACAAACCAGAGTTCACTTGGGAATGCGAGGACAAACAAAATAGGAAGTACCCTCCTGCCTCTACACGGTCATTCATACCTACTACCTTGCCTAAACCTGAATTTCAGGACGAAATTCCCTCTAACGGGGGGATGATGTGACAACGCAAAGTTTATTCCATTACATTACCCCGTTACTGTTAACGGAATATTCCATTTTATAAAAGTTCCGTTAATTAGAGGTCGCCAAATAAATAAATGTTTTATTTATTTATATTATATGTCGTTAACGTCGTGATAAAAGAAATAAAGAAACTTACTTTACATTTCCATATTAATTTGGAAAAAAGTTAAATTTTATTACGACCACTAAATCGGGTGCGACCAAAAGCCCCGTTTAACAGCAGTATCGGGTAGATTCCTGTCACACCCCAAAACTAAGAACGGCGGAAACGTTCCAGGGTGGAGGACGTCATGTACAGTATCACAACAATGTAAAATAGTAAACAAGCAACAACATCATCCATTGCATTATAAGTAAAGTTTCAATACATGTGTGTTCTTTCATTGTAATAAGACACCAAAAATATATAATCAAAATAAAACACGAGACTTGTCTGCTCCGTCTTCTCAAAACCTGGCCACCGTACCTGTCTACTGATGACCTGAGAATACAAGTTATTTTGAAAGAGAGTATCAGCTTTAAAGCTGGTGAATTCATAAGTATTTAAGTGTCATTCCCTTGCTTTGTAAAGTTGTTATGAATGTCATGTAAAACCTTTAAGTAAGACAGTTGATATAAGTATGAAAAACCCTAAGAAATCCCTTATTTCCTACTAGTATGAAATGTAGTCTTCCACCATGACCCGAATGTTTTGTTATGACAATGTAGTCTTCTACCAAGACCCGGATGTTTTGTTATGACGATGTAGTCTTCTACCAAGACCCGAATGTTTTGTTATGACAATGTAGTCTTCTACCAAGACCCGAATGTTTTGTTATGATAATCTAGTCTTCTACCAAGACCCGAATGTTTTGTTATGACAATGTAGTCTTCTACCAAGACCCGAATGTTTTGTTATAATAATGTAGTCTTCTACCAAGACCCGAATATTTTGTTATGATAATGTAGTCTTCTACCAAGACCCGAATGTTTTGTTAGTAAAATGATAGTTTTTCCTTCTTTTTGACTACTTCAAATAGCAATTAGTCTAACTCATCGTTTATGTGAATATATCACAAAATAAAGTAAATAGGAAAAATATAACCATGCAAAGATTACGCTTGGATTACCAGGGTTAACACGACATCGCTGAAGCGAAAGGTATGACCTAATGAACATCCGAAGATTGTCCAATTAACCTTTGTGGTGAACAGTAGGTTCCACGAACGGTTAGTCCTGTAACTGACTTAACATCGCTGTAAGAGAAATAAATAACCTAATGAACATCCGAAGATTGTTCAATTAACCTCTGTGGCGAACGGTAGGTTCCAGGAATGGTTAGTCCCGTAACTGTCTCCTAATATAAGTAATAACAACCTAATGAACATCCGAAGATTGTCCAATTAACCTCTGTAGCGAACAGTAGGTTCCAGGAATGGTTAATCCCGTAACTGACTCTATCTCGCGATAAGCGAACTAGATAACCTAATGAACATTCGAAGATTGTCCAATTAACCTTTGTAGCGAACAGTAGGTTCCAGGAATGGTTAATCCCGTAACTGACTCCCGTTGAACTGGGATGGGCTGGGTGATTTACTGAAAATACTAATAAATCATCTCCACGAATCGAGTTTCAAGTATTCCTATAAGTATTCACAGTAATTGTATCTACGTAAAGGTATTCATGTAATGTGTTCATGTAAGCGTATTCATGTATCATGTAAGCATATGTAAAGGTACTCATGTATCAGGTAATGTACTAGTAAAGACTCATGAATGAACTGACTCTTGTGTGATTCTTTGTAATAGGAATAATGTTTGATATCTTCTAACTATCCCTATGATAGTTAACTGAAAGGTAATTGGTTGCTCAAGTAGGTTTATACACTCTTACTACTCAAGTGTGTGAGAAACTAAATGACAGATGTAAACTATAACATCAATACATATATAAGAATATAAGTGTATATGCATAGTTTAGTTCAAGAATGTAAAATGGTTTTTTAAGACATCTAAGGGTTTTGAACGAATATGAAAGTGACTTGATGTCATTTTGATAAACATTTCAAAAGTAATACATTTGATAACAAAGTATTTTAAAGATAGAAAACCATTTCATGCATCACATTTTGTAGTATGTGAAATCTATTGAATGAAAACACAGTTATAAAATACATATAGATGATTTAATAACATGATGTTTTCTACTTGTATTCCCCCCCCCCCCATTAAAGCATATAAAATCATTTAAACATTGATTAGGGGTATGAACTCACCTGTTGCGAGTGGTTCTAGCGGGTATGCGTGTAGGGATGAGAAGTTCCACGAATGAAGTCCCGAGACACAAAAAGTCCTAAATGACATATAATGACACATATTGACATGAATATAGTGTTTATAACATCTATATGAAAGGAAACACCTTCCGGGACTAGGTAACACCTTGACCAAGTGTTGGAATCACATGTGATTCAACATAGGAAGGTATAAAGGCACTCACATGAGTTTACTACCATGAGTTCATGGCCCAAGGGAGTTTACGGCCGTAAACTCATGGTTACTCATGGGTTAGTGCAAGTATGAAAGCTAGGGAATGATTTAGGGACATTAGCTTTAGCCTAGGATGAGAAAGACCGCTTCTTTTGGCACTTTTGGGGTGTTCACGGCCCAAATGAGTTTACAACCGTAAACTCATGTCCAAATATGTTTATGAGGGTCTTAAAGGTCATAAGGAAGCATTCTAAATTCATGCCTAAGCCTTAGGAAGTGTTTGTGGCACCAAAACACCCCTAACTTGAGTTTTCGGCCCATAGACCATTTGGTCATGTGTTTGCGGCCGTAAACACTTGTGGGAGTTGGTATTTTGGTTGTTTTGGGTCTTAGACACATCAAGGTAAAAATCTATGCTAGTCTCTTGGCTTAAGGGTGGCATCTAGGGCATTTTGACACCCTAAAATGGAGTTCACGGCCCAAGAACTTCCTTGGCCGTGAACTCACTTTCAACCCTTGCTTCTATTTGTCTTGGATGTCTAAACATGTCATGGGTAGTCTCAAGGTTCATTTCCAAGGTTTTGAGGGACATTGGGACACTTTTGGCCCTTAAAATGGAGTTTACTCTCTAAATAGAGTTTACTCTCCAAAAGGAGTTTACTCTCCAAGATGTTCTTGGGGAGTAAACTCTCCAATCTTGTTGCTTTTAGTTTGATTTCTGTCCCTAAACTCGTTAGTGTACAAGTCCAAACTAGTTTCATGGCTTAAGGAAGGACTAGGCATGATTAGGCTTTTGAAAAGGAGTTTACTCTCCAAGATGCTCTTTGGGAGTAAACTCACAGATCTTGCTGTTTTGACGTTATTTTCATGTTATTAAGCACAATCTAAGCTATATAATACAACTAGATTGAAGTACTCACGATTTGGGATAAAAACCCGAAGATCCGTGAGAGAGAATTTGGCTTTTCTCTAATTGGAAATGTAACTAATGAGTTATTTGGTTCAGATTTCTATATATAGTCTTGATATTTTTGGGCATAAAATATTTTATTCTCGGAATGAACTCTAAAATCCCAGAGTATGGGAATAACAGTGTTGCACAAAATCCTAGTGCATCCACTCTCCTAATATCTCCTTAAGTGTAAATCCTGAAAAACTGCCAAACTTATACCCGAAGTCTGGAATTTCACTGAAACTGTTCTAACCTCTATTGGCTTGATATGGCTTGTTCAGAATGGAAATTTCGGGTTGTCACATCATCCCCCTGTTAAAGGGAATTTCGTCCCGAAATTATAATTTAGATAAGGAAGTAGGTATAAATGATCGATTTGTTAGGTGAAAACTTCCTAATCGATTGGTTCTCGCGCTCCCAAGTGAAATCGGGTTCTCGGTTGGTATTCCAACGAACCATCACTAATGGGCGACGACGTTGCTTCGTCGGCTTGACCACTTGGTCGAGGGTCACTACGGTTCTAATACGAAGGCAAGGATCTCGTAAATCTCGATCTCGTCGAGAGGGCTTACGAAAGTCCTAACGGAAAGATACTGTTTCAAGTTCGAGACGTGAAGGGGAAAATGTACGTTACTGAGTTCGCAGAGTAGGTCTAGTTTGTGAAATGCAGGACCGATTCTGGTAAGAATCTCGAAGGTCCTAACTACATTGGATTTTAGCTTTCCACGCTTTACAAAGCGTATAAAGTCGTTCCCAGAGTGAGGTTTCCTAAAGAATTTGGTCTCTCACTTGGAATTCCAAAGGTTCCTTCTCTCTCTTACTTCCCAGTCAAGGGCCATCCCTTGCTGGGTCAAAGTCGAAAGGGTTTCTGAAATTTGTGGGGAGCTCCGAATGGACTATGATAGTAGGTCTGTAAGACCTAGAATTTGGCAAATTTTCCGTCGGTGACTACGGTGCCGGCAAATTTTGGATAATTTGACAGAGTACTCAGGAGTTTCAACAACACTAATAGTGTGTCTCAGGAAATTTGACTCTAAATTCCAAAACTCTTGATTAGAGAACTTTATGAAAAGTATCTCTGAGGGTAATGTTTCTATGGGTTCTTTCTTACTACGAGGGTAGATAAGTAAGTCATTACATGGAGAAATGACGAACTGATCCCAGTAAGAAAGGCGTACTCCACTCATTTAGCTCATGAATACTATGGGCGTATTGGTCCTATCCGAGGGGTATCACTACAGACTCGAAGTGTCCGTATCGAGTTCGAAGGGTAGTCTTTAGGACATCCTTCCCTAACACTCGAACTGGTGATATTCGGATCTCAGGTCCATTTCTGAAAGTAATACTTTCCCTGTGGTTGCTCAATCAGTTCGTCTATGCGAGGCAGAGACAACGATTTCTAAAGGAAATCTTAATGAAGTCTCCGGTCGTCAAGGTACATAAGATGCACTCCGTCGACTTCTGGTAATAATAAGATCGGAGCTCTCAAGGGTGAGAAGCCTGGTCTTCTAATTCTATTGTTGAGTAGTTCGTTGTGTTGTCCGGGCTGTTCTTGTATCTTCCGTAGGTGTTTAGACTGAAGGCGATCTGGTTATAAGAGTCATATCGGGTTCTAAGTTTGTTCCTATGCCAATGCAATTACTCGTACTCCTGGACAGTCTCCGTCCTGAAGTTCATATTAGAATTCATACGTGATACAATGATCACAATTTCGTGTATACGAGTCGTATATAATTAAGACTGAAAAGGTAGTCGAATAACTGATTCTTCCTTAATCTCACATCCCATCGAGGGAAAAGAAGTTAAAGTGGAATCATCAATTCTAAACCTGTAGAACATTGATTATATATCACTCTCATGCATACATTCTTCAGTGATAGATCAACCGTATGAATCCTGGAATTGAACTTGACGTACTACACGAGTAACACTATGGGGATTCCTTCGGAAAGGAAAGGAACTATAAGGTACTTCATGCATGAGTACCCCGGTGTTCTGATATGATGGCTTCGCTAAAAGACGTTTACTGAGAAAGAGATGTACTTATGAAACTGGCATTGTGAGGATCAAATGGAATCGAGTCGTATGATAATGTCGGAATCATACAGAAACTTAAAGACATTAGATTTGAACATAAAACGTTTACAGACAAAAACAACTGTGCAACCATGAACAGAGTTACAATACTTTTTTTATTATTTGCAACAAGACTATTGCTGTGAATAAGATATACTACAAAAGACAAGTATACGCAGCACGAGCATCCCTAAACGGACGGGATCCCACAAAAGATAAGACTCTGGTTGCACTAGTCTTGGGGATGGTTCATAAGTCTGTTACAACGAAACGCCTAAATTACATTAAGGTGGGTCCCGAGTAGACTCTCCTGCGGCGGTGGTCGGTAGCATACTGCCGTGTGTGCCAGCATTTGCTGCCTCTGGGTAGTTCCTTTTGTAATGACCTACCTTGCCACAACCGTAGCAAGTTTGGTTCACACTGGTGTTTGGCACTTAGGCAGGCTGAGCTGTTGGAGTCTTGCAGTAACGAGCTGTATGCCCCTTCCTGTTGCAGTGTGAGCATTGCATCTCCCTACAAGGTCCATGGTGGTGAAAACTGCATTTAATGCATTTTGGGAGATTTCCAGCATAAACCTTGGCTGGTTTAGGGACAATTGGGATGCCCAAAGGGATGGTAGTTGGAGGTGCTGATGTCGTGGCTGTGAAGGTTGTTTCTGGTGGTTGTTTCCTGTTCGCCCTTCGAAGCGACTTGTCCTTTGGTTTTTTCCAAGACTTCCGTTTGTTACTTGGATTGGAATGATTGTTAACAATCCCGCTAACACTTGCGTTGTTACCGTTCAGGTGGGTCAGAATAGCTGACACGGCAGCCGAGACTGCAACTTGAAAGGTAGCTGCATCAATTTGAAGAGTTGGTGTTTGGTTGATGGGCTGATCGTTTTTACTGGGTGACATGATTCTGTTACACCGAAAGAAAATGAATTTGTGGGCGAGAATGGTTGAACCTAGACGTAGTTCGATCGCTCATGAAAAGAATAGAAGTATGTTTTCTAAGGTTCGACCTACATCCCTATGATGCAGTCCTAGCACGGAATGGAAGTATGTTCACGACGGTTTGACCTACATCCCTATGATGCAGTCCTAGTAAAGTTCGGAAGTAAGTTCTTACAATGGTCTCAAGATGTTTGTTGTTCGAGCCGAGGTATTGTTGGTTGGTGAATAACATGATCCAACCATTACCAGAGACTTGGAGATGTCTCCGGAGTTAACTTGCTATAGTCCAATGACTCGACTAAAGCATGTTTCAAATAGACTCTAATGAAAGTATGATAAGAGTATTTGAATTTAAAGAATGACACAAAAGTTAGTCGACTGTCAATATCTTTGGTATTCATGACGTATAGGTTCGGGAGAATGACCTTGTAACAAGGTCTTACATCATATCCAGAGAAGTTAGTTCTTGACAGCATAAAGACCTAACCAAAAGTACTTACAGTACAAGATGGTTTCATAGAAAATGCCACATTGGGCATAGACAGGACCATGATTCCTTTCTAACAAGGAATATAAAGTAAAGTATCTACTACTAGCGACGGTCATCCCTTTGGTGAACTCTCGGTTCAGCCAGTTGGCGTTCCACATCAAGTAGGTGTCTTTCGTACACTCTCTGGCGTATTCGAAGTTCTATGACTTTGGCTCGTGATTCATCCAATACTTGCAGCAGGGTTTCATGGTCTCTCTTAGACCTCTCACGAGCATGTTCAAGGCGACTGGTGCGAAGTATATGCATTCCTCCATTTGTATCAACTTATGCGGTACGTTGTAGAGCTGTCATGCCTTGAATTTCGTTTCAGGCAACTCCACGGATCAGAATTGGTAGAAATTTGTCTGCTGAGCTCCCTTCACTTACGTTGTAGAAACTTTGGTCTCCATTGAACGACATAGGTTAATATAGATCATCGCTCTATGTTTCCATACATTCCACCCATGGAGGCGTCGGGCCATGAAAAGTCGGACGAGGGTTAGGAATTTGAAAGGGAGCTATCTGAGGTAGGTTCTCACCCTCGGGTTCGTAGATAGCACCGTCTGAAAGGTCTTCAGTATGGTGATCATTCAGAGGGATCAGATGATCATTAACTGGTTCTTCTCCAAACCACCCAGCAATAACCTCGTTCGGAAGGAACATGTTGCCGTGGGGATGGAGTCCAGCCATGTTATCTATGCGAGAATTTTGGGGTAAGAAAATAATTATTAGACGAACTATCTAGACAATTATTTAGGAAATCTTCATTAGTTACGTCGCTATTTGTAAAGTGCATACCAGTTATATGAAATCAACACAGGATAGACCTTCGAATAAGTGACCTTAACTCCAAATTCACAAGGAATAGGGGTAAAGCAAAAATTTCACCGATTCTAAGTCTATAACATCCTAGTTACATATAACTTTAGTGTATCTACTTAGCAACTATCAATTTGGTAATGAAGATCCCGCTTTAGTTCTCAAGTATAAAGTACTTATAGTAACACAAAACACCCCTATGGTATTTTAGACTTAGGTTCTGTTATAATGTTCTCATTGTGGTAATGTTGGTAAGTTTTTAGACTTGTTGCCATATCACAACCATTCTTGGGCATGTGCTAATCACTCCTTGGAACAGCATAGTTGATCAGGCTATGCCACTCCCAAGACTGACCATACATCCCCGAGCTTACCTGTGATATTCAACAATCTCAATACTTTTGTTCTTGTCATTGTGACACGTATTTTACTATGAATGCAGGCACGTATACTTTGTTAAATATTTTATTATTTAAAAGTATAAACCCTTAGACAGAGTGCTTAAATCCCAATGTGTTTATAGTTAGTATATCTTTTATGGGTTGATATACTTAATTCACTATAAACAATGCTCCGATACCAATCTGTCACACCCCAAAACCAAGAACGGCGGAAACGTTCCGGGGTGGAGGACGTCATGTACAGTATCACAACAATGTAAAATAGTAAACAAGCAACAACATCATCCATTGCATTATAAGTAAAGTTTTAATACATGTGTGTACTTTCATTGTAATAAGACACCAAAAATATATAATCAAAATAAAAGACGAGACTTGTCTGCTCCGTCTTCTCAAAACCTGGCCACCGTACCTGTCTACTGATGACCTGAGAATACAAGTTATTTTGAAAGAGAGTATCAGCTTTAAAGCTGGTGAATTCATAAGTATTTAAGTGTCATTGCCTTGCTTTGTAAAGCTGTTATGAATGTCATGTACTACCTTTAAGTAAGACAGTTGATATAAGTATGAAAAACCCTAAGAAATCCCTTATTTCCTACTAGTATGAAATGTAGTCTTCCACCAAGACCCGAATGGTTTGTTATGACAATGTAGTCTTCTACCAAGACCCGAATGTTTTGTTATGATGATGTACTCTTCTACCAAGACCCGAATGTTTTGTTATGACAATGTAGTCTTCTACCAAGACCCGAATGTTTTGTTATGATAATGTAGTCTTCTACCAAGACCCGAATGTTTTGTTATGACAATGTAGTCTTCTACCAAGACCCGAATGTTTTGTTATGATAATGTAGTCTTCTACCAAGACCCGAATGTTTTGTTATGATAATGTAGTCTTCTACCAAGACCCGAATGTTTTGTTATGATAATGTAGTCTTCTACCAAGACCCGAATGCTTTGTTAGTAAAATGATAGTTTTTCCTTCTTTTTGACTACTTCAAATAGCAATTAGTCTTACTCATCGTTTATGTGAATATATCACAAAATAAAGTAAATAGGAAAAATATAACCATGTAAATATTACTCTTGGATTACCAGGGTTAACACGACATCACTGAAGCGAAAGGTATGACTTAATGAACATCCTAAGATTGTCCAATTAACCTCTGTGGCGAACAGTAGGTTCCAAGAATGGTTAGTCCCGTAACTGACTTTACATCGTTGTAAGCGAAATAAATAACCTAATGAACATCCTAAGATTGTTCAATTAACCTCTGTAGCGAACGGTAGGTTCCAGGAATGGTTAGTCCCGTAACTGTCTCCTAATATAAGTAATAACAACCTAATGAACATCCGAAGATTGTCCAATTAACCTCTGTAGCGAACAGTAGGTTCCAGGAATGGTTAATCCCGTAACTGACTCTACATCGCGATAAGCGAACTAGATAACCTAATGAACATTCGAAGATTGTCCATTTAACCTCTGTAGCGAACAGTAGGTTCCAGGAATGGTTAATCCTGTAACTGACTCCCGTTGAACTGGGATGGGCTGGGTGATTTACTGAAAATACTAATAAATCATCTCCACGAATCGAGTTTCAAGTATTCCTATAAGTATACACAGTAATTGTATCTACGTAAAGGTATTCATGTAATGTGTTCATGTAAGCGTATTCATGTATCATGTAAGCATATGTAAAGGTACTCATGTATCAGGTAATGTACTAGTAAAGACTCATGAATGAACTGACTCTTGTGTGATTCTTTGTAATAGGAATAGTGTTTGATATCTTCTAACTATCCCTATGATAGTTAACTGAAAGGTAATTGGTTGCTCAAGTAGGTTTATACACTCTTACTACTCAAGGGTGTGAGAAACTAAATGACAGATGTAAACTATAACATCAATACATATATAAGAATATAAGTGTATATGCATAGTTTAGTTCAAGAATGTAAAATGGTTTTGTAAGACATCTAAGGGTTTTGAACAAATATGAAAGTGACTTGATGTCATTTTGATAAACATTTCAAAAGTAATACATTTTATAACAAAGTATTTTAAAGATAGAAAACCATTTCATGCATCACATTTTGTAGTATGTGAAATCTGTTGAATGAAAACACAGTTATAAAATACATATAGATGATTTAATAACATGTTGTTTTCTACTTGTATTCCCCCCCCCCCCCCCATTAAAGCATATAAAATCATTTAAACATTGATTAGGGGTATGAACTCACCTATTGTGAGTGGTTCTAGTGGGTATGCGTGTAGGGATGAGAAGTTCCACGAATGAAGTCCCGAGACACAAAAAGTCCTAAATGACATATAATGACACATATTGACATGAATATAGTGTTTATAACATCTATATGAAAGGAAACACCTTCCGGGACTAGGTAACACCTTGACCAAGTGTTGGAATCACATGTGATTCAACATAAGAAGGTATAAAGGCACTCACATGAGTTTACTACCATGAGTTCACGGCCCAAGGGAGTTTACGGCCGTAATGTTACTCATGGGTTAGTGCAAGTATGAAAGCTAGGGAATGATTTAGGGACATTAGCTTTAGCCTAGCATGAGAAAGACCACTTCTTTTGGAACTTTTGGGGTGTTCACGGCCCAAATGAGTTTACAACCGTAAACTCATGTCCAAATATGTTTATGAGGGTCTTAAAGGTCATAAAGAAGCATTCTAAATTCATGCCTAAGCCTTAGGAAGTGTTTGTGGCACCAAAACACCCCTAACTTGAGTTTTCGGCCCATAGACCATTTGGTCATGTGTTTGCGGCCATAAACACTTGTGGGTGTTGGTATTTTGGTTGTTTTGGGTCTTAGACACATCAAGGTAAAAAGCTATGCTAGTCTCTTGGCTTAAGGGTGGCATCTAGGGCATTTTGACACCCTAAAATGGAGTTCACGGCCCAAGAACTTCCTTGGCCGTGAACTCACTTTCAACCCTTGCTTCTATTTGTTTTGGATGTCTAAACATGTCATGGGTAGTCTCAAGTTTCATTTCCCAGGCTTTGAGGGACATTCGGACACTTTTGGCCCTTAAAATGGAGTTTACTCTCCAAAAGGAGTTTACTCTCCAAGATGTTCTTGCGGAGTAAACTCTCCAATCTTGTTGCTTT
This sequence comes from Lactuca serriola, assembly GCF_051521515.1. Taxonomy (NCBI): domain Eukaryota; kingdom Viridiplantae; phylum Streptophyta; class Magnoliopsida; order Asterales; family Asteraceae; genus Lactuca; species Lactuca serriola. Next base: position 286,260,345 of record NC_136415.1, read on the forward strand.
GAGTTTGATTTCTGTCCCTAAACTCGTTAGTGTACAAGTCCAAACTAGTTTCATGGCTTAAGGAAGGACTAGGCATCATTTGGCTTTTGAAAAGGAGTTTGCTCTCCAAGATGTTCTTGGGGAGTAAACTCACAGATCTTGCTGTTTTGATGTTATTTTCATGTTATTAAGCACAATCTAAGCTATATAATACAACTAGATCGAAGTACTCACGATCTTGGATAAAAACCCGAAGATCCGTGAGAGAGAATTTGGCTTTTCTCTAATTGGAAATGTAGCTAATGAGTTATTTGGTTCAGATTTCTATATATAGTCCTGAGATTTTTGGGCAGAAAATATTTTATTCTCGGAATGAACTCTAATATCCCAGAGTATTGGAATAACAGTGTTGCACAAAATCCTAGTGCATCCACTCTCATGATATCTCCTTAAGTGTAAATCCTGAAAAACTGCCAAACTTATACTCGAAGTCTGGAATTTCACTGAAACTGTTCTAACCTCTATTGGCTTGATATGGTTTGTTCAGAATGGAAATTTTGAGTTGTCATAATTCCCACTGAGCTTCAACTCCAACCCCTATATAAGGGAGAGTAAACTTCATTTCACCCTTTTTACTGCCTCTCCATACTCTCTCATAAAAGTTCGATTTCGTCCCAAAAACCGCAAGTTTCCGTCTCCAAATCGTAAGTTCTTTTACCCTAGCTTGTTTTACAACCCATTGCATGTCATTATAGCACAAAAATAGACCATTTAAGCTGTTGAAAAGGAGTTTACGGCCTAAGAGCCTCCTTAGGCCGTAAACCCCTAAAAAGAGGCCAAAATGACCCAAATTTGTCCCTAAAACCTTGGAAACTAATTGGGGACTTATCCTAGGAGTGTTGCACCTTAAAACAATCATTTTTGGGACATAAAAGAGAATTTACGGCCCATGCACATGCTTAGGTCGTAAACACCCTCTAAACTTGTAAAAACAAGTTCCAAACACTCCCAAACCACCCTTAGGCTTAAGACATAAAATAGGGACTTGCTATTTCGGGTTTGGAACAATTAAACACATAGATTTGAGGGGTGAAATGGAGTTTACGGCCCAAGCATATACTTAGGCCATAAACACCTCCAAACCATGTCAAATGGTAGTTTTAATCCCCCCAAATGGCCTTATACTTTATTATAAATCACTAGGATTAAATCAAGGGCTTAAACTTCAATAAAACCAAGAGTATAGGAGTTCACAGCCGTGAACTCCCATAGGGGTGGTTCATGGGCCGTAAACTCCCATTTGGTCCCTTTAAATGCCTTAAATCATCTCATACCTTTTAGATTTGGACTTAGCAAAATTCCATGATCGAGATAAAGCATTTAAACATCCTAGAACCCCCTCACCATGAGTTTACGGTCATAAACTCGTGGGGAGTTGTCCCAGGGCCGTAAACACTATGTATAGAGTTTACTCTTGGGGAGTAAACTCCATTCCTAAGTCATTCACAACCTTAGATGTTACCCAGGACACCCCAAACGCTTAATTAAAAGTGTTTTCGCACTTAGGAAGCATATACTTGCTTAATTAGTATTAAATGTACTAATTGTATGTGAACATATGTTATCATATGTTAAATAGGTCACTAAGTGTGTCCAAGTCTTTACTTGACACCGAGCACCCAACCGGCACCTTTGTCGGATCCACTTACACCAGGTGAGTTCATACCCCTGAATGAACCTTTTAAATGTTTTTACATGTTTTATAAGGGGGGAATACAAGTTAAACATGCAAGTTATCATATCAATCACATGTGATTGATAACCCGCATGCACAAGGATTTACCACACTGTAAACTGTTTTACTAAGTAGGATACTATAAATGGTTTTCCAAAAGGTTTTCACTTGTTCAAAACTCTTACTTATACTGTTTTATCAAAGTTCATTTTAAACTGGTTTATGAAAAGTTTCCAAATAATTTATAAAGGTTTTCAAACATATTTTACCAAAGAACACCAAGTGGTGATTTTCTCAAGTATAAAGGTTTTCTTCCATGTTTTGATACTCCCTCTTAGTTTAAACTCCAACTTGATAACGCTTTCACTTCGTAATGCGTTTATACTTGTTATTGCCTCTATTTCGCTTATACTTGTAGTCTCTTATGCCTATTAGACGCTCTTACCTCACTTGTTGTCGCTTCTACTTCGTGATACACTTATATTTGGTAACGTTTATACTTCACGATTCGGTTATTCCACACTGTATGTTTATACATCACGATTCGGTTATTCCACACTAGTCAGTTCAGTTATGAGTCTCTACCTCTAGTTCAACACTTATATTGGAAACACACTACCCACTATTTGGGATGCATCTTCGGGACACGGCCTTCTCCGTCGTCTAGTTGGTAACCAGAGTCTCCTGTAGGGAGAGCGGACATTATGTGTATAGATCTATACGGGATTGACACCCCCGCACCCTGACTGCTAGCTACAGTCCACGACCCACCAAGCCAAGGGGTGACAAATGTCATATTTTATAGACGCTTTCAGGGCGTCAGGTTCTCTAGTGTCGGTTAGTATGGTTACGAGTATCCCAGGTTACCTTATAATTCATGGCCTTAAGGTAACTGTATTTCACCAGCAATTTACATTGTATGCTGGAAACCCACTCTCAGAGTCACACTGATTTTAGGCCTTGCTAGCTGTATCTTTCATTTGATACTGCCTGCGGTCCGTATTCACTGATTCTAGACCTTGCTAGCTGTATCTTTCATTTGGTACCGTTTGGGGTCTGTGTCTCTCCTTGTTAGAATGAGCCAGGCGTGTCGTTTGTTCGATACTCTCCTGGAGTCTATGATTCCTTTGCCTTAGTCAACAGTCTTCACTGCTGAGGCATATGTTATTTCCCTGATTTCTCTTGCTTTCTTTAATAATCAAATTCTGTATTTTGATAATGATAGCGATTAAGGGAAAACTACTTTTTACCACAGACCTCCGTCCAGTCTTGGTAGAAGACTGTTTTAATTAAAGAAAATATAGGATTTTCTGGAAAGGGCTCTAATTTATTGGATACTCTAAAAACTACCACTTTTATTAAAGTTATTTGAATAAAATGACACTAAATACTTATGAACTCACCAGCATTTGTAAAAATGCTGATACTCGCTTTTCAAATAACTTGTATTCTCAGGTCAGCATTAGACAGGTACATCCCCGGAGCTTCTGACGAAGAAAGTTTAGTACCAAGCTGCACCTATATATTTTCTTGTATTACTTTGATGTATTGTAATGTAAACCATGTAAAACTATTACTATTAATGCAATGGTTATGTACTTTGATTACTATAATGCATGTGTTGTGATACTTGACATGACGTCATCCACCCCAGAACGTTTCCGCCGTTCCGGTTTTGGGGTGTGACAATACCCTCCTTGACCGTGCCAAACATCACAAAAGTCTAGTCTAGTATCTTGCGCGTAACCTCTGCTGATATAAACTCTCTCATACGCTCCTCGAGCTGCTCGGTCCCTGAACCCGAGCCTGATCCCTCTCCGGTGCCTGATCCGCCTACTGGTCTCTCGCGCAATGTCACCATGCTGCAAACATAACACATAACTATCAGGATAATCCTCACTGCTGAGGGATATCACACACACACACACACTACAAGTTTCCTGGTTTTACTTTATCCCCTCTTGAATCGAGTATGGATCCTCTGCTTTCAGTAGTACGGGCCCATACTACCTTCCACATCTATCCGTACTTTCCTCAAGAGTTACCTCGGTTCCACCAAGTCCCTTTCACTACTACTATTTCTCCCAACACTATACTTATCCTAGGCTTACCCTAGGGAAATCTCCGACCCAACCAGTCCTCAGCTGCTGAAGGTCTCCTTGTAATGCCAATTAATCGTTACCTGAATACCATCACATGTAACGAGACTCAGATAATCCTTCGAGTCAAGGACTCGTCCCTACAATGGTTAAGACTCAGACGAGAGCTATGCAATAGGGTCAAATCCAATACTCTGATATTATTTAATCCTGATTACATGTGACTTAACGCATCCACCTATCAGCTAACTCTTATCACTCGGAATCCCACAATGCACAAAGCAAGCAACATTCAGACAAAGGAAAATCTAACAATAACATACTCAAGCAATCAAATCCACATAGAAAGAATCTGTACTAGCATGCAACATAATCTCATATACTCAGGCATAACCTAAACAGGCTATCCTACTGCTGTCTACCCAGTAGTATCATGCAGCTCAAAAGCACATATAACAGGCACATAAGGCATCCTCCCTAGATCCTTAGTCCTAATCTAGCATGCGGTTCTACTAACTGATAATCATAACATAAACTTGTATGGGTATTTTGGGGTACTTACTTGAGCTCGGTTGATTGCATGCACCACACCCTTTTTCTCTTTTCAAATTCCTTTTCTTTCCTCAAAGTTCTTTTTACTTTTTCTAAAACTCTTTTCCTTTCAAAAATCAATTTTTCACAAAAATTGATTTCCCTTTGAAAACTTTTATACCAATTCCTCAGTTTGAGTTCAGGCACACCCATAAACATGTCCGAATCCCTCAAACTAAGGCTCTGATACCAACTTGTAACGTCCCAATTTTCAAGACTAAAAAAAATTCTTTTATAAAACATTACTTAAAACACATTTATCAACCCGTAACAAAATCAGAGTATTAATTTCAAAACATATTTTCATTATCATAGTAAAACATTCCCAGACCGTCTAATATATGGTGTGTGCCATGCGATCACCCCGAGCTCTTCCCTCCGCTACCGGAAGTACCTAAAACCAAAACTGAAAACCGTAAGCACGAAGCTTAGTGAGTTCCCCAACCTACCCCATACCAAACACATAATCGCAAACCGCAAGTACTGGGTCACGCCCTCTACCTCGGGCCTCACCCGCTACCTCGGGCCACACCCTCTACCTCGGGCCTCATCCGCTACAACAGGCCCCGCCTGCTCCAGGGCCCGCCTGGCTTCGAGCCTCGCTCGGATACAAATCTGTTTCACTTAGGCCTCGCCTGTCATTGGGCCTCGCCCGCTAACATATACTAACACATAAACATATTACAACACATAATCTAAACAATACTACTGAATCATGTTCTAAGGCCTCGCCTATCTTTGGCCTTGCCCCTGTCCTGCTACTGATGAGTCATGGAACCCTGTCCATGCTCCTACTGATAGTGAGATACGGGCCCGGCCCACACTCACTCTTTTCCTAACTTAGGCATTGCCCTTGCTCTGCTACCAATAAGATATGGAACCCCGTCCACACTCTGCTGTTGGTGAGATACGGAACCTTGCCCATACTCACCTCCCTACCAGGCTCATACAAGTATCACATAGACAACAAGTATACTCTATCATGCAAACCATTCCTGGGCACCCGCCCGCTATCAATGGACCTTGGTCCCAAATATTATACTAGCATATAGTTCCTAGGGCTAACCCCCGGGTTTCCTACTCGTAACTACATGGGCCGACATTGTGGCCTTAGACCCATCCACACAAAGGGAAACTCACCTGGTACTGCTGAACTTGCTGCTAATCCCTCTGGCCGCTGTTTGACAACTCTCTCTGAACTGTTGCTCCACTAGCTCCCCGAGCTACGAATATCAATATATCACTTAGTCTAACTGTCCTTCGAAAGTCAACTAAGTCCACTCTGGTCAAAGTCAAATTCCTGGTCAAATTCAACCTTCCAGGTTAACCTGGCCTACTCACCGAGTCTTCCTACTGACTCGCCGAGTTCATATGCTCAAAATCCTTTCATTCACAACTCGACTCGCCGAGTCAGCACCTGAATCGCCGAGTCTACCGATTTCTGAGTCGTGCCCTGTTAGAAGATCGTCGCCTGTGACCAAGATTGGAGTGTATTCTTTAGTGCTTAGGAATAGTTTATCTTTAGATTTGAACAATTGTTGCTATTCGCCAGAAATGGCTAGAAACATCTTTTCATTTCATGGTTTGTTTAGACAAGGTTTTAGATTTTCTTTTAATAATGAGAATGGTTCTAATCTGTCTTATCTAAATGGTGTCTTATATTTTGAAGCTATACCATGTAATGGAATTTATGAAACTGTTATGATTGTAGATAACTTAGGAATTGATGTTTTATGCATGGATTCTTCCAATGGTGTGGATAGAGCATCCTTGTGGCATTGTCGTCTTCGACATGTCAACAAGAAGCGCATAGGCTAACTCCAAAAGGATGGAGTGTTGGAGTCATTCGACCTTAGGGAAGATGAAACATGCGAGTCTTGTTTACTTGGAAAGATGACTAAGTCACCCTTCACAAGTACATGTGAAAGGGGTGAGGGTCTATTGGACCTAATACATACCGATGTATGTGGACCGTTTAGATCAACCATGAAGGATGGAAACCGCTTCTATGTGACTTTTACCGATTACTATAGTAGATATGGGTATATTTACTTAATCAAGAAAAAGTCGGAAACTTTTGAAAAGTTGAAAGAGTTCAAAAATGAAGTGGAGAATCAATTGGGCAGGAAAATCAAGATGCTTTGATCCGGTCGAGGAGGAGAGTACCTAAGTCTTGAATTCCACGATTATTTCAAGGAGTGTGGAAGAGTTTCACAATTGACGCCATCTAGGAAACCGCAGCTGAATGGTGTGGCAGAAAGGCGTAATCGAACCTTGTTAGACATGGTTCGCTCTATGATGAGTCGTGCTTCACTACCTATCTCTTTTTGGGGGTATGCCTTAGAGACTGCCACCCATATCCTTAATCGAGTCCCTATTAAGAAGGTTGCCAAAACACCTCACGAGATGTGGACAGGGAAAGCTCCCTCGTTGGCACATATCAAGGTTTGGGGTTGCGAGGCTTACGTAAGACGAGATACTCACGACAAGCTTGAACCTCGTAGTGAGCGATTTATTTTCATCGGCTACCCGCAGAAATCCTTTGGATATCTCTTCCATAGACCGAAGGACAATGTTGAATTTGTTGCGAGGAGAGGAGTTTTAAGAGAGCGAGAACTCATAAGCCAAGGAGACAATCGGAGGCAAATCGAGCTTGAAGAGATTCAATAATCGATAGATGAAGGAACCTCTACCGCTGACACTCAACCCGAAGAGGAAACTCCGGTTGAACCGATTGACGATTCCTTACCTCTTAGACGTTCCAAAAGAGTTAGAGTTCAACCCCAGTTTTATGGTTTTCATATTACTACCGAAGGGGATACGTATATTATAAGGCGCAAATGGATGGAAATGGATCTTCAAGAAGAAGACCGACGTGGATGAAAACGTACACACATATAAGGCGCGATTGGTTGCGAAGGGCTTTACTCAAAATCCCGGAGTTAACTATGATGAGACCTTCTCACCAGTTGCGAAGATAAAGACTATTAGATTGATGCTAGCTATTGCCGCATTTCATGATTATGAGATTTGGCAAATGGATGTCAAAACCGCTTTCCTTAATGGAAAGTTGGCTGAGGATGTTTACATGGCTCAGCCAGAGGTTTTTGTCAATCCGAAGCATCCAAATAGAGTGTGTAAGCTTGAGAAGTCCATTTATGGACTTAAGCAAGCATCTCGCAGATGGAATCTTTGCTTCGATGAGAAAGTCAAAGAGTTTGGATTTGTACGAAGCGAAGATGAATCATGTGTATATGTCAAAGCCAGTGGGAGTATAGTAAGCTTCCTCGTTATGTATGTCGACGACATACTACTCATAGGAAACGACGTCCCGACTCTGCAGGAAGTTAAGTCCTGGCTTGGGAAGTGCTTCGCTATGAAGGAACTCGGAGAGGCTTCCTATATTTTGGGAATAAGGATAGTGAGAGAACGAAGTAAGAGACTAATAGTACTTAGTCAGAACACTTACTTGGATAAAGTACTGAAACGTTTTAGTATGGAGAATTCGAAGAAGGGAGAATTGCCGATACAAAGTAATGCCAAATTGAGTAAGACTCAAAGTCCGAGTACCGAAGCTGAAATAGCAAAAATGAGCCGAGTACTATACGCTTCCGCAGTTGGCTCAATCATGTATGTTATGACTTGTACTCGCCCTGATGCAACCTTTGCTTTGAGCATGGTCAGTAAATATCAAGGGAACCCTGGCAGAGCCCATTGGATTGCGGTCAAGAATATCCTTAAGTACCTTTGGAGGATGAAGGAATGGTTCTTAGTTCTCGGAGGGAGTGATGACTTAAAGGTGCGAGGGTATAGTGATGCCAGCTTTCAGACCGACAGGGACAACTACCGTTCGCAGTCGGGCTGGGTCTTTACCCTGAATGGAGGAGCAGTAACTTGGAAAAGTTCCAAGCAGGAAACCGTAGCATCAAAGGAGGCAATATGGTTAAAGAACTTCATCGGTGATCTTGGAGTTGTACCCACCATAAAGGAGCCCATGGAGATTTTCTGTGATAATGAAGGAGCGGTTGCCTTGACCAAGGAACCGAGGGATCATGGTAGATCTAGACATATCGACAGAAAATATCACTTTATTAGACATCGTGTAGAAGAAGGACAACTCGTAGTGAAGAGGATATCATCAGATGATAACCCAGCAGATCTGCTTACGAAGGGACTGAGTAGGGTTAAGCACTTGCAGCATGCTAGGAGTATTGGGCTGAAGGATGATATTAGTATAGATTAGATAATAGTAGAAACAGGTAATAGATATATGTAATTAACATTTGATGATTAAATAAAAGAGTATTATTTATGAGTAATGTTATTGTCTTATGTTAATTGTTTAACTATTGTTTCATTTTGCATGTTTTGACTTCCAGAATAATTGAGTTTATTAAGAATAATCGAATTGTTCAAATTGTCCACAATTGTTCATATGTTGGAAGTAGGTATGAATGAAGATTGTCATGAATTGGTGTGTAGATTGTCTAAATGGTATTAGACATAGCAAAAGTTTGCTGCAACGTTCATGAGTGCTTATGAACTAGTTTTCAGCATTGGAACAAACCCGCGCTTGCTGGAATCACCTTATGGAATGTGATAAAAGGGGTGATCGCAAGACGATAATATCATATAGTCTTAAAACCAAGATATATGGTTTGTTATTTGTTGATTGGTTGTACATTGATAATGCGAAACCGCATCAGTAACTTGATGTTATAAAATGCAATGTTGTGTATGGTTAATTAATGAATAAGTAAATGCATATAAGTCGAAGTTTATCTGTTACTTTTATCTTAAGAAGGTAAAATCGATATCTCGGCCGCTCGATGATTTGATTTGACTTATGTGTCGGGCCCGGTCAGAAATGAATTGATGTGTTCGATTAAGTTCGATGTCAAATGAATTGGAGATCGAGAAACCAAATGCTAGACAAATTGTTCCATAGAATTGTCAGCATGATGTCTATACAGAGGACTGTACGATCCCTTATCTAAAGGACAAGATTGATTAGATCAGAGTTTGACAACGTCTTTGAGAGCTACGATTGCAAGTCGGATTATACTTGTTCATATAGTTACTAGACTTATCCAAGTGGGAGACTGTTGGAATAGTGTCTAAGGCTGCAACTATATTACGCAAGTATTTGACCCGGTTAAGCATGGTCCTTTTGGGTTGCCTTCACCATAGCAACTTGACAGGATGATTTATAATGAGAGAAGGAATATTATTAATATATTATAAGAATAATATAATAGAATAATAATATTGTTATTTGATTAATACAAGTCATAAATTAATTAGGAATTAATTTGGTGACTTAAAGAGATTAATTAAATAAAGGGGTATAAGCTGTCAATTGTTTGATAGTGTCACTTTGGGCTATATATCCTTTATGGATAAGGGGTGGACGATTTCTAGGGCTAAGGATAGCCATAAAATCGTCCAAGGCTTATCATGGAAAGGATTTGGATTGCTTAGGGCTTAAGTTATCCAATTAGGGTTTAAGGGTGAAATCCTAGGAGCCTTACAAGTATAAATAGACCCCTAGGGCTAAGGGAATTCGTGACTTATGCTTTGAGTAGAAACCCTGGCCGATTTGATTCCCTCTCCTCTCTCCTGAATCATCTTCTTGCTAGTTGGTGTTTGTAAGAAATTAGAGGAGTGACAATTGTGACTCTAAAGCCTCAAGGACAAGAAGATCAAGCAGGTGATTCAAGGTAAACTTCTAATCTTTGATTTCATATTGTTACTATTGTATATTAGCCATTAGAAGTCTTGGATTCAATGTATGTTCAATTAGAGAAAACTAGATCCAAGCATTAGGGCTGCATGTGCACATAGGAATGTTCATATGGCCAAAAACCCATCAGTGGTATCAGAGCCTAGATTGGTTTCTATTGAATTCATACTTTGATTGCTTGTTTGTTGCTGAAAAAATCATTTTTTCTTGTCCTCTGACTGATGAACTCGGCGAGTCCCATGTTGGTACTCGGCGAGTAGGCTCAACTCGGCGAGTCCATCTGGGTACTCGGCGAGTTCGAGCGTCAGAAAAAGGAAACTTCGGGATTTCTTGTTGTTTATCTTTGAGATACTTGCCTTAGTCATATTAGATCAATATAAATCCGATTTTATAATATATATGAGTATATTCTTGACCTAATTGAAGATATTTATCAATTAATAAAATATTTGTTTCCTTATGTGATAATTGATTAATTATTTTATTAAATTGGTAAATTGTTTTGCAAGAAATCATTAAATAAATCAAATATGGATAATTATGGAATTAATTGTTAATTAAGATTATTTGTTATTTGATCCTCTATGTTTTTAAAAGTTTAAAACTTGCCCTCAAGTTTTTAAATTTATGTTTACTGATTAAAAGTTTAATTTAAACAATTTAAATTTCAAACCCTAGAATTTTACAAGTTTAAAATCCAACCCTATACTAATATAATATTACAAGATTAATATATATATATATATATATATATATATATATATATATATATATATATATATGTATAATTAAAATGCTAGTCTTACCGTTAGTAAGCCTCATTCACGAAGTCAGTCTATAAGGTGGGTATAAGGTTGCTGCCTATAAAATGGCGCTTAATGGGTGTACACTCACACCCACCGCTTGCTTGATCGGTGGAGGGTCGTTAGCCAAATGGGTAGGATAGGGCAACCTCATCTCTTAATTAAAAGTATAATATAAAATACAAAGTAACTACATGTTTTTCAAAATTTTCCCAATCTTAGTTACTTTAGGAAAAGTGAATTAATAAAATCCCATGAAATTACACTTTGCACCCTTGCTAAGAAGTTAGTGGAGCGTGTGTGGTTTACCGGCACACTAATTGGTTCTAAGCAAAGGTGGCAAAGGGTGATTCATTGTTTATCATAGTTCGATGGAGCGTGTGTGGTTTACCGGCACATCGAGTAGGTGATCGTTACAATGAAGGCACCATGTAAATTTGCATGGTAATTCACACCCACTTTGTGATCCTCGGTATCCCAGTGACAAAAGAGAGGGGCATATCGAGATTTAAACATGCCATTGAAAAGTTTTCAATGAATCTCATCCAAACCTAGGAATTCTCAATACATTTAGAACTTAAAGTTATGTGGTGGAGAATTAGTGAATCGTCATTCACTTACCTTCAAATTGTTTGCATGTTAGATTACGGCATCCCTTTTCTAATATGTAAATATTGTTGTTGGATCCTAGCCCTAATTTTTCTTATTGGGTGATAATTAGGGATTCATATTCTAATCTATCTTTGTCCTTTCTATTTGTAGATGTCGAACGCAAACAACGCTGCTGCTAGTTCATTCACATTGATGAGCCTCTGTCAAAAGGTTACTTTCGATGGGACGAACTTTAGCGAATGGATAAGATACATTCGCACAGTTGCTCGCTATGAGGACAAGGAGTATGTCCTAGATGAGAAGCTCGAGAAAATCAACCCAAAAATCGCTACTCCGGCTGAAATCACCGCTTTTGAAACTCACGAGCGTGATGCAATGAAGGTACATTGCATCATGATAGCCACCATGAATGCCGAATTCCAAAAGTCCTATGAGGACATGTATCCGTATGAAATGCACCAAGACTTGTTGGAGAGATACCACCAGAACACGAGGCAAGAACGTTACGAGATTTTCACTAACATGATTACCGTGCACCTGCAAAAGATGCAAAGGTATGTCGATCGTCTTCGCAAGTTGAATGTTGACTTTGGGGAAGACTTGGCGATCGCCATGGTGCTTCACTCTTTGCCTCCGTGTAACAATCAATTTAGGATGACCTACCACATGAACAACGAAGAGGTCACCCGAAGCAAGCTCCAAGGTCTCCTTAGGGTTGCTGAAAGCAACCTAAAGGACAAGTCTGTTGCACCCACTCCCAATCCGCCCGCTGCTCCTGTTTTGGCCATTGGGCAAGGAAGAGGCAAGAAGAGGAAGGCTCCGTATAATAGCCACCACAAGGGAAAGTCCCGAGATGGTTCCTCTTCTAGTGGGACCAAAGTTGATCCTGCTAAACCCTGTCCTAACCCTAAGGAGGCAGAGTGCCATCATTGCCTTAAAATAGGGCATTGGAAGAGAAGCTGCCCAGACTACCTGCAAGCCATAAGGGAAGGAAAGATCAAGCCATCTTTCGCAGGTATTTATACAATTAAATCTAATGATTCATCTCATGCTAATTCTTGGGTCCTTGATACCGGTTGTGGTTACCATATTTGTTCCGATTTGTAGGGACTAAGAAGAAATAGGGATGTGGAGCATGGAAGAATAAATCTAATCAGGGGGAACAGAAGATCGTCGCCTGTGACCAAGATTGGAGTGTATTCTTTAGTGCTTAGGAATAGTTTATCTTTAGATTTGAACAATTGTTGCCATTCGCCAGAAATGGCTAGAAACATCATTTCATTTCATGGTTTGTTTAGACAAGGTTTTAGATTTTCTTTTAATAATGAGAATGGTTCTATTCTTTCTTATCTAAATGGTGTCTTATATTTTGAAGCTATACCATGTAATGGAATTTATGAAACTGTTATGATTGTAGATAACTTAGGAAATGATGTTTTATGCATGGATTCTTCCAATGGTGTGGATAGAGCATCCTTGTGGCATTGTCGTCTTCGACATGTCAACAAGAAGCACATAGCCCAACTCCAAAAGGATGGAGTGTTGGAGTCATTCGACCTTAGGGAAGATGACACATGTGAGTCTTGTTTACTTGGAAAGATGACTAAGTCACCCTTCACAAGTACATGTGAAAGGGGTGAGGGTCTATTGGACCTAATACATACCGATGTATGTGGACCGTTTAGATCAACCACGAAGGATGGAAACCGCTTCTATGTGACTTTTACCGATGACTATAGTAGATATGGGTATATTTACTTAATCAAGCAAAAGTCGGAAACTTTTGAAAACTTCAAAGAGTTCAAAAATGAAGTGGAGAATCAATTGGGCAGGAAAATCAAGATGCTTCGATCCGATCGAGGAGGAGAGTACCTAAGTCTTGAATTCCACGACTATCTCAAGGAGTGTGGAATAGTTTCACAATTGACGCCACCTAGGACACCGTAGTTGAATGGTGTGGCAGAAAGGCGTAATCGAACCTTGTTAGACATGGTTCGCTCTATGATGAGTCGTGCTTCACTACCTATCTCTTTTTGGGGGTATGCCTTAGAGACTGTTGCCCATATCCTTAATCGAGTGCCTACTAAGAAGGTTGTCAAAACACCTCACGAGATGTGGACAGGGAAAGCTCCCTCGTTGGCACATATCAAGGTTTGGGGTTGCGAGGCTTTCGTAAGACGAGATACTCACGACAAGCTTGAACCTTGTAGTGAGCGATGTATTTTCATCGGCTACCCGCAAAAATCCTTTGGATATCTCTTCTATAGACCGAAGGACAATGTTGTCTTTGTTGCGAGGAGAGGAGTTTTCCAAGAGAGAGAACTCATAAGCCAAGGAGACAGTAGGAGGCAAATCGAGCTTGAAGAGATTCAAGAATCAATAGATGAAGGAACCTCTACCAATGGCACTCAACCCGAGGAGGAAACTCCGGTTGAACCGATTGACGAGTCCTTACCTCTTAGACGTTCCGAAAGAGTTAGAGTTGAACCCCAGTTTTATGGTTTTCATATTACTACCGAAGGGGATACGTATATTAGTGATGGTACACTAATAAATCTTGATGAAGCTAATAGCTATAAGGAAGCCATGGCAGGCCCGGAGTCTGCGAAATGGAAAGAGGCGATGGACAGCGAGATCCAGTCCATGTATGAAAACCAAGTTTGGAATTTGGTTGATAATGTGCCCGGACGTAAGACCGTCGGGTGCAAATGGATCTTCAAGAAGAAGACCGACGTGGATGGAAACGTACACACATATAAGGCGCGATTGGTTGCGAAGGGCTTTACTCAAACTCCCGAAGTTAACTATGATGAGACCTTCTCACCATTTGCGAAGATAAAGTCTATTAGAGTGATGCTAGCTATTGCCGCATTTCATGATTATGAGATTTGGCAAATGGATGTCAAAACCGCTTTCCTTAATGGAAAGTTGGCTGAGGATGTTTACATGGCTCAGCCAGAGGTTTTTGTCAATCCGAAGCATCCAAATAGAGTGTGTAAGCTTGAGAAGTCCATTTATGGACTTAAGCAAGCGTCTCGCAGATGGAATCTTTGCTTCGATGAGAAAGTCAAAGAGTTTGGATTTGTACGAAGCGAAGATGAATCATATGTATATGTCAAAGCCATTGGAAACGTCGTCCCGACTCTGCAGGAGGTTAAGTCCTGGCTCGGGAAGTGCTTCGCTATGAAGGACCTCGGAGAGGCTTCCTATATTTTGGGAATAAGGATAGTGAGAGAACGAAGTAAGAGACTAATATGACTTAGTCAGAACACTTACTTGGATAAAGTACTGAAACGTTTTAGTATGGAGAATTCAAAGAAGGGAGAATTGCCGATACAAAGTAATGCCAAATTGAGTAAGACTCAAAGTCCGAGTACCAAAGCTGAAATAGCATAAATGAGCCGAGTACTATACGCTTCCGCAGTTGGCTCAATCATGTATGTTATGACTTGTACTCGCCCTGATGTAGCCTTTTCTTTGAGCATGGTCGTAGATATCAAGGGAACCCTGGCAGAGCCCATTGGATTGCAGTCAAGAATATCCTTAAGTACCTTCGGAGGACGAAGGAATGGTTCTTAGTTCTCGGAGGGAGTGATGACTTAAAGGTGCGAGGGTATAGTGACGCCAGCTTTCAGACCGACAGGGACAACTACCGTTCGCAGTCGGGTTGGGTCTTTACCCTGAATGGAGGAGCAGTAACTTGGAAAAGTTCCAAGCAGGAAACCGTAGCTGATTCAACGTGCGAATCAGAGTACATTGCAGCGAGCGAAGCGTCGAAGGAGGCAATATGGTTAAATAACTTCATCGGTGATCTTGGAGTTGTACCCGCCATAAAGGAGCCCATGGAGATTTTCTGTGATAATGAAGGAGCAGTTGCCTTGACCAAGAAACCGAGGGATCATGGTAGATCTAGACATATCGACAGAAAATATCACTTTATTAGACATTGTGTAGAAGAAGGACAACTCGTAGTGAAGAGGATATCATCAGAAGATAACCCAGCAGATCTGCTTACAAAGGGACTGAGTAGGGTTAAGCACTTGCAGCATGCTAGGAGTATTGGGCTGAAGGATGATATTAGTATAGATTAGATAATAGTAGAAACAGGTAATAGATATATATAATTAACATTTGATGATTAAATAAAAGAGTAGTATTTATGAGTAATGTTATTGTCTTATGTTAATTGTTTAACTATTGTTTCATTTTGCATGTTTTGACTTCCAGAATAATTGAGTTTATTAAGAATAATCGAATTGTTCAAATTGTCCACAATCGTTCATATGTTGGAAGTAGGTATGAATGAAGATTGTCATGAATTGGTGTGTAGATTGTCTAAATGGTATTAGACATAGCAAAAGTTTGATGCAACGTTCATGAGTGCTTATGAACTAGTTTTGAGCATTGGAACAAACCCGTGCTTGCTGGAATCACCTTATGGAATGTGATAAAAGGGGTGATCGCAAGACAATAATATCATATAGTCTTAAAACCAAGATATATGGTTTGTTATTTGTTGATTGGTTGTACATTGATAATGCGAAACCGCATCAGTAACTTGATGTTATAAAACGCATTGTTGTGTATGGTTAATTAAAGAATAAGTAAATGCATATAAGTCGAAGTTTATCTATTACTTTTATCTTAAGAAGGTAAAAGCGATATCTCGGCCGCTCAATGATTTGATTTGACTTATGTGTCGGGCCCGGTCAGAACTGAATTGATGTGTTCGATTAAGTTCTATGTCAAATGAATCAGAGATCGAGAAACCAAATGCTAGACAAATTGTTCCATAGAATTCTCAGCATGATGTCTATATAGAGGACTGTACGATCCCTTATCTAAAGGACAAGATTGATTAGATCAGAGTTTGACAGCGTCTTTGAGAGCTACGATTGCAAGCCGGATTATACTTGTGCATATAGTTACTAGACATATCCAAGTGGGAGACTGTTGGAATAGTGTCTAAGGCTGCAACTATATTACGCAAGTATTTGACCCGGTTAAGCATGGTCCTTTTGGGTTGCCTTCACCATAGCAACTTGACAGGATGATTTATAATGAGAGAAGGAATATTATTAATATATTATAAGAATAATATAATAGAATAATAATATTGTTATTTGATTAATATATGTCTTAAATTAATTAGGAATTAATTTGGTGGCTTAAAGAGATTAATTAAATAAAGGGGTATAAACTGTCAATTGTTTGATAGTTGCACTTTGGGCTATATATCCTTTATGGATAAGGGGTGGACGATTTCTAGGGCTAAGGATAGCCATAAAATCGTCCAAGGCTTATCATGGAAAGGATTTGGATTGCTTAGGGCTTAAGTTATCCAATTAGGGTTTAAGGGTGAAACCCTAGGAGCCTTACAAGTATAAATAGACCCCTAGGGCTAAGGGAATTCGTGACTTATGCTTTGAGTAGAAACCCTGGCCGATTTGATTCCCTCTCCTCTCTCCGAAATCATCTTCTTGCTAGTTGGTGTTTGTAAGCCATTAGAGGAGTGACAATTGTGACTCTAAAGCCTCAAGGACAAGAAGATCAAGCAGGTGATTCAAGGTAAACTTCTAATCTTTGATTTCATATTGTTACTATTGTATATTAGCCATTAGAAGTCTTGGATTCAATGTATGTTCAGTTAGAGAAACCTAGATCCAAGCATTAGGGTTGCATGTGCACACAGGAATGTTCATATGGCCAAAAACCCATCACTTCATACTACTCGTCGATTCCACTCGAAGGACTCGCCGAGTCTATTCTGTCCTTCAAATATTCAGAGGCTTTTGAGTCATGCATGGACTCCAAACTGTAGATCCACTCCTCTAAAGCCTATTCCTCACGTAAAGTGGCAAACTTTACGTGTAGCTAAGGAGATCTAGGCTTAAAACACTATAAACTAGGGTTTAAGACAAGGAGGATTTACAATCAACCCATAGACTGATGCTTTATGATTCTCTAGGCCAAGATACACTTAGATCTGAAGTAGCAACTTCAGATATGGGCTTCTAACTCGAAATGGTTCTTAAACTTGCTCTTAAAGCCCCAAATCTCGTGTTAAAGGTTGATCTATATGAAAAAGAGTGAAGGTAGCGACTCATTACCTTCAAATGCTCTGAAAAATCCCACAAACTCTGGATCTACTGCCAATCCTTGAATCCCCAATGGTTCCCTTCTACCTTCTTCCTTCAAATCACCCAAAATGGCAAGAAAGCTTGAATGTGCAACAATGGAGGCTTAAGGTTTCGTATTCTGGATAAGAGAGGCTATAAGGAACCCTAAGGGAGAGAATGAGATGCTTAAATAGTGCACAATTTCCCGGATTTAGGGTTCCCCTCTTCAGACCGAACTCGTCGAGTCCTCTTTTCCGACTTGCCGAGTCGGTTACTTAATCGATCCCTTGGATCCCGCTCCTATTCGTCGAGTTCCTCCCTGGACTCGACGAGTTGAGCCTTTGACTAAGGGTTTTCTTTCCTTTCTTGGCCTTTCTGATTTCGAGTGTTACAAGCTTTTAAGAGCTACGATTGTTGGTCAGGTTGGAGTTGTACTTGCAATAATAGTTATTAGACTTATCCAAGTGGGAGACTGTTGGATTAGTGTCTAATTCCATAACTATAATTGGTATATACTTGACCCGACCCGGAATGGTCCATTTGGGTTGCATGGCATCGGAACATTTTGGTAGACCTTTTGTGAGAATAGGATATTTGTGACATATTAATATATTATATGTTCTAATATATTAATATGAAATAATATTATTTAATTAGTATTGATCAAGAATAAATTTAGTGATCAAAAGAGACTATTTAAATATATGGGGATTGATTGTATAAATCATTCATTCTTATATATGTGGGCTTGTGATCCATGATTCCTTATGTTGGGTTTAACCCATGTGGTGACCCATGGATACTCCATGGAGGTTAAAACCCATTGAGCATAAGTAATGGGTAAAGTCATGAGTTACATGGTGTAACCCTAATAGCCACACTATATAAAGACCCCATTGGTTGGTGAAATTGGCACTAGTGTATATACAAGAGGGCAAGCTGATTTCTAGAGTCCATGTATCTCTTCTCATTGTTATTCCAAATATTGGTGATGTTGTGTCAACCATTTTAGGTGTCACACTTAGGGCACTAGGCTCTTGAGCTCCATGGAATCAAGCTACATCAAAAAGGTATGTATTCTATCTAGTTTTGTTATACTAGTACTTATGATTGTATGCTAGTTAGGGTAATACCTTGGAAACTTCAATTTTGCATGTATAATAGAGAAAACATAGATCCAAGGTATTTAGGGTTGCATGTACACCATAGTAGTGTTAGAATGCTCAAAACCCAACACTAAAGGGCCCACACACATCGGTGTGTATGAGATCCAATAAACCCTCACCCCTTTCACAAGTCCCAGTGAATGGTGACTTAGTCATCTTTCCAAGTAAACAAGACTCGCACACGTCATCGTCCCTAAGGTCGAATGACTCCAATACTCCGTCCTTTTGGAATTGGGCTATGCGTTTCTTGTTGACATGTCCAAGACGACAATGCCACAAGCATGCTTTATCCAAACTATTGGAAGAATCGATACACAACACATCATTTCCTAGATTATCTACAATCATCACAGCTCTTCATATATTCCATTACAAGGCAATGCTTCAAAATAGAAAACACCATTAAGATAAGCATTAATATGTCACACCCCCGAACCGAACGGCGGAAACGACCGAGGGCTCTTGTGACTTAAATTGAATACCATCACAATGATTATACATGAATCATAACATCATTCATCACCATGCATTGAAATAATACAACTGATATTGTTTACATCCATTACATTGTTTTAGTCATTACAATTTCATAACATAAACCGTTCGATAGATAATCTAAGCAAAACACCATGACATAACTTGGTACTTATTCTTCGGCTTACCTGTTACCTGAGAATACAAGTTATTTTGAAAAACGTCAACATATGAAATGTTGGTGAGTTCAAAAGTAATGTTGTAGTAAAATGATTTGGTGTAGTTTGTAAAACCCGGAAAATCCGATATTTTCTGAAAAGAGTATTTGTTTATAAAAAAGTGTGAAGATCCGTAAATATGCTTGTTGATTTTCAAAACATGTATAGTTGTTGAACTTTGTATACATCACACAAGTGAAAATGTTGAACTTCCCAGGAAAACCCAATGTTTTCCCAATACGTAAAATACATGACTTGTTTATTGTTATACCGATACGTCAAATGTTTTTGATTACCCAGGTGGCGTTGGATTAATTAGGGTTTGTGAGCTGTAATAATCACGCATTAAGAAAATGACTAGTTTATAACTACAAATTACGAACGATCCTTAAAGGCGTCGGCCGTTACTACTCACTTAATCCACCCACCCTAATTACTATTGTTTATCGTCCTGAATCTGTTTACTTTGATTTCTCATAAGCCCAACAACCGAGGAAGGAGAAAGGAGGGTACGAAGCCCCCTTTATTTCCATGAGTTATTCAAGGCTATCGGGAATGCGAAAGACACTTGGCCCAACTCGTATTTGGCTTCTCTGCCTCACTAGCAGTACTAAAGGGCCACTAGGGCCCAATAGCACATCAGAGCCATTGAAAGTCCTTTTACATGGAATTGGGTCATAGAAGGCCCATTAACACGTAAGCGTATTCCCTTCGGGCCCAAAGATTATGTTATTGGGCTAGCAAGGCCCAACAAGCATAATTTGAAACTTCCAAGCCTAAAGTTTGTAAGTTAACTCATCATAATTATCTCGTGTTTATTGAATTGCTTTGGTTTTATGATTTTGTTTTGTTATTGATTCGAGACCGAATCAATTCGTTTTGTATCGATATTTGTTGTTGAGAATGTATTTGTTTTTCCGTGTCGTCGGTAGTCGTGGATCTTGTATTTTGTATTAGTGACTTAATTTGTTTGAAAATGGATTTTGATCCTTTTCATTACCCTCCTTTTATAAAAATAACACTTTTGGTCCTTTTTAATAAAAGAGTTTCATTTTTAGTCCTTAAAATACTTTTCTTGACACTTTTGTATAATTTATTTGATGAAAACACGATTCTTAACCCAAAGTTTACTTATTTGATGGCTTCAGCCCCCCTAGAATTGTGATTCTCGGTTAAGGACTCATTTTTCACAGCTTTTACAATTTTAGCCCAAAATCTAAAAAGTTTGCATTTTTGGTCCTTTTTGATAATGAAAAGCATTTTTGACCCTTATAAACATTTTGTTATGCTAAATACCCCCTGTTTTACAGAAAGTTACATTTCCAGCCCCTCAACTTGTAAAATTTCGCATTTGGAGGCTTATTGGGCCGAGAAGCCCATAATTAGCCCATTAGGTTAAAAATTTACATTTTAAGTTCTTAGAAGTTTCTAAAAATCAGAAAACTATTTATGGAAACTGTTTTGGCCCCTTCTAACCTTCAAGAAACCATGACTTGTTGATTTTTACCCCAAGTTTGTATTTTTGACAATTTAAGCCCAAAAATGGGTTTTATGTTCAAGTATGTTCATTCTAACCTTATAAACTATTTTTCTTGACTTGATTAGTGTAAAATAGCTTAAGTTATGTTTATTTCCTTTCTCATGTCTTAGATCTCGGTTTTACACACTTTTTGATAACATATTCATCACAAAACACATGATATCACACACATACATGCATTAAATCACACATAGCATACATTTACACATAGATCTACACATTTTCTTGTATTCTCCCCCATAAAACTAATAAAAACCGAAAAGAAAGGGGTATGAAACTCACCTTGAGTGTGGTTTCGGTTTTGGAAAGAAAAGATGAAGAAGAATTCGTTCCTAGCAACCTTTCTTGGAGGATCTCGAACTTAGTGTGCTCTACAATGCAAGATCATGAGTTTGAATGGATTAAAAGATGATTTTTGATGAAAAGAAGTGAGTTAAAGCATGGATCAAACAATCAACTTACCTTGGATGATGATTTTGTGGAAGAATCTCTTTGAAAGTTCCTTAGATCTCGAAAATTTAGAGAGAAATGGAGAGAGTTTCTTGAGAGAATTTTGAGTGAAGTGTGTGTGTGTGTGTGTGTTTGTTTGGATTCGGCTGAGAGGGAGAAGAAGAGAGAGACCTTGATGGGATTGTTGCATGGAAGTATGAGAGCTTGCATGGAAGCCCATTAGGTAAAAATGAGTTGGCACCACAAAGTCAACTCTTCCTTTCTTTGTGGGCTTGGGCTGAAAATGGAGAGGGAAAGAGAAAAAATTTTGGGCTTTGAATGATTAAGCCCATTTTATGGTTACGTTAGGTGATTTTGGTCCAAATAAATAAAAACATGATTTTTATGACCTATTAGGGCTAAATTAAATTAGTTATGGCCCAATAAGGTCCATTTAGGTATTTTATTTCATTCTATGCCCAATATGGCCCAAAATTTTAAAATAAATGGAAGTGGGTCCAATTAGAGCCCATTTAAGAGTTCTAAGCCCAAAGTAGTCAAAATTGGAAGTTTATTGGTCCATTGGGCCCAATAAGGAAATCCTAGTCCAAAATGGACTCACACAAGGATTTCTAGGGTTTCCAATTGTTTGTTGGCTATTTGCAGTGCATGTATGAAGTGTTTGATTGAAATTTTGTTGTTATTGAATAAGCATCTTACATGTTTTCACATTGTTGGTTCACATTTGTTATCACTGTTCAATGTTTACAAGGCATGAAAATTCCTAGTTGTGACATAATAGAACCCTTTTCATTATCAAATGAATATCTAAATCCTTGTCTATATAAACCATGAAAAGAAATGATGTTTCTTGCCATAATTGGCGATTAACAACAATTATTTAAATCTAATCCTAATACATTACTAAGCACTAAAGAGTAAACTCCAATTTTGGTGGCAGGCGACGATCTTCTATTCCCCATGATCAAGTTTATCTTGCTATGCTCCACATCCCTATTTCTTCTTAGGCCCTTCAAATTAGAACAAATGTGAAAAACACATTTGTATCAAGAAACGAAGAAATAGCATACGATGAATCATTAGATTTAGTAGTGTAAATACCTGCGAAGGACGGCTTGATCTTTCCATCCTTGATATCTTGCAGATACTTCAGGCAGCTTCGCTTCCAATGCCCTATTTCGTGGCAGTAGTGGCACTCTGCCTCCTTGGGGTTGGACTTGGGCTTAGAAGAACCAACCTTGGTTCCACTAGAAGAGGTACCATCATGGGACTTTCCCTTACGGTTGCTATTTGAGGGAGCCTTCCTCTTCTTGCCCTTTCTTTGCCCAATTGCCAAGACTGGGGCAGCAGCAGGAGTAGGAGTTGATGCAACAGATTTGTCTTTGAGGTCGCTCTCAGCAATCCTTAGTAAGCCCTGAAGCTTGCTCAAAGCGACCTCATCCTTGCTCATGTGGTAGGTCATGCGGAACTGGTTGTAGCAGGGAGGCAAGGAGTGAAGGATGATGTTAATTGACATCTCTTCACCAAAGTTAACATTTAAATTTAGCAGGCGATCAACATATCTCTGCATCTTTTGAAGGTAAGTGAATGACGATTCACTAATTTTCCACCATGAAAAATGAAAAAGTGATTAAGTTTTAAATGAATTGAAAACTCCTAGATCTTTTGAGATTCATTGAACTTTTTCAATGACATGTTTAAATCTTGATATGCCTGTTAACACGTTGTCGTGCGCGTATTAAACAAGTAAATTTATCACTGCTGGTTGCACTAAAAATATAGCACAGGGAAGCAAGGTCGAATCCTCAGAGACACAGCCTAATGGTCAATGCCTTTTTGCATCAGGCACCATCTAGTCAAGAAACAAAAAATATAAAAATGGGGTTTTGAATTAAACTAAAAACTAGAATTGCAGTCATATTAAACTAAATGAAAATCAATAATAAAAACGATTTCAGCTCTGCTGCGACTTTCCTAATCATGAAATCAACATTGACCAGGTTATTTGAGATGCGTTCTATCTAAGCTGGTACTGAGAAAAACTAACAAGCTCTAGTAATTTCTCTTTTACCTAAATTAGTTAATCAAAACAAGCTCTTCAATTAACCCTAACTTTTTACTGTTCAATTAAATAAGCTCTTAATTAAATCAGAAAAGTTGCATTATAATCTATGTAAAATTCCCAGCAACATCCAATACTTCTCACAGGCTCGGAAGTGTAAAGATATGATTTTTACAGTTTATACCAGAGTTAAATCCCAAAACGGAACCAATTTGATACTTGTTACTTTTACCAGTTGACCAGAAGAATTACGGATTCTATTAACTGATTAACTGGAATGATAAAACCCTAGCTAGGTGATCAGACTAACAAGAATCAAAATCAAACATTCATTAAGAACAAAACTGAAG
This sequence comes from Lactuca serriola, assembly GCF_051521515.1. NCBI lineage: Eukaryota > Viridiplantae > Streptophyta > Magnoliopsida > Asterales > Asteraceae > Lactuca > Lactuca serriola. The sequence continues at coordinate 286,284,286 of NC_136415.1, forward strand.
AATCTAGATAGAAACACAAATAAAAAACCAGATCTAATGATTAATCACATGACAAGTACTTGTCTTTGCAAAACTGAAAACTAGGGTTTAGACAAACATGGCTAAAATATGATCAAAAGAGATAAAAAGAGACATCAAACAACTAATCTTACTAATCTACTTGAAGGAGATGATCCACAATCTTCAGATCTTCAGAAATTGATGAAATCAGAGAAGAAACGCCTCCAAAATCGTATTTTCGTCATCTGATACCTCTAGAATCGTCAACATAGGTTACTGGAAGGTTATAAGGGTCTATTTATACGTCCAGCAGCAAAAACGACGCACCTGCGACCTGCGATCGCAGATTTTGAAATAAACACGTCTGGTGCCTTTTTAATGAAGTAGGATACTATTTTGACACTTTTTGGCCAACCTGCGATCGCAGGTTTTCATTTTTTTGCTTCCGGATGACATTTGGGCACAAAAGAACCTCGAAGGCAACCTGCGACCAAACCTACGATCGCAAAAAGGGTCACACGCGATCGCAAGGAGACAACCTGCAATTGCAGGTTGTGCCTATGACGTCCGAAATTTCGTCTACTTTTCGGATCATTTTGAATCGCGTGAAACGGAGTTACGGTTCTTGAGATATTGTCAAAATACTGACAAAGCTGCCAGCAACATCCTATAACTTTAGATTGCATATTCTATCTTCGTGTGATCAATTCGATCGAATGTGTTTTGACCAAATTATCTTGCAATTATTCCTCAACATACTCCATAAATTCCAAGCTCCGTTTTAAGCTCCAAATGCGCATCCAACTGCTCTCAAAGCACTGCTCCACTCGAACTTTCTGAAATCGACATAAAAACACGAGCAGTATGGGAATTCTAACGAAATACATGAGATGAACATTATTTAAATGAATGACATGCAAATGTACAAAATATGATCCTAAATGCTAATCAAAAATACCCTATAAATGCATAAAATGGCATCTAAGAAATCTCCCCAAGCTTGAACCTTATTTGCCCTCAAGTAAGAAAAAGGATTAAGACATTATAAACAAATGGAAAGATGTAGATGACCTAAAAATAATTTAGAATAAAATAAAGAAAAAACTTAAACCAAAGTACCTCAATCTTGTTTTTTTGTTCTCATGATCAGGTTTCACAACGAGGAAGCTCCAATGAAATCACTACCTAGATAACAGTCTCAATATCTTATATTAATGATTCATATTTCTTATTTAATGAGTTAATGATTCATATTTCATATTTAATGAGTTAAACTATGCTTGATCCAATAATTTTTACTCCGAATTAAATTTTTGAAAACAGTGTATTTTTAAAAATAATTTCATGAAAATTCGTTTATAAAAACTTAGCTTGACCAACCCTCCTTTTTTTCCTAACTCGTCCAGTAAATGCGGTAAGCTCCATTATGTACAGAAAATCCAAGCTTACCCCTATGATTCCACTATCGAGGGATCAATCTCATTACGCCACACATCTTCTTCGTCTCGATCAACTCTTCAGATTTAACTTGCTTGCTTATTGATTTGGACTTGAACTTGACTTGGATTTGACTTTGAATTGCATATTTCTTCAAGTTGCTTGATGTACCATTTCTAACATATATATAAATCAAGCACGGATTTTACTTTGAGGCCCACCATATCTTCAATACTTAAAAAAATGATAATAAATTATGGGTATAACAAGAGTTCCCTCCCAACCTCAAAAGGCACAAAAACTATAGGGTTCAGTACTTCAAGGAATGATAAGGGTTATCAAATCTAGGTTGTTTTTAAGGCATTCAAGGAAATTATTTTCAAAACACTGTTTGTTTTTCCATTCCACACTTTCATTGTAAAAATTATTTGGCTCTTATGTTGGTTCATATTGAAAACATTTTAAGTACATGAAAAGATAATTCTTCAAATTAATTGTAATGAGACCGTTATTTTCGGTAACTATCACACTTCATCTTAACAGAACTATCGAATGTAAAAAGATATCCTCATCACATGTATATTTCAATTTTTTTTTTTTTTTTTAGATTTTGATATGCAGAAAATAAAAAATAAATAGAAATAAAAATCTTTTAGGGTTTTTGATTTTTTTAAATGCAATGCATAAAATAAAATGCAAATAGAAAAACAAATTTTCAAAAATTTTAAATGAAAAACTGTAAAATTGTTATTTTTTTTTGACAAAAATGCAAATATTTTACACTAACCCCTTCCCAAGCATAAAATGATGCATTGTCCTCAATGCTTTGAGAGGAGTGAACAGCTCAATAAAGAATATAAGGGCAAAAAGGTGCAACTAGGAATGAATGTACCTGATAGATTGCAGAAATTCTGATTTTGACGATGAATGTTGACAAAAATTTTGAATTTCAGCAACTCTGTCGATCCTCTGATTTCCCCATGCTTGCTTGGAACTACGACCATCTCTTTATTGAAAGCATAAAAACTAAAAACTACTCATCGGGTTGCCTCCCGAAAAGCCTCCCTTTTTTAAAGTCGTTGGTTCAACCATGTCTGAAAACTAGATTACCTGTACGTAAAGATTTTGGCACAAAACAATTAGCAGTACCGTGTTCCCGGCAACGGCGCCAATTTGTTAACACGTTGTCGTGCGCGTATTAGACAAGTAAATTTATCACTGCTGGTTGCACTAAAAATATAGTACAGGGAAGCAGGGTCGAATCCTCAAGGACACAGTCTAATGGTCAATGCATTTTTTCATCACGCACAATCTAGTCAAGAAACAGAAAATATAAAAAGGTGGTTTTGAATTAAACTAAAAACTAGAATTGCAGTCATATTAAACTAAATGAAAATCAATAATAAAAACAATTTCAGCTCTGATGCGACTTTCCTAATCATGCAATCAACATTCACCTGGTTATTTGAGATGCGTTCTATCTAAGCTGGTACTGAGAAAACCAACAAGCTCTAGTAATTTCTCTGTTACCTAAATTAGTTAATCAAAACAAGCTCTTCAATTAACCCTAACTTTTTACTGTTCAATTAAATAAGCTCTTAATTAAATCAGAAAAGTTGCATTATAATCTATGTAAAATTCCCAGCAACATCCAATACTTCTCACAGGCTCGGAAGCGTAAAGATATGAATTTTACGGTTTATACCAGAGTTAAATCCCAAAACGGAACCAATCTGATACTTGTTACTTTTACCAGTTGACAAGAAGAATTACGGATTCTATTAACTGATTAACTAGAATGATAAAACCCTAGCTAGGTGATCAGACTAACAAGAATCAAAATCAAACATTCATTAAGAACAAAACTGAAGAATCTAGATAGAAACACAAATCAAAAACCAGATCTAATGATCAATCACATGAAAAGTACTTGTCTTTGCAGAACTAAAAACTAGGGTTTACATAAACATGGCTAAAATATGAACAAATGAGATAAAAAGAGACATCAAACAAGCGCGCTAAGAAAGGTTGCTTCTGTCGGCCTTACTAATCTACTTGAAGGAGATGGTCCACAGTCTTCAGAGCTTCAGAAATTGATGAAATCAGAGAAGAAACGCCTCCAAAATCGTATTTTCGTCGTTTGATACCTCTGGAATCGTAACTTAGGTTACTGGAAGGTTATAAGGGTCTATTTATACGTCCAGCAGCAAAAACGGTGCACCTGTGATCGCATGTACATAACCTGCGATCGCAGATTTTGAAATAAACATGTCTGGTGCTTTTTTAATGAAGTAGGATACTATTTTGACACTTTTTCGCCAACCTGTGATCGCATGTACACAACCTGCGATCACAGGTTTTCATTTTTTTGCTTCCGGATGAATTTTGGGCACAAAAGAACCTCGAAGGCAACCTGCGACCAAACCTGCGATCGCAAAAACGGTCACCTGCGATCACAAGGAGACAACCTGCGATTGCAGGTTGTGCCTATGATGTCCGAAATTTCGTCTACTTTCCGGATCATTTTGAATCGCGTCAAACGGAGTTACGGTTCTTGAGATATTGTCAAAATACTGACAAAGCTGCCAGCAACATCCTTTAACTTTAGATTGCATATTCTATCTTCGTGTGATCAATTTGATCGAACGTGTTTTGACCAAATTATCTTGCAATCATTCCTCAGCATACTCAATAATTTCTAAGCTCCGTTTTAAGCTCCAAACGCGCATCCAACTGCTCCTAAAGCACTGCTCCACTCGAACTATCTGAAATCGACATAAAAACACGAGCAGTATGCGAATTCTAACGAAATACATGAGATAAACATTATTTAAATAAATTACATGCAAATGTACAAAATATGATCCTAAATGCTAATGAAAACTACCTTATAAGATGCATAAAATGGCATCTAAAAAATCTCCCCAAGCTTGAACCTTACTTGCCCTCAAGTAAGAAAAAAGATTAAGACATTATAAACAAATGGAAAGATGTAGATGACCTAAAAATAATATAGAATAAAATAAAGAAAAACTTAAACTAAAGTACCTCAATCGTTTTTTTGTTCACATCATCAGATTTCACAACTAGGAAGCTCCAATGAAATCACTACCTAGATAACAGTCTCAATATCTTATATTAATGATTCAGTAAACGCGGTAAGCTCCATTATGGACAGAAAATCCAAGCTTACCCCTATGATTCCACTATCGAGGGATCAATCTCATTATGCCACACATCTTCTTCGTCTCGATCAACTCTTCAGATTTAACTTGCTTGCTTATTGATTTGGACTTGAACTTGACTTGGATTTGACTTTGAATTGCAGATTTCTTCAAGTTGCTTGATGTACCAATTCTAACATATATATAGATCAAGCACGGATTTTACTTTGAGGCCCACCATATCTTCAATACTTAAGAAAAATAATAATAAATTGTAGGTATAACAAGAGTTCCCTCCCAACCTCAAAAGGCTCAGAAACTATAGGGTTCAGTACTTCAAGGAATGATAAGGGTTATCAAATCTAGGTTCTTTTTAAGGCATTCAAGGAAATTATTTTCAAAACACTGTTTGTTTTTCCATTCCACACTTTCATTGTAAAAATTATTTGGCTCTTATGTTGGTTCATATTGAAAACATTTAAAGTACGTGAAAAGATAATTCATAAAATTATTTGTAATGAGACCGTTATTTTCGGTAACTATCACACTTCATCTTAACAGAACTATCGAATGTAAAAAGATATCCTTATCACATGTATATTTCAATTTTTTTTTTTTTTTTAGATTTTGATATGCAGAAAATAAAAAATAAATAGAAATAAAAATCTTTTAGGGTTTTTGATTTTTTTAAATGCAATGCATAAAATAAAATGCAAATAGAAAAACAAATTTTCAAAAATTTTAAATGAAAAACTGTAAAATTGTTATTTTTTTTTGACAAAAATGCAAATATTTTACACTAACCCCTTCCCAAGCATAAAATGATGCATTGTCCTCAATGCTTTGAGAGGAGTGAACAGCTCAATAAAGAATATAAGGGCAAAAAGGTGCAACTAGGAATGAATGTACCTGATAGATTGCAGAAATTCTGATTTTGACGATGAATGTTGACAAAAATTTTGAATTTCAGCAACTCTGTCGATCCTCTGATTTCCCCATGCTTGCTTGGAACTACGACCATCTCTTTATTGAAAGCATAAAAACTAAAAACTACTCATCGGGTTGCCTCCCGAAAAGCCTCCCTTTTTTAAAGTCGTTGGTTCAACCATGTCTGAAAACTAGATTACCTGTACGTAAAGATTTTGGCACAAAACAATTAGCAGTACCGTGTTCCCGGCAACGGCGCCAATTTGTTAACACGTTGTCGTGCGCGTATTAGACAAGTAAATTTATCACTGCTGGTTGCACTAAAAATATAGTACAGGGAAGCAGGGTCGAATCCTCAAGGACACAGTCTAATGGTCAATGCATTTTTTCATCACGCACAATCTAGTCAAGAAACAGAAAATATAAAAAGGTGGTTTTGAATTAAACTAAAAACTAGAATTGCAGTCATATTAAACTAAATGAAAATCAATAATAAAAACAATTTCAGCTCTGATGCGACTTTCCTAATCATGCAATCAACATTCACCTGGTTATTTGAGATGCGTTCTATCTAAGCTGGTACTGAGAAAACCAACAAGCTCTAGTAATTTCTCTGTTACCTAAATTAGTTAATCAAAACAAGCTCTTCAATTAACCCTAACTTTTTACTGTTCAATTAAATAAGCTCTTAATTAAATCAGAAAAGTTGCATTATAATCTATGTAAAATTCCCAGCAACATCCAATACTTCTCACAGGCTCGGAAGCGTAAAGATATGAATTTTACGGTTTATACCAGAGTTAAATCCCAAAACGGAACCAATCTGATACTTGTTACTTTTACCAGTTGACAAGAAGAATTACGGATTCTATTAACTGATTAACTAGAATGATAAAACCCTAGCTAGGTGATCAGACTAACAAGAATCAAAATCAAACATTCATTAAGAACAAAACTGAAGAATCTAGATAGAAACACAAATCAAAAACCAGATCTAATGATCAATCACATGAAAAGTACTTGTCTTTGCAGAACTAAAAACTAGGGTTTACATAAACATGGCTAAAATATGAACAAATGAGATAAAAAGAGACATCAAACAAGCGCGCTAAGAAAGGTTGCTTCTGTCGGCCTTACTAATCTACTTGAAGGAGATGGTCCACAGTCTTCAGAGCTTCAGAAATTGATGAAATCAGAGAAGAAACGCCTCCAAAATCGTATTTTCGTCGTTTGATACCTCTGGAATCGTAACTTAGGTTACTGGAAGGTTATAAGGGTCTATTTATACGTCCAGCAGCAAAAACGGTGCACCTGTGATCGCATGTACATAACCTGCGATCGCAGATTTTGAAATAAACATGTCTGGTGCTTTTTTAATGAAGTAGGATACTATTTTGACACTTTTTCGCCAACCTGTGATCGCATGTACACAACCTGCGATCACAGGTTTTCATTTTTTTGCTTCCGAATGAATTTTGGGCACAAAAGAACCTCGAAGGCAACCTGCGACCAAACCTGCGATCGCAAAAACGGTCACCTGCGATCACAAGGAGACAACCTGCGATTGCAGGTTGTGCCTATGATGTCCGAAATTTCGTCTACTTTCCGGATCATTTTGAATCGCGTCAAACGGAGTTACGGTTCTTGAGATATTGTCAAAATACTGACAAAGCTGCCAGCAACATCCTTTAACTTTAGATTGCATATTCTATCTTCGTGTGATCAATTTGATCGAACGTGTTTTGACCAAATTATCTTGCAATCATTCCTCAGCATACTCAATAATTTCTAAGCTCCGTTTTAAGCTCCAAACGCGCATCCAACTGCTCCTAAAGCACTGCTCCACTCGAACTATCTGAAATCGACATAAAAACACGAGCAGTATGCGAATTCTAACGAAATACATGAGATAAACATTATTTAAATAAATTACATGCAAATGTACAAAATATGATCCTAAATGCTAATGAAAACTACCTTATAAGATGCATAAAATGGCATCTAAAAAATCTCCCCAAGCTTGAACCTTACTTGCCCTCAAGTAAGAAAAAAGATTAAGACATTATAAACAAATGGAAAGATGTAGATGACCTAAAAATAATATAGAATAAAATAAAGAAAAACTTAAACTAAAGTACCTCAATCGTTTTTTTGTTCACATCATCAGATTTCACAACTAGGAAGCTCCAATGAAATCACTACCTAGATAACAGTCTCAATATCTTATATTAATGATTCAGTAAACGCGGTAAGCTCCATTATGGACAGAAAATCCAAGCTTACCCCTATGATTCCACTATCGAGGGATCAATCTCATTATGCCACACATCTTCTTCGTCTCGATCAACTCTTCAGATTTAACTTGCTTGCTTATTGATTTGGACTTGAACTTGACTTGGATTTGACTTTGAATTGCAGATTTCTTCAAGTTGCTTGATGTACCAATTCTAACATATATATAGATCAAGCACGGATTTTACTTTGAGGCCCACCATATCTTCAATACTTAAGAAAAATAATAATAAATTGTAGGTATAACAAGAGTTCCCTCCCAACCTCAAAAGGCTCAGAAACTATAGGGTTCAGTACTTCAAGGAATGATAAGGGTTATCAAATCTAGGTTCTTTTTAAGGCATTCAAGGAAATTATTTTCAAAACACTGTTTGTTTTTCCATTCCACACTTTCATTGTAAAAATTATTTGGCTCTTATGTTGGTTCATATTGAAAACATTTAAAGTACGTGAAAAGATAATTCATAAAATTATTTGTAATGAGACCGTTATTTTCGGTAACTATCACACTTCATCTTAACAGAACTATCGAATGTAAAAAGATATCCTTATCACATGTATATTTCAATTTTTTTTTGTTTTTTAGAATTTGATACGCCGAAAATAAAAATAACTTGAAATAAAAATCTTTTTGGGTTTTTTATTTGTTTAAATGCAATGCATAAAATAATATGCAAACAGAAAAATAAAATTTGGAAAATTTTAAATGAAAAACTGAAAAATTAAATTTTTTTAACAAAAATGCAAATATTTTACACTAACCCCCTCCCCAAGCTTAAAATGATGCATTGTCCTCAATGTTTAGAGAGGAATGAACAACTAAAGAAAGAATATAAGGGCAAAAAGGTGCAACTAGGAATGAATGTACCTGATAGATTGCAGAAATTCTGATTTTGACGAGGAATGTTGACGAAAATTTTGAATTTCAGCAACTCTGCCGATCATGTGATTTCCCCAAGCTTGCTTGGAACTGCGACCATCTCTTTATTGAAAGCATAAAAACTAAAAACTACTCATCGGGTTGCCTCCCGGAAAGCCGCCCTTTTTTAAAGTTGTTTGCTCAACCATGCCTGAAACTAGATTACATGTACGTAAAGATTTTGGCACAAAACAATTAGCAGTACCGTGTCCCCGGCAACGACGCTAATTTGTTAACACGTTGTCGTGGGCGTATTAAACAAGTAAATTTATCATAGTTGGTTGCACTAAAAGTATAGTACAGGGAAGCAGGGTCGAATCCTCAGGGACACAGCCTAATGGTCATTGCCTTTTTGCATCAGGCACAATCTAGTCAAGAAACAGAAAATATAAAAAGGCGGTTTTGAATTAAACTAAAAACTAGAATTGCAGTCATATTAAACTAAATGAAAATCAATAATAAAAACGATTTCAGCTCTGCTGCGACTTTCCTAATCATGCAATCAACATTGACCTGGTTATTTGAGATGCGTTCTATCTAAGTTGGTACTGAGAAAAACTAACAAGCTCTAGTAATTTCTCTTTTACCTAAATTAGTTAATCAAAACAAGCTCTTCAATTCACCCTAACTTTTTACTGTTCAATTAAATAAGCTTTTAATTAAATAAAAAAGTTGCATTATAATCTATTTAAATTTCCAGCAACATCCAATACTTCTCACAGGCTCGGAAGCGTAAAGATATGATTTTTACAGTTTATACCAGAGTTAAATCCCAAAACGGAACCAATCTGATACTTGTTACTTTTACCAGTTGACAAGAAGAATTACGGATTCTATTAACTGATTAACTGGAATGATAAAACCCTAGCTAGGTGATCAGACTAACAAGAATCAAAATTAAACATTCATTAAGAACAAAACTGAAGAATCTAGATAGAAACACAAATCAAAAACCAGATCTAATGATCAATCACATGAAAAGCACTTGTCTTTGCAGAACTGAAAACTAGGGTTTACACAAACATGGCTAAAATATGAACAAAAGAGATAAAAAGAGACATCAAACAACTAATCTTACTAATCTACTTGTAGGAGATGATCCACAGTCTTCAGAACTTTAGAAATTCATGAAATCAGAGAAGAAACGCCTCCAAAATCGTATTTTCGTCATCTGATATCTATGGAATCGTCGACTTAGGCTACTGGAAGGTTATAAGGGTCTATTTATACGCCCAACAGCAAAAATGGCGCACCTGCGATCGCATGTACACAACCTGCGATCGCAGGTTTTGAAATAAACACTCCTGGTGCCTTTTTAATAAATTAGGATACTATTTTGACACTTTTTGGCCAACCTGCGATCACATGTACAGAACCTGCGATCGCAGGTTTTCATTTTTTTTATTCCGGATGAATTTTGGGCATAGAAGAACCTCGAAGGCAAACTGCGACCAAACCTGCGATCGCAATAAGGGTCACCTGCGATTGCAGGTTATGCCTATGACGTCCTAAATTTCATCTACTTTTCGGATCATTTTGAATTGCGTCAAACGGAGTTACGGTTCTTGAGCTATTGTAAAAATACTGACAAAGCTGCCAACAACATCCTTTAACTGTAGATTGCATATTCTATCTTTGTGTGATCAATTCGATCGAATGTGTTTTGACCAAATTATCTTGCAATCATTCCTCAACATACTCCATAAGTTCCAAGCTCCGTTTTCAGCTCCAAACGCGCATCCAACTGCTCCCTAAGCACTGCTCCACTCGAACTATCTGAAATCGACATAAAAACACGAGCAGTATGGGAATTCTAACGAAATACATGAGATGAACATTATTTAAATGAATGACATGCAAATGTACAAAATATGATCATAAATGCTAATGAAAACTACCCTATAAGATGCATAAAATGGTATCTAACAAATCTCCCCAATCTTGAACCTTACTTGCCCTCAAGTAAGAAAAAGGATTAAGACATTATAAACAAATGGAAAGATGTAGATGACCTAAAAATAATTTAGAATAAATAAAGAAAAAAACTTAAACTAAAGTACGTCAATCTTTTTTTTTGTTCACATGATTAGATTTCACAACGAGGAAACTCCAATGAAATCACTACCTATATAACAGTCTCAATATCTTATATTAATGATTCATATTTCATATTTAATGAGTTAAATAATGTTTGAGCCAATAATTTTTACTCCGAATTAAATTTTTGAAAACAATGTATTTTTAAAAATAGTTTCACGAAAATTCGTTTATAAAAACTTAGCTTGAACAACCCCTCCTTTTTTTCCGAACTCGTCCAGTAAACGCGGTAAGCTCCATTATGGACAGAAAATCCAAGCTTACCCCTATGGTTCCACTATCGAGGGATCAATCTCATTATGCCACACATCTTCTTCGTCTCAATCAACTCTTCAAATTTAACTTGCTTGCTTATTGATTTGGACTTGAACTTGACTTGGATTTGACTTTGAATTGCATATTTCTTCAAGTTGCTTGATGTACCATTTCTAACATATATATAGATCAAGCACGGATTTTACTTTGAGGCCCACCATATCTTCAATACTTAAGAAAAATGATAATAAATTGTGGGTATAACAAGACTTCCCTCCCAACATCAAAAGGCACAGAATCTATAGGGTTCAGTACTTCAAGGAATGATAAGGGTTATCAAATCTAGGTTGTTTTTAAGGCATTCAAGGAAATTATTTTCAAAACACTGTTTGTTTTTCCATTCCACACTTTCATTGTAAAAATTATTTGGCTCTTATGTTGGTTCATATTGAAAACATTTTAAGTACATGAAAAGATAATTCTTCAAATTAATTGTAATGAGACCGTTATTTTCGGTAACTATCACACTTCATCTTAACAGAACTATCGAATGTAAAAAGATATCCTCATCACATGTATATTTCAATTTTTTTAGTTTTTTAGAATTTGATACGCAGGAAAAAAAAAACTAGAAATAAAAATCTTTTTTGTGTTTTTTATTTGTTTAAATGCAATGCATAAAATAAAATGCAAACAGAAAAATAAAATTTGAAAAATTTTAAATGAAAAACTGAAAAATTAAATCTTTTTAACAAAAATGCAAATATTTTACACTAACCCCCTTCCCCAAGCAGAAAATGATGCATTGTCCTCAATGTTTAGAGAGGAATGAATGGCTCAATAAAGAATATAAGGGCAAAAAGGTGCAACTAGGATTGAATGTACCTGATAGATTGTAGAAATTCTGATTTTGACGATGAATGTTGACGAAAATTTTGAATTTCAGCAACTCTGTCGATCCTCTGATTTCCCCAAGCTTGCTAGGAACTGCGACCATCTCTTTATTGAAAGCATAAAAACTAAAAGCTACTCATCGGGTTGCCTCCCGGAAAGTCGCCCTTTTTTAAAGTCGTTTGCTCGACCATGCCTGAAAACTAGATTACATGTACGTAAAGATTTTGGCACAAAACAATTAGCAGTACCGTGTCCCCGGCAACGACGCTAATTTGTTAACACGTTGTCGTGCGCGTGTTAAACAAGTAAATTTATCACTGCTGGTTGCACTAAAAATATAGTACATGGAAGCAGGGTCGAATTCTCAGGGACACAGCCTAATGGTCAGTGCCTTTTTGCATCAGGCACAATCTAGTCAAGAAACAGAAAATATAAAAAGGGGGTTTTGAATTAAACTAAAAACTAGAATTGCAGTCATATTAAACTAAATGAAAATCAATAATAAAAACGATTTCAGCTCTGCTGCGGCTTTCCTAATTATGCAATCAACATTGACCTGGTTATTTGAGATGTGTTCTATCTAAGCTGGTACTGAGAAAAACTAACAAACTCTAGTAACTTTTCTTTTACCAAAATTAGTTAATCAAAACAAGCTCTTCAATTAACCCTAACTTTTTACTGTTCAATGAAATAAGCTCTTAATTAAATCAAAAAAGTTGCATTATAATCTATGTAAAATTCCCAGCAACATCCAATACTTCTCACAGGCTCGGAAGCGTAAAGATATGATTTTTACAGTTTATACCATAGTTAAATCCCAAAACGGAACCAATCTGATACTTGTTACTTTTACCAGTTGACAAGAAGAATTACGGATTCTATTAACTGATTAACTGGAATGATAAAACCCTAGCTAGGTGATCAGACTAACAAGAATCAAAATTAAACATTCATTAAGAACAAAACTGAAGAATCTAGATAGAAACACAATTAAAAAACCAGATCTAATGATCAATCACATGAAAAGTACTTGTCTTTGCAGAACTGAAAACTAGGGTTTACACAAACATGGCTAAAATATGATCAAAAGAGATAAAAAGAGACATCAAACAACTAATCTTACTAATCTACTTGAAGGAGATGATCCACAGTCTTCAGATCTTCAGAAATTGATGAAATTAGAGAAGAAACGCCTCCAAAATCGTATTTTCGTCGTCTGATACCTCTGGAATCGTCGACTTAGGCTACTGGAAGGTTATAAGGGTCCATTTATACGTCCAACAACAAAAATGGCGCACCTGCGATCGCATGTACACAACCTGCAATCGCAGGTTTTGAAATAAACACGCCTGGTGCCTTTTTAATGAAGTAGGATCCTATTTTGACACTTTTTGGCCAAGCTGCGATCACATGTACACAACCTGCGATCGCAGGTTTTCATGTTTTTTTTTTGCTTCCGGATAAATTTTGGGCACGAAAGAACCTCGAAGGCAACCTGCGACCAAACCTGCGATCGCAAAAAGGGTCACATGCGATCGCAAGGAGACAACCTGCGATTGCAGGTTGTGCCTATGACGTCCGAAATTTCGTCTACTTTTCGGATCATTTTGAATCGCGTCAAACGGAGTTACGGTTCTTGAGATATTGTCAAAATACTGACAAAGCTGCCAGCAACATCCTTTAACTGTAGATTGCATATTCTATCTTCGTGTGATCAATTCGATCGAATGTGTTTTGACCAAATTATCTTGCAATCATTCCTCAACATACTCCATAAGTTCCAAGCTCCGTTTTAAGCTCCAAACGCGCATCCAACTGCTCCCAAAGCACAGCTCCACTTAAACTATCTGAAATCGACATAAAAACACGAGCAGTATGGGAATTCTAACGAAATACATGAGATGAACATTATTTAAATGAATGACATGCAAATGTACAAAATATGATCCTAAATGCTTATGAAAACTACCTTATAAGATGCATAAAATGGCATCTAACAAATGTCCCCAAGCTTGAACCTTACTTGCCCTCAAGTAAGAAAAAGGATTAAGACATTATAAACAAACTGAAAGATGTAGATGACCTAAATATAATTTAGAATAAAATAATGAAAAAACTTAAACTAAAGTACCTCAATCTTTTTTTTTTGTTCACATGATCAGATTTCAAAACGAGGAAGCTCCAATGAAATCACTACCTAGATAACAGTCTCAATATCTTATATTAATGATTCATATTTCATATTTAATGAGTTAATGATTCATATTTCATATTTAATGAGTTAAACTATGCTTGAGCCAATAATTTTTACTTCGAATTAAATTTTTGAAAACATTGTATTTTTAAAAATAATTTCACGAAAATTCGTTTATAAAAACTTAGCTTGACCAAACCCTCTTTTTTTTCCGAACTCGTCCAGTAAACGCGGTAAGCTCCATTATGGACAGAAAATCCAAGCTTACCTCTATGGTTCCACTATCGAGGGATCAATCTCATTATGCCACACATCTTCTTCGTCTCAATCAACTCTTCAAATTTAACTTGCTTGCTTATTGATTTGGACTTGAACTTGACTTGGATTTGACTTTGAATTGCATATTTCTTCAAGTTGCTTGATGTACCATTTCTAACATATATATAGATCAAGCACGGATTTTACTTTGAGGCCCACCATATCTTCAATACTTAAGAAAAATGATAATAAATTGTGGGTATAACAAGACTTCCCTCCCAACATCAAAAGGCACAGAATCTATAGGGTTCAGTACTTCAAGGAATGATAAGGGTTATCAAATCTAGGTTGTTTTTAAGGCATTCAAGGAAATTATTTTCAAAACACTGTTTGTTTTTCCATTCCACACTTTCATTGTAAAAATTATTTGGCTCTTATGTTGGTTCATATTGAAAACATTTTAAGTACATGAAAAGATAATTCTTCAAATTAATTGTAATGAGACCGTTATTTTCGGTAACTATCACACTTCATCTTAACAGAACTATCGAATGTAAAAAGATATCCTCATCACATGTATATTTCAATTTTTTTAGTTTTTTAGAATTTGATACGCAGGAAAAAAAAAACTAGAAATAAAAATCTTTTTTGTGTTTTTTATTTGTTTAAATGCAATGCATAAAATAAAATGCAAACAGAAAAATAAAATTTGAAAAATTTTAAATGAAAAACTGAAAAATTAAATCTTTTTAACAAAAATGCAAATATTTTACACTAACCCCCTTCCCCAAGCAGAAAATGATGCATTGTCCTCAATGTTTAGAGAGGAATGAATGGCTCAATAAAGAATATAAGGGCAAAAAGGTGCAACTAGGATTGAATGTACCTGATAGATTGTAGAAATTCTGATTTTGACGATGAATGTTGACGAAAATTTTGAATTTCAGCAACTCTGTCGATCCTCTGATTTCCCCAAGCTTGCTAGGAACTGCGACCATCTCTTTATTGAAAGCATAAAAACTAAAAGCTACTCATCGGGTTGCCTCCCGGAAAGTCGCCCTTTTTTAAAGTCGTTTGCTCGACCATGCCTGAAAACTAGATTACATGTACGTAAAGATTTTGGCACAAAACAATTAGCAGTACCGTGTCCCCGGCAACGACGCTAATTTGTTAACACGTTGTCGTGCGCGTGTTAAACAAGTAAATTTATCACTGCTGGTTGCACTAAAAATATAGTACATGGAAGCAGGGTCGAATCCTCAGGGACACAGCCTAATGGTCATTGCCTTTTTGCATCAGGCACAATCTAGTCAAGAAACAGAAAATATAAAAAGGGGGTTTTGAATTAAACTAAAAACTAGAATTGCAGTCATATTAAACTAAATGAAAATTAATAATAAAAACGATTTCAGCTCTGCTACGACTTTCCTAATCATGCAATCAACATTGACCTTGTTATTTGAGATGCGTTCTATCTAAGCTGGTACTGAGAAAAACTAACAAACTCTAGTAATTTCTCTTTTACGTAAATTAGTTAATCAAAACAAGCTCTTCAATTAACCCTAACTTTTTACTGTTCAATGAAATAAGCTCTTAATTAAATCAAAAAAGTTGCATTATAATCTATGTAAAATTCCCAGCAACATCCAATACTTCTCACAGGCTCGGAAGTGTAAAGATATGATTTTTACAGTTTATACCATAGTTAAATCCCAAAACGGAACCAATCTGATACTTGTTACTTTTACCAGTTGACAAGAAGAATTACGGATTCTATTAACTGATTAACTGGAATGATAAAACCCTAGCTAGGTGATCAGACTAACAAGAATCAAAATTAAACATTCATTAAGAACAAAACTGAAGAATCTAGATAGAAACACAAATCAAAAACCAGATCTAATGATCAATCACATGAAAAGCACTTGTCTTTGCAGAACTGAAAACTAGGGTTTACACAAACATGGCTAAAATATGAACAAAAGAGATAAAAAGAGACATCAAACAACTAATCTTACTAATCTACTTGTAGGAGATGATCCACAGTCTTCAGAACTTTAGAAATTCATGAAATCAGAGAAGAAACGCCTCCAAAATCGTATTTTCGTCATCTGATATCTATGGAATCGTCGACTTAGGCTACTGGAAGGTTATAAGGGTCTATTTATACGCCCAACAGCAAAAATGGCGCACCTGCGATCGCATGTACACAACCTGCGATCGCAGGTTTTGAAATAAACACTCCTGGTGCCTTTTTAATAAATTAGGATACTATTTTGACACATTTTTTGGCCAACCTGCGATCACATGTATAGAACCTGCGATCGCAGGTTTTCATTTTTTTGCTTCCAGATGAATTTTGGGCACAAAAGAACCACGAAGGCAACCTGCGATCGCAAAAAGGGTCACCTGCGATCGCAAGGAGACAACCTGCGATTGCAGGTTGTGCCTTTGACGTCCGAAATTTTGTCTACTTTCCGGATCATTTTGAATCACGTCAAACGGAGTTACGGTTCTTGAGATATTGTCAAAATACTGACAAAGCTGCCAGCAACATCCTTTAACTTTAGATTGCATATTCTATCTTCGTGTGATCAATTCGATCGAATGTGTTTTGACCAAATTATCTTGCAATCATTCCTCAACATACTCAATAAGTTCTAAGCTCCGTTTTAAGCTCCAAACGCGCATCCAACTGCTCCTAAAGCACTGCTCCACTCGAACTATCTGAAATCGACATAAAAACACGAGCAGTATGAGAATTCTAACGAAATACATGAGATAAACATTATTTAAATAAATTACATGCAAATGTACAAAATATGATCCTAAATGCTAATGAAAACTACCTTATAAGATGCATAAAATGGTACCTAACAAATCTCCTCAAGCTTGAACCTTACTTGCCCTCAAGTAAGAAAAAGGATTAAGACATTATAAACAAATTGAAAGATGTAGATGACCTAAAGATAATTTAGAATAAAATAAAGAAAAAACTTGAACTAAAGTACCTCAATCTTTTTTTTTTGTTCACATGATCAGATTTCAAAACGAGGAAGCTCCAATGAAATCACTACCCAGATAACAGTCGCAATATCTTATATTAATGATTCATATTTCATATTTAATGAGTTAATGATTCATATTTCATATTTAGTGAGTTAAACTATGCTTGAGCCAATAATTTTTACTCCGAATTAAATTTTTGAAAACAGAGTATTTTTAAAAATAATTTCACGAATATTCGTTTATAAAAACTTAGCTTGACCAACCCTCCTTTTTTTCCGAACTCGTCCAGTAAACGTGGTAAGCTCCATTATGGACAGAAAATCCAAGCTTACCCCTATGATTCCACTATCGAGGGTCAATCTCATTATGCCACACATCTTCTTCGTCTCGATCAACTCTTTAGATTTAACTTGCTTGCTTATTGATTTGGACTTGAACTTGACATGGATTTGACTTTGAATTGCATATTTCTTCAAGTTGCTTGATGTACCATTTCTAACATATATATAGATCAAGAACGAATTTTACTTTGAGACCCACCAAATCTTCAATACTTAAGAAAAATGATAATAAATTGTGGGTATAACAAGACTTCCCTCCCAACATCAAAAGGCACAGAAATTATAGGGTTCAGTACTTCAAGGAATGATAAGGGTTATCAAATCTAGGTTGTTTTTAAGGTATTCAAGGAAATTATTTTCAAAACACTGTTTGTTTTTCCATTCCACACTTTCATTGTAAAAATTATTTGGCTCTTATGTTGGTTCACATTGAAAACATTTAAAGTACATGAAAAGATAATTCTTCAAATTAATTGTAATGAGACCGTTATTTTCGGTAACTATCACACTTCATCTTAACAGAACTATCGAATGTAAAAAAGATATCCTCATCACATGTATATTTCAATTTTTTTAGTTTTTTAGAATTTGATACGCAGGAAAAAAAAACTAGAAATAAAAATCTTTTTTGTGTTTTTTATTTGTTTAAATGCAATGCATAAAATAAAATGCAAACAGAAAAATAAAATTTGAAAAATTTTAAATGAAAAACTGAAAAATTAAATTTTTTAACAAAAATGCAAATATTTTACACTAACCCCCTCCCCAAGCTTAAAATGATGCATTGTCCTCAATGCTTAGAGAGGAATGAACAGCTCAAGAAAGAATATAAGGGCAAAAAGGTGCAACTAGGATTGAATGTACCTGATAGATTGTAGAAATTCTGATTTTGACGATGAATGTTGACGAAAATTTTGAATTTCAGCAACTCTGTCGATCCTCTGATTTCCCCAAGCTTGCTAGGAACTGCGACCATCTCTTTATTGAAAGCATAAAAACTAAAACCTACTCATCGGGTTGCCTCCCGGAAAGTCGCCCTCTTTTAAAGTCGTTTGCTCGACCATGCCTGAAAACTAGATTACATGTACGTAAAGATTTTGGCACAAAACAATTAGCAGTACCGTGTCCCCGACAACGACGCTAATTTGTTAACACGTTGTCGTGCGCATACTAAACAAGTAAATTTATCACTGCTGGTTGCACTAAAAATATAGTACATGGAAGCAGGGTCGAATTCTCAGGGACACAGCCTAATGGTCAGTGCCTTTTTGCATCAGGCACAATCTAGTCAAGAAACAGAAAATATAAAAAGGGGGTTTTGAATTAAACTAAAAACTAGAATTGCAGTCATATTAAACTAAATGAAAATCAATAATAAAAACGATTTCAGCTCTGCTGCGGCTTTCCTAATTATGCAATCAACATTGACCTGGTTATTTGAGATGTGTTCTATCTAAGCTGGTACTGAGAAAAACTAACAAACTCTAGTAACTTTTCTTTTACCAAAATTAGTTAATCAAAACAAGCTCTTCAATTAACCCTAACTTTTTACTGTTCAATGAAATAAGCTCTTAATTAAATCAAAAAAGTTGCATTATAATCTATGTAAAATTCCCAGCAACATCCAATACTTCTCACAGGCTCGGAAGCGTAAAGATATGATTTTTACAGTTTATACCATAGTTAAATCCCAAAACGGAACCAATCTGATACTTGTTACTTTTACCAGTTGACAAGAAGAATTACGGATTCTATTAACTGATTAACTGGAATGATAAAACCCTAGCTAGGTGATCAGACTAACAAGAATCAAAATTAAACATTCATTAAGAACAAAACTGAAGAATCTAGATAGAAACACAATTAAAAAACCAGATCTAATGATCAATCACATGAAAAGTACTTGTCTTTGCAGAACTGAAAACTAGGGTTTACACAAACATGGCTAAAATATGATCAAAAGAGATAAAAAGAGACATCAAACAACTAATCTTACTAATCTACTTGAAGGAGATGATCCACAGTCTTCAGATCTTCAGAAATTGATGAAATTAGAGAAGAAACGCCTCCAAAATCGTATTTTCGTCGTCTGATACCTCTGGAATCGTCGACTTAGGCTACTGGAAGGTTATAAGGGTCCATTTATACGTCCAACAACAAAAATGGCGCACCTGCGATCGCATGTACACAACCTGCAATCGCAGGTTTTGAAATAAACACGCCTGGTGCCTTTTTAATGAAGTAGGATCCTATTTTGACACTTTTTGGCCAAGCTGCGATCACATGTACACAACCTGCGATCGCAGGTTTTCATGTTTTTTTTTTGCTTCCGGATAAATTTTGGGCACGAAAGAACCTCGAAGGCAACCTGCGACCAAACCTGCGATCGCAAAAAGGGTCACATGCGATCGCAAGGAGACAACCTGCGATTGCAGGTTGTGCCTATGACGTCCGAAATTTCGTCTACTTTTCGGATCATTTTGAATCGCGTCAAACGGAGTTACGGTTCTTGAGATATTGTCAAAATACTGACAAAGCTGCCAGCAACATCCTTTAACTGTAGATTGCATATTCTATCTTCGTGTGATCAATTCGATCGAATGTGTTTTGACCAAATTATCTTGCAATCATTCCTCAACATACTCCATAAGTTCCAAGCTCCGTTTTAAGCTCCAAACGCGCATCCAACTGCTCCCAAAGCACAGCTCCACTTAAACTATCTGAAATCGACATAAAAACACGAGCAGTATGGGAATTCTAACGAAATACATGAGATGAACATTATTTAAATGAATGACATGCAAATGTACAAAATATGATCCTAAATGCTTATGAAAACTACCTTATAAGATGCATAAAATGGCATCTAACAAATGTCCCCAAGCTTGAACCTTACTTGCCCTCAAGTAAGAAAAAGGATTAAGACATTATAAACAAACTGAAAGATGTAGATGACCTAAATATAATTTAGAATAAAATAATGAAAAAACTTAAACTAAAGTACCTCAATCTTTTTTTTTTGTTCACATGATCAGATTTCAAAACGAGGAAGCTCCAATGAAATCACTACCTAGATAACAGTCTCAATATCTTATATTAATGATTCATATTTCATATTTAATGAGTTAATGATTCATATTTCATATTTAATGAGTTAAACTATGCTTGAGCCAATAATTTTTACTTCGAATTAAATTTTTGAAAACATTGTATTTTTAAAAATAATTTCACGAAAATTCGTTTATAAAAACTTAGCTTGACCAAACCCTCTTTTTTTTCCGAACTCGTCCAGTAAACGCGGTAAGCTCCATTATGGACAGAAAATCCAAGCTTACCTCTATGGTTCCACTATCGAGGGATCAATCTCATTATGCCACACATCTTCTTCGTCTCAATCAACTCTTCAAATTTAACTTGCTTGCTTATTGATTTGGACTTGAACTTGACTTGGATTTGACTTTGAATTGCATATTTCTTCAAGTTGCTTGATGTACCATTTCTAACATATATATAGATCAAGCACGGATTTTACTTTGAGGCCCACCATATCTTCAATACTTAAGAAAAATGATAATAAATTGTGGGTATAACAAGACTTCCCTCCCAACATCAAAAGGCACAGAATCTATAGGGTTCAGTACTTCAAGGAATGATAAGGGTTATCAAATCTAGGTTGTTTTTAAGGCATTCAAGGAAATTATTTTCAAAACACTGTTTGTTTTTCCATTCCACACTTTCATTGTAAAAATTATTTGGCTCTTATGTTGGTTCATATTGAAAACATTTTAAGTACATGAAAAGATAATTCTTCAAATTAATTGTAATGAGACCGTTATTTTCGGTAACTATCACACTTCATCTTAACAGAACTATCGAATGTAAAAAGATATCCTCATCACATGTATATTTCAATTTTTTTTAGTGTTTTTCAGAATTTGATACGCAGAAAAAAAGAAAACTAGAAATAAAAATCTTTTTGTGTTTTTGATTTGTTTAAATGCGATGCATAAAATAAAATGCAAACAGAAAAATAACATTTGAAAATTTTTAAATGAAAAACTGAAAAATTAAATTTTTTTTTAACAAAAATGCAAATATTTAACACTAACCCCCTCCCCAAGCTTAAAATGATGCATTGTCCTCAATGCATAGAGAGGAATGAACAGCTCAATAAAGAATATAAGGGCAAAAAGGTGCAACTACGAATGAATCTACCTGATATATTGTAGAAATTCTGATTTTGACGATGAATGTTGACGAAAATTTTGAATTTCAGCAACTCTGTCGATCCTCTGATTTCCCCAAACTTGCTAGGAACTGCGACCATCTCTTTATTGAAAGCATAAAAACTAAAAGTTACACATCGGGTTGCCTCCCGGAAAGCCGCCCTTTTTTAAAGTCGTTTGCTCGACCATGCCTGAAAACTAGATTACATGTACATAAAGATTTTGGCACAAAACAATTAGCAGTACCGTGTCCCCGACAACGGCGCTAATTTGTTAACACGTTGTCGTGCGCGTATTAAACAAGTAAATTTATCACTGCTGGTTGCACTAAAAATATAGTACATGGAAGCAGGGTCGAATCCTCAGGGACCAACCTAATGGTCAGTGCCTTTTTGCATCAGGCACAATCTAGTCAAGAAACAGAAAATATAAAAAGGGGTTTTGAATTAAACTAAAAACTAGAATTGCAGTCATATTAAACTAAATGAAAATCAATAATCAAAACGATTTCAGCTCTACTGCGACTTTCCTAATCATGCAATCAACATTGACCTGGTTATTTGAGATGCGTTCTATCAAAGCTGGTACTAAGAAAAACTAACAAACTCTAGTAATTTCTCTTTTACCTAAATTAGTTAATCAAAACAAGCTCTTCAATTAACCCTAACTTTTTACTGTTCAATGAAATAAGCTCTTAATTAAATCAAAAAAGTTGCATTATAACTTGCGAACGCAGGTTTTGAAATAAACACGCTTGGTGCCTTTTTAATGAAGTAGGATACTATTTTGACACTTTTTGGCCAACCTGCAGTCACATGTACAGAACCTGCGATCGCAGGTTTTCATTTTTTTTTTTGCTTCCGGATGAATTTTGGGCACAAAAGAACCTTGAAGGCAACCTGCGACCAAACCTGCGATCACAAAAAAGGTCACCTGCGGTCACAAGGAGACGATCTGCGATTGCAGGTTGTGCCTATGACGTCCGAAATTTCGTCTACTTTCCGTATCATTTTGAATCACGTCAAACAGAGTTACGGTTCTTGAGATATTGTCAAAATACTGACAAAGTTGCCAGCAACATCCTTTAACTTTAGATTGCATATTCTATCTTCGTGTGATCAATTCGATCGAAGGTGTTTTGACCAAATTATCTTGCAATCATTCCTCAACATACTCCATAAGTTCCAAGCTTCGTTTTAAGCTCTAAACGCGCATCCAACTGCTCCCAAAGCACTGCTCCACTCGAACTATCTGAAATCGACATAAAAACACGAGCAATATGAGAATTCTAACGAAATACATGAGATAAACATTATTTAAATAAATTACATGCAAATGTACAAAATATGATCCTAAATGCTAATGAAAACTACCTTATAAGATGCATAAAATGGCATCTACCAAATCTCCTCAAGCTTGAACCTTACTTGCCCTCAAGTAAGAAAAAGGATTAAGACGTTATAAACAAATTGAAAGATGTAGATGACCTAAAGATAATTTAGAATAAAATAAAGAAAAAACTTAAACTAAAGTACCTCAATCTTTTTTTTTGTTCACATGATCAGATTTCACAACGTGGAAGCTCCAATGAAATCACTACCTAGATAACAATCTTAATATCTTATATTAATGATTCATATTTCATATTTAATGAGTTAATGATTCATATTTCATATTTAATGAGTTAAACTATGCTTGAGCCAATAATTTTTACTCCGAATTAAAATTTTGAAAACAGTGTATTTTTAAAAATAATTTCACGAAAATTCGTTTATAAAAACTTAGCTTGACCAACCCTCCTTTTTTCCGAACTCGTCCAGTAAACGCGGTAAGCTCCATTATAAACATAAAATCCAAGCTTACCCCTATGATTCCACTATCGAGAGATCAATCTCATTATGCCACACATCTTCTTCGTCTCGATCAACTCTTCAGATTAACTTTCTTGCTTATTGATTTGGACTTGAACTTGACTTGGATTTGACTTTGAATTGCATATTTCTTCAAGTTCCTTGATGTACCATTTCTAACATATATATAGATCAAGCACGGATTTTACTTTGAGGCCCACCATATCTTCAATACTTAAAAAAATGATAATAAATTGTGGGTATAACAAGAGTTCCCTTCCAACCTCAAAAGGCACAAAAACTATTGGGTTCAGTACTTAAAGGAATGATACGGGTTATCAAATCTAGGTTCTTTTTAAGGCATTCAAATAAATTATTTTCAAAACACTGTTTGTTTTTCCATTTCACAGTTTCATTGTAAAAATTATTTGGCTCTTATGTTGGTTCATATTGAAAACATTTAAAGTACATGAAAAGATAATTCTTAAAATTAATTTTATTGAGACCATTATTTCCGGTAACTATCACACTTCATCTTAACAGAACTATCGAATGTAAAAAAGATATCCTCATCACATGTATATTTCAATTTTTTTTGTTTCTTAGATTTTGATATCCAGAAAATAAAAAATAACTAGAAATAAAAATATTTTTGGGTTTTTGATTTTTTTAAATGCAATGCATAAAATAAAATGCAAACAGAAAAATAAAATTTCAAAAATTTTAAATGAAAAACTGATTTTTTTTTTTTTAACAAAAGTGCAAATATTTTACACTAACCCCTTCCCAAGCATAAAATGATGCATTGTCCTCAATGCTTAGAGAGGAATGAACAGGTCAATAAATAATATAAGGGCAAAAAGGTGCAACTAGGAATGAATGTACCTGATAGATTGCAGAAATTCTGATTTTGACAATGAATGTTGACGAAAATTTTGAATTTCAGCAACTCTGTCGATCCTCTGATTTCCCCAAGCTTGCTTGAAACTGCAACCATCTCTTTATTGCAAGCATAAAAACTAAAAACTACTCTTCGGGTTGCCTCCCGAAAAGCCGCCCTTTTTTAAAGTCGTTGGCTCGACCATGCCTGAAAACTGATTACCTGTACGTAAAGATTTTGGCAGCAAACAATTAGCAGTACCGTGTCCCCGGCAACGGCGCCAATTTGTTAACACGCTGTCGTGCGCGTATTAAACAAGTAAATATATCACTACTGGTTGCACTAAAAATATAGCACAGGGAAGCAGGGTCAAATCCTCAGGGATACAACCTAATGGTCAATGTCTTTTTGCATCAGGCACAATCTAGTCAAGAAACAGAAAATATAAAAAGGTGGTTTTGAATTAAACTAAAAACTAGAATTGTAGTCATATTAAACTAAATGAAAATCAATAATAAAAACGATTTCAGCTCTGATGCGACTTTCCTAATCATGCAATCAACATTGACCTGGTTATTTGAGATGCGTTCTATCTAAGCTGGTATTGAGAAAACCAACAAGCTCTAGTAATTTCTCTTTTACCTAAATTAGTTAATCAAAACAAGCTCTTCAATTAACCGTAACTTTTTGCTGTTCAATTAAATAAGCTCTTAATTAAATCAGAAAAGTTGCATTATAATCTATGCAAAATTCCTAGCAACATCCAATACTTCTCACAGGCTCGGAAGCGTAAAGATATGATTTTTATGGTTTATACCAGAGCTAAATCCCAAAACGGAACCAATCTGATACTTGTTACTTTTACCAGTTGACAAGAAGAAATACGGATTCTATTAACTGATTAACTGGAATGATAAAACCTAGCTAGGTGATCAGACTAACAAGAATCAAAATCAAACATTCATTAAGAACAAAACTGAAGAATTTAGATAGAAACACAAATCAAAAACCAGATCTAATGATCAATCACATGAAAAGTACTTGTTATTGCAGAACTGAAAACTAGGGTTTAGACAAACACTGCTAAAATATGATCAAAAGAGATAAAAAGAGACATCAAACAACTAATCTTACTAATCTACTTGAAGGAGATGGTCCACAGTCTTCAGATCTTCAGAAATTGATGAAATCAGAGAAGAAACACCTCCAAAATCGTATTTTCGTCGTCTGATACCTCTGGAATCGTCAACTTAGGTTATTGGAAGGTTATAAGGGTCTATTTATACGTCCAACAGCAAAAGCGGCGCACCTGCGATCGCATGTACACAACCGACGATCGCAGGTTTTGAAATAAACACGTCTGGTACCTTTTTAATGAAGTAGGATACTATTTTGACAATTTTTGGCCAACCTGCAATCGCATGTACACAACCTGCAATCGCAGGTTTTCATTTTTTTGCTTCCGGATGAATTTTGGGCACAAAAGTACCTCGAAGGCAACCTGCGACCAAACCTGCGATCGCAAAAAGGGTCACCTGCGATCGCAAGGAGATAACCTGTGATTTCTTGTTGTGCCTATGACGTCCGAAATTTTTTCTACTTTTCGGATCATTTTGAATCGCGTCATTCGGAGTTACGGTTCTTGAGATATTGTCAAAATACTGACAGGGGGTCAAAGCTGTCAACAACATCCTTTAACTTTAGATTGCATATTCTATCTTCGTGTGATCAATTCGATTGAATGTGTTTTGACCAAATTATCTTGCAATCATTCCTCAACATACTACATAAGTTTCAAGCTCCGTTTTAAGCTCCAAACGTGCATCCAACTGCTCCCAAAGCACCGCTCCACTCGAACTATTTGAAATCGACATAAAAATACGAGCAGTGCGGGAATTCTAACGAAATACATGAGATGAACATTATTTAAATAAATGACATGAAAATGTACAAAATGTGATCCTAAATGCTAATGAAAACTACCCTATAAGATGCATAAAATGGCATCTAACATTGCCCCTCATTTCTGACTGGGATGTCGAGGATCACAAAACAGGGTGTGAATAACCATGCAAATATACATGGTGCCTCAATGTGACAGTTACCTAATCGACGTGCCGGTTAGCAACACGCTCTCGATCGATCTATGACAAACATTGAGTCACCCTTTTCCACCTTTGTTTAGATCCCAATTAGTGTGCCGGTTAACCACACACTCTCCACTAACGTCTTATCAAGGGTACAAAGTGTAATTTGCATGGAATTGCATCAAATTCACTTTTGCCTAAAGTAACTAAGATTGAGAATTTTGTAAAAACATTTAGTTACTTTATAATTCATTATACTTTTAATGAGGAAAGGGTTTTCTATATCCTACCCGTTCGGCTAACGACCTTCCACCAATCAAGGAAGCGGTGGGTGAGAGTGGACACCCATTAAATGGCCATTTTATAGGCCATAACCTTATACCCCCCATATAGATCGGCTTTGTGAATGAGGCCTACTACCGGTAAGACTAGCATTTAAGTTATACATATATAATAAATATTCTTATAATATTATAATAGTATAGGGTGAATTTTAAACTAATAAAATTCTAAGGTTTGAAATTTAAATAATTCAAATTAAACTTTTAATCAAAAATTTAAATTCCAAAACTTGAGGGCAAGTTTTGAACTTCTCAAAATACATAGGATCAAATAACAAACAATTTAAATCATACATTTAATTTAATGATTATCTAAATTTGACATATTCCATTTTATTCACAAGATAATGCATCAAATAAATCAAATAATCAAATTTTATCATATAAAGAATTTATTATTCAATTAATTGGTAATTATCTTTTGTTTTGGTAAAGATAATCACATAATAATAATAATAATAATCAGATTTTATTAGTCAAAAACAATTTTGGTAATTATCCTTTAGCAAAACAACAAGAAATCTCGAAAACCCCTCTGTCTAACTCCCCGACTCGCTGAGTCGGGCCAACTCGCCGAGTGCAGCAAGTGACTTGCCCAGTTAGGTCGGACAGAGGGCAAAAAAACGATTTTCAGCAAGATGAACATACAAGGCATCAATACAATAGAAACCAATCAAGACTCTGATACCACTGATGGGTTTTATACAAAAGAACATCCTATGTGCCCATGCAAATTACCCTAAAGCTTGGATCTTGGTTTCTCTATTGTACATGCAATTCATCCAAGACTTATGAACCCTAGATCCAACATACATACTTCAAAATTATCATATAAAATCAGATCTAGATGATTACCTCTTCAACAATGGTGTGAATCTTCTTGTCTTTGAGCTTAGAGTCACAAATGTCACTCCTCTAATGGCTTACAAACACCACAAGAAAGAGGTTGGTATTAGAGAGAGGGGATGAGGCACAAACTCGGCTATGAACTCTTCTAGGGTTCCAGGTTCTGAAAACTCATGCCTTAGGGGTCTATTTATAATTGTGCTACTAGGGTTTCAGTCAAAGCCCTAATGGACAACTTAGGCCTTAAGTAGTCTCAGGAACCTTCTGGAATAAGGCCTCAATGGCCGAAATTTAGGATGGACACATCCTTAATTTCATTCATGCCTAATCCATAAGGCTTCCCAGCCCAATATTCAACTATCACACAATTGACAGTTCTAGTCCCATTTATTTAATTAATGTCTTTTAGCCACATAATTAATTATTGTTTAATATTAATTAAACTATATGATTTCTCTTTTAATATATTATTCATATAATATATTAATAAACCATAATAACCTCTCTCTTCAAAAATCACCCTGTCAAGTTGCTTTGGTGAAAGCAATCCAAAAGGACTATGCACAACCGGGTCAAGTACTTACCAAATATGGTTACGAGCTTAGACACAAATCCAACACTATTTGCCTGAGATTCCAACCACAAAAGACAACAAGAAAAAGAACCAGGCATATTGTAGCGGGCTTAACAACAGGACTAAACGTGCCCTGGTAATCGATGTCATACTATTGTGTGAAATCTCGAGCAACCAAATGAGCTTTATACTTGTCAGTGGAACCATCTGGATTTTTGTTTCAGCTTAAACACCCATTTACACCGAACAATATTGACATTCTTGCGCCAGGGAACAAGGGACCAAGTTTGATTTTTCTTTAGGGCATCAAATTCATAATTCATAGCTATTAACCAAGCAGGATATGTCATAGCCTTACGATAAGAAATAGGGGTAGTAACTGCAAATGCTCATTTAGTGGGATCATAAAGAACAATACCATCCGTAAATTTTCGTGGAAACGTCTTATTAGCTTGTCCCCGCGTACAAACACCAATAGGAGAATTATCTAGAGGATCCATGGGAATCGGAGATATGGCTTCAGTTGGTGACTGGACCGATAGCTATGGCGAGGACGTCTTTAGATCTGAAGATGGTGAACTGAGCGTTGACGGTGCTGCTGGTGATGGAGGTGACATGGACTGATTTGGCAATGAAGATGACACTAGTTCATCTGTCAAGGAGTGTTGCTCCGGAGGAAAACTGGGCAGTAAAGAGGATGCCTGTGGTGGTAGCATATTGACCGGAGGTGGCGTAACTATAACTGCATCACAATCATTAGCTAACAAAAGAGATAAGTTGTAATTTCGCATATGATCATTTATAATTTTCGGTTCTGTTTGACGAAAAGAAACGGGATCAGACACTTGAGATGTGACAACTGAATTTTTAGTGGATGCAAAAGGAAAATGAAGCTCATCAAAAATGACATCTCGTGATATATAAATTCGACCAGTTTCCCTATCCAAGCACTTGTAACCTTTATGAATGGAGCTATACCCTAAGAAAACACACAGGGTAGATCGAAAACTAAGCTTATGAGTATTATATTTCTATGAAGCTGGCCAACATGCATAACATAATACACGAAGGAAAGAGTAATTGGGAATATTTTTTAAAAGACTTGTAATAGGTGTAGTATTACTAATAGTGCGACTAGGCATTCGATTTATTCAATAACAAGCTGTCAAGAAGGCTTCATCCCAAAAACAAAGTGGAAGAGACGAGTGTGCCAAGAGGGCTAAGCCTTTTTTGACTATATGTCGATGTTTTCGTTCGGCCAGTTAATTTTGTTGAGACGTATGAGGATAGGAAACCCGATGAGATATGCCTACTATTTGAAAATATTGGTGTAGTTTATGATACTCACCACCCCAATTGGATTGAAACTACGAATCTTTGTGTTTAATAGGCGTTCCACGTGATTTTGAAAATTATAAAAAAACTTTTTCAACATTGGACTTGTGTTTGATAAGATAAATCCAAGTGTATTCATTGTAGTCATCCAAAAAACTAACATAATATTTAAAACCTCCATTCGACACTTGAGCAGGTCCCCAAACATTAGTATGAACAAGCTCAAGTGGAAAATTGGTGACACGAACTGAATTATAATAAAGAAGTGGATGACTCTTAGCAGATTGACATGCATCACAAACAACTGACTCATTATGAAAAGAACGACCTAACTTATTCAAATTTAAAATTTTCTTGACAACTGTTGCAGTGGGATGACCAAGACGCTGATGCCATTGAGAAGTGGAGACCTTGACACTTGACAAACCATGACGCTGTAGAGGCCTTCTAGACTGGCTGATAGGAATAGGATATACACCTCCTTTGCTTCTACCAAGTAGAAGGATTTTCTTCGTGGCAATGTCTTTAACAAAGAAAACATTAGGGTAAAGTTCAACAAACACATGATTATTAGAAACAAGTCTTTGAGCAGACAAAAGATGCTTGTTAATATGAGGAACACGTAAAATATTTTTGAGAGCAAGATGTCTGTTTAAACCAGAAATTATTGAATGACCGATATGTGAAATAGACAAACCTGCACCATTTGCTACATAGACTTGAACTTTCCCTTGGTAGCATTCTTGGCTGGGGAGTCGATCAAGATAACTGGTCAAGTGATCAGTTGCTCCGCAATCTGGATCCCAACTTGGATCTGGATTGTGTCTTACTGTTGTCACGTTGTGTAACACCCGCAGATCCGGGCTAGTCAATTTAGAGGCAATAAGGGTTGAAAATGACTTTTCGATAAAAGATTATTTAGAAAAAATAATCTTAACCAAGTTTTAGTATATGTTACAAGGTTTTCGTACATATAAAGAACGCCGAAATCCGAGTTATAACGAAGAAGTTATGACCCGCCGAAGTTTTACGGCAAAACCGGCACGGCATCGGGAGACGTAAATAGTGAATTTACGATGGAGGACTTTTTAGCCTTAGTGATCTAAGCGAAATTTGTAGAATATGTTCAACCGAGAAAATCCATAAAAAGAACGCCCAAATCTGACTTCGTATGAAGAAGTTATGATTTTTCTAAGATTCGGCTTAGCAGTGTACAGCCTGAAACTTGAATTTTAGTTCGAGCGGTTTTTGGCTTACGCGACCTAAATGAGAGTTGAAGATATCATTAATAGGAACTCAACGGTAAAAAGATGGACGAAAACGGACTTCGTACGAAGGAGTTACGAATTCTTCGCGGTCATTTAACAGTCTAAACGCCTCCTACTGTTAAATTTGAGATCGGTAGAGAATTAGCCAACGGATTCTAAATGAAAGTTGTAGATCTTGTTTTTACCTATGCGTGGAAAAAAAGAATGTCAAAAACGGAGCTCGTATGCGAAAGTTACGGAGTTTAGAAGTCGGCAGGGTGCTGCTGCAAAAGGGGTGACGTGGTTGAATATCGGCCAAGGCTTTCTCTTCAAGGAAAGCCATCAGATGACGACACGTGGCACCGACTCGGCGAGTCCATCAGGATTTCACCCTATAAATAGAAGTGTCGGGTTCTCTCATTTCTCACACCTTTCCCCACTTCTTTCTCTCTCTACATTCTCTCTCTAGCCTATCCTAACCCCCCTAAAGTCTAGGTAAACCCCCTAGCACCTGAAGGAAGCCCCGAGGCTCCTGGAGTCCCAAGAAAAAGGGTCTTTCGGCTCGAAAACGCTGCTCCAGTGAAGCCCGGTTTTCGAGAAAAACCCGCTGTAAGTGGGCTATGCCTACCCTATCTTTAGTATAGCTTATGTTTTAATATAGTAACATTATTAGGAACTTATAATGAGTATTTGGGCTATTATTATGAGTTATATTGAGTGTTATTTAACGCTTATATAATAACAATAATAGTCAGACTATTAGTTTCTCGCAGTTATCGTTAGACTAAACCCTAGTGGTATTGATACTAGGTTTTATCGAAGGAAATTGTTTTGAGAGTATCGAAGCGTTGTCCGAGTGCTGAGTCACCACCTTTCAGGTGAGTGCATAGTCACTTTCATCTTACACATAGATATGAAGTATTTTATATAAACTACGTGCTATGTGTGCATATTATCTGAATACTTGCTGTCTATGCTGGATGAACGTTTTATACATGTTTTAAATGATTTAAACTGTATATTTATATCTACTAATATGTTGGGATAAAACATTGGTAGATGAAATAGTTGGTGTGTGATGAAATAAAATAACGAGAAATAGGTGATGATAATTAGGTGAGGATAGATAGGTGATGATGAATCGGTGATGTAGGATACTACAACCTTGTCCGACAATTTGGAGATGTAGTCATCTACCAGAGTATAGATGGCGACCACGGACTAATATAGACAACCCCGTGGAAACACCAGCAGGCTCATAACCTGTAGGTGATGAATTACGAGTTCAAGCGATGTTGTAACTACGTATTCATGCGATGATACTCTAACCCCTTACTATGAATTACGAGTTCAGGCGATGTTGTAACTACGTATTCATGCGATAATACTCTAACCCCTTACTATGAATTACGAGTTCAGGTGATGTTGTAACTACGTATTCATGCGATGATACCCTAACCCTTGTTGGGCACGTATTGATGGATTAATCCTTGAATCAATAATGTCTATGCGATGTAGGCGATGATCCTTAGGGAGAGTCCTTAGGAACAAACATATAAGGAAATGCGATGTAAGGAGATGAGAGGTAAATATGATGTAGGAGACGACCCTTAGGATAAATCCTTAGGGAAGGTACTTAGGAATAAAGAAGATAATGGGGATGGGTAATTGGGTTAATTGTTTGATGATTGAACATAATAATTATATTATTGTGGGTTGAAAACCCTATGTACTCACTAGGTTTCCCAACCTAACCCACTCCAGCTTATTTATATCATAGGTGTCGATATGAAGTGACATTACACTGAGAGATTAAAGAGATGTAGATCACTAGTGTAAATAAATGTAAGTTCCGTTTATGCTTATGTTCCTGTATTGACAATGACATCCCAAATGTTTTAAAATGAATAAAATACGTTTCTTCGAAAATGTTCTGATAACGTATTTATCGTATTTTTCTAGGAACAAATTCCGCAACATTTTTGTTAAAAGAAGTACTCTGATTTTTACAAAGCATAAACAAAATCGGTCTTTTCTGGCCATGAAAATGGGGATGTCACACGTTGTTCCCACTATGATAATCTTCATATTGGTAAGCATGATTAAAACGGTTTCTGCAAGTGAGAATTGTGTGACCTGGTATACCACAGACCTGGCAGCGTGGTCCTCCACTATTTCGATCACGCCCACGGCCTCTTCCACGGCCACCTTCTCTGCGTCGCTGATTAAATCTATTGTAGTTGCGACGAGGTGTATTGTTGTTGTTGCTTGTTTCTTGACGAGAAACATTGTTTGTGGAAGACATGAATTCAACTGTGTTTCCTATGGCAACAACTTGAGCCTCATGCGCTATTAAGTAGGAATAGAACTCAGGAAGCAATACCTTCCGTTCATTGCTCAGGACGGTAATGGTGGTAAACAAATCACCATGTCCTGGTTCTAATCCTGCCAGCATATACTCGATTCTTCATCATTCATCGGTTGTCCGATATTTGCCATTGTATCAGCAAACCTGGTCATTTTCTGATAGTACTCAGCAGCAGTCATGTCCCCCTTTCTTGTTGTTGAGAGCTGAGTGCGAATTTGGATGGAATTTCCGGGATGCTAGTCAGAGAGCATTATGTGAAGCGATGACCACAATTGTTAAGCGGTGCTGATGCACTGAATAAGTTGGGGAAGAACTCCCTCAGTCATGGAGGACAAGAGACCTCCGATCACAGCCTGGTCCTGAATGACCCATGTTTGATAATCAGGGTTAGGCGATTCTTTTGGGGGTTCCGTTGCTTCCTTTCCAACAGCACTAAGTTTTGCAGCCACTTTTTCTAGAGGCGCCGACATAGTGCCATCAAGATGGCCAAACAGCTGCACACCTTGTAGGATAGGAATCACTTGTGCCTTCCACAACAAGAAGTTGGTGCGGGTCAACTTGCAAGATATGGCGATAGCGATGGTTGAAGATTTCACAGGTGCACACATGATGGAGAAATACTCTTTGTAAGGAGACCAAAAGAGCCGGAGATTGAGGTAGGGTTTCGATGCAGAGAGATCAGATGGATTGATACCAAGTGAAAACTATATATTTGGCATAAATTTACCCAGAGGGTTTGGTATCTTATATACTAAGTATTTACAACTGAAGATCCTAAATACAACAATACTTATCTTGTATTTGAACTAAACTAATCATCGTTTCTTATCTTTACACATGTGGCAAACAAAATGAGAGTTATCTCATCACATGTAGAATTTTCAGATTTGCATGTTATCTAATTTAGAGGATGGTCAAAGCAGGTAATATTCTAAATTGTAAACTTAATCTCCATGTTTTACCAACTTACATACTTAATATATAAACACAAGTTGGATTATTTTGCTTTTATCATCTGTTTTTTGAAAATTTAATTTTTATGCTCTTTGAAATTCATACATTTTGTTTCTTTTAAAAATGCAATTCCTTAGTTGTAGTATCTATATATCATCTTTTAAAGTGATTCAACAATTGCTCTTTGCTCTTTTGTGAACTTGAGTACTCAACACCCATGTGATTGAGTTGGTTGGAAATTCAAGCAAAGGTTTGAAGGTGAGGCTCGATCCAAAAAATTTGCAGCAAGGAATTAGTGATGATGAAGAGCTTGACATTTGACGACAGATGATTTCATG
Source organism: Lactuca serriola (assembly GCF_051521515.1). Lineage (NCBI taxonomy): Eukaryota > Viridiplantae > Streptophyta > Magnoliopsida > Asterales > Asteraceae > Lactuca > Lactuca serriola. The sequence goes on from NC_136415.1 coordinate 286,319,119, forward strand.
TTGTATTGTAAACTTATTTTTTAGTTGTAGGTTTGTAGGATTGTTGTATATGACATATTCCCAAATGAAGTATTAGAATTTGGTAAGCTTTTGATGCATTTTTTATTTCTTTGCTTTAGAGTATGGTTTACATTAGATAGTTAAACAAAAACTGTATGGTTTATTCCATATAGTATGAGCGATATGGTTTATTCCCTGTTATTTATTCATTGGAAAAAAATAATAAATATATTTTAAATATGTCAACCGTGTAATATATGAGTTTTAACCTAATAATGTTGTGAATAATCCAATCAGAGAATAGTCCAAACTCAAAGGGTTAGGTGTTATCACAAAATAATAACAATTGAAGTGGTGGGAATTTATTATAAACTAAACTTTAGTCAATGGTTTTATTTTATGATGTTATTAAAGCCGAAGGCAATATAAGTCGATGCTAGCACCTTGTGTTTTACACAAACTCAATTCTGATTATATTCACAGAATCACCATAGCCATACAAAACAATGTCTTCTTCTAGAGCAAACCTCACAAAGTTTCTGATCCCATTGGAGGAGATCCACTTGGCCACCCAAAACTTCAGTTCAGAAACTCTTACTGGATACGGAAATGTCTACAGAGGAGACCTCTCTGAACGCTGGCAAAACCGGACTGCTGCCTTCAAACGATTAAAACCCCTTACCAGTCACCTAGGAGAACATCATTTCCTTAAAGAGCTTGAAATGATTTCTAGCTACAACCATGAAAACATCATCCCTTTCATAGGGTATTGTGATGAAGGTAAAGAAATGATTATAGTTTCCGAGTATGCTATCAATGGGAGTCTTGCTCATCATCTTCATGACCCCGATAAGAGCAGTTGCCTAACATGGGCACAACGCCTGAAGATTTGCATAGGGGCTGCTAGAGCACTTGAGTACCTTCACTCACGTCTTGGAGAGAGTCGCCATAGAAACATCAAGGCTTCAAACATATTGTTAGATGATAATATGGAAGCAAAAATTTGTGACTTTGGCTTGTCACTATTAGTTGACCGAAAACACCAATACGTGTGTGACTTTGCTCTCGGTGCCAACCTCTACCTAGATCCTGTATACAAGGAAAGTGGCATTGTCAAGAGAGAATCTGATGTTTACTCATTTGGGGTTGTAATGTTTGAAATGTTGAGTGGAATGTTAGCTTATCAAAGAAAGAGCATCGGTGATAATCAGCAGCAAACACTGATAAATTTGGTTAGACGCTATTATGATGACGGATTGGACATATTGATTGATCCTCAGATTAGAGATCAAATTAATGGTCGTTCGTTCCATTTGTTTAAGGAAATTGCATATCAATGCATTAGTTGGAACTTAAAGGATCGCCCTACTATGGACAAGATCATCAAGAGCATTGAGGAATCACTCAATATTCAAGTAAGTCTCCCAATCTATATTCTTTGAAGAAACTTTAGTTTCATATGCAAGAATGTAAATTTACGTGAAAAAATACATGATAAATTTCTCTAAGCAAACTTTGTTTAATTTGTTTATATCGACAGAACAATGAAGCTAATTCAGTCATTAATCCCACACAAAGCTACCAACACCAAAACCTTGAAAGCTTTTTAATTCCACTTAAAGAGATCATTCTTGTCACCGAAAACTTTAGTCCACACAAATGTATTGGAGAGAGTGGATTTACTCGCGTCTACAAGGTACAGCTCTCTGAATGCTGGCAAAACCAAACAGCAGCCATCAAACGCTTTGCTCAGGATAATCGCCAAGCCGAGCATGAATTTCATAATGAACTTCAGATGATTTCTAGTTTCCACCATCAAAACATAATCTCTTTCATTGGTTACTGTGATGAAAGCAATGAGATGGTTATAGTATATGAATATGCTACCAATGGAAGCCTGGATAATCATCTCCAAGACCCACAAAGGAGTTGTTGCATAACATGGACACAACGTCTCAAGATTTGCATAGGGGTAGCAAGAGGACTCGAGTACCTTCACTCGGGTCTTGGAGAGGACAACATAGTAATTCATAGAGACATAAAGAGCGGAAACATATTGTTAGATGACAATATGGAAGCGAAAATTTGTGACTTTGGTTTGTCACTATTAGTCAGCCGGAATCAGCCACAACTCTATGATGCCCCTGCTGGTAGCCGATATTACATGGATCCTATTTACGAGGAAAGTGGCATTGTAAAGACAGAGTCAGATATTTACTCATTTGGGGTGGTGTTATTGGAAATATTAAGTGGGAAGCCAGCATATTATCGAAGGACAATCGGTGGTGATAATCAGCCACAAACAATGATACATTTGGTCCGACGATATTATGAAGATGGATTGGATATCTTAACTGATCCTGCTATAAGGGATGAAATTAATATTCATTCTTTCCGTGCCTTTATGAAAATAGTGTATCGATGCATTAGTTTGAACATAAAGGATCGCCCTACGGTGAAAAGGATCATCAACAGGATTGAGGAAGCACGTGATATTCAAGTAAGTCTTTTGATTTAGATCTTTTTGAATTGAAGTTTCATAATGATAAACGTAGAGCATTGGTTTTATAGAGTTTCATCTACATCCCCTCGAATTTTAAAGTGTATATATTATTATCAACACTCCAAATATAATAAATATAAATTTAACAATGACGAAGGGAACGGCATAAATATATTAATTCGATATTTAAAATTTTTCCCTGCGTGTAAATAGAACATTAGAAAATGACGTAGATATTAAAAAAAAAATCCATGGCAGAGACGTATTGCTTTTGTCAAAGTTTTGTTAAATATTCCACACTTGACAAAAGAAAAGGTATGAATGAGCCACATTTTTGTAAAGACTTTTTCATACATAGACGCATTTGATTATAATCACCCAATATAATTAACGTATAATTAAATATTAAGAATGAAAGGGTATAAATAAATTATGCCAAATAACATAAAAGTCTCAAGTTTTACACGCGTAGTTGGAAAAAGCCGTAACATTTTTTATGGCTTTGATCACAACTTTTACGCAGAGTTATCATTCCATGGCTTTGATAACAACTTTGTCATCTCACGTCGCCAATCCCGTCTAGGTCTCCACGGCGAAGAACAGCCACCGCCACAGCCACCTGTAACTTCAAAATCGACCCCTTAATCGCTGCTAGGCCACAAATTGAGGCCTCTCCTATGTTCGCCCCACCCTTAGACTACAACCCAGCTAACCTCACCATCTCTAGCTCCACCGAAGAGACTCGTTGTCGAAAGCTCACCCTCATCGGAAAACGACTATTACGGCCTCAACTACGCCTCCATTCTCCAAATCACTATCATCTTTCTACTTCTCTCTCCATCGACGAAAAACCCATGCCTTCAATTTCAACCTCCTGTCGCCAGAAAAGTCTCACCGGAGAATCCTATTCTCGCCGGAAAATTTCAAAATCAGGACATGTGGTGTAAGTTGAAATTTTTTTGGATTGTAAGTTGAAAACTTTTTGCAAACCATGGGTACCAAGTTTGCAAAAAAAGATAATGAAGTTAACCATGAAACTAGTTAAGTAGGCTAGAGTGATAACTATACGTAAAAGTTGTGGCCGAATCCAACCAAAAAAATGTTAGGGTTTTTCCCAACTACGCATCCTAAATTATAATATTTGAAATAGTGACAATTATATAAATAAAATGAGTTGAAATAAAAAATCAAAAATAATTTAGATATTTAAGATTTTTCCATGTTTTCAACAGTTTGCTTTTGTGAAAGTTCTATTAGGTGTTGTTTTTTTCTTCAAAAGCATTATGTCTGCAGTCAGCAGACCACATCTATAGACTTCTGTAGTAAAAAAGGTGGGTCAAATGTTTGCAGTTTGTAAGAAGAAGACTGTTTGTTTTTTAAAGTCTGTAGACTATCAAAAAAACAATTGATTTTTTGAAGCTTACTTTGAAACAATGATTAATAAACAAATTTTAATTATTTATATACAATGTACAAGTTTTAACAATTTTCATTGCATTATCGAGCAATTAAAATGATCATTTTGAAGACATTAATACAAAAAGTTTTAACAATCTACATATAATGAATTAACATAGCCACACTACATTACATTACAAAATTATCCAAACATCAATCTCCAAGTTCATGATAATTTTTAGTTGGTGCATTACTCTCATCTACATGATCCTCATAATTAATTTTGATAAATTCTTGAATTTCCATTGCTAGCTGATAGTTTAAAAAATCAATCACGAGAATAAGAACAAATTAGTCCCAAACATGACTACTATACAACAATAGTAATACCCAATGTGTATTATTTGTGTAATAAAAGTATGTATTCTGGATCGAAATCGTTGAGTTAAATGACTTATTTCACCTTTAGAATTTCCCTTTTGTAGCTTTACATAAGTAATGAGAATTTTACTTGCAAACACCAATGTAAAACATGAATAAGAATAGTTGAATCTCAAATCAACAATCAATCCTATCAGCTCCAATCATCTCAACCGATGAAGCAACCATGTATAATATCAAAAATTAACATAGAAATTCAATCACAGTTAACAAATTATGAATTCTAATTTCAACAAAACATCATTCCAAATCAGAGTCAACGCATGAAGCTATCATGTATAATATCATAAAATAACAAAACTATCCAGGAAAATCAAATTCATAAAAATCAGATTCACAAAATCAATTCCAGGGAAAACGAAACAAACGTGGTGATGGAGAAGGAAACTTTAGCTAAGTAGAATGAAATTCCGACGAAGGCACAATTAAGGTTAAGATGGGACAACAGATCCGACGAAGGAAGGAGTAGCATCGAAGCAGGAAGGAACAGTGTCTGATGGTACAATTAGACAGTTATGGTCTTAACGGAGGCGACACAAAGAGGAGTCAAGAGGTTGAAGAAAGTTGGTGGTAGAAGGAGCCGTCGATGGTAAGGAAAGTTTCGATGGATATTGGAGACGTTGAGAGAAAAGAAAAAAAAAAGGCATACGTTTTTTTAGTTTAGATTAAAAGGACTTATGAGGACATTAGAAGACATTGGTCCATGTCTATGCTAAGAAGATCACGCGTAAACATTTTTAAGTCTACGCACTTCCAGAAACAAACAATTTACAAGGGAATATGTATGTGTGTAGTCTGCGCAACGCAGATAGAAGTGGTCATGCAACTGCAAACAAAAAAACAAACATCGCCTTAGTGGATGGTTAATGGATGGAGTCATTCCTCCCAACCATATTACTGTCTTACTATAGGTGTTAGTTTTTTCTCTATGTCTTCTCATTTTTATCTATTTTAATCCACTCCTTAATAAACTCATATTTTAGAACCTTGCCAACACTTTCCATTTTGTTTTAAAAAATATTAAAATATTTATCTATTACAATAAATAAAACTAAACTTAAAAAAATACAAAGTACACATGATAATAAAAATCCTAAGTATTTGATGTAAAATCGTTAAAAAACAAACAAAAGAAAATTAAAATCTTAAATACGGTAATTAAAACAATAAATAAAATCCTAAAATGATAATATATATATATATATATATATATATATATTAAATTTAAGTTTTCTTAGTAATAGTAACTTTTTTTGGGTTTAGGTTTTTGCCACAAATGTTTGCTAACTTTGACATTTTTCGTCCTCGAAGTAAAAAATTTTATATTTTTAAGTTTTGATTAAGTTTTTATATCTTTAGGTTTTTGCCACAAATTTTTAGTGACTTTAACACTTTTCGTCGTTGCGGTCTAACTTTTATATTTTGATGTTTTTGTCATAATTTTTTAGTGACTTTGACACCTCTCAACCTTGAAATCAAAACTTTTGCATTTTGACATAAAAACACACAAAAAAAAAAAAAAAAAAAAAAAAAAAAAAAAAAACTCCTTTAGACGTTTGCCACCATATTTTTCTAACTTTGACAACTTTCACATTATAGCCACAATATTTTTTTTTCTCGGTCAATGTTCTTTTTCTTTTGATTGTACATTTTTGACATCTAATTTTAGGGGTTGTCGGGTTTCTCCTTTATTTGTGGCGATTTACACTTTCAACACATCTTTTAAAGTTTGCCGATTTTCAACTTCTATGACATAGTCCAAAAGAGGTGGAGCCAAGTGCCATTTTCTAGTTAAAATCTAAAAAGATTTCTAAAATTCACATCCATATTCAATGCTTGCCACCCATTACATTCAGCTACCATTCACTCAAATGGTCATGCAATTTAGGAAAAAGTTGTAAATCTTTATTAAATCATTTTATTCCATCATGTGTAACTCGTCCTCCAATATCACGACTTTCTTTTGCGGTTCCTCTTATAAATCGTGGAATTTATCCTTTTGGTAGCACTCCTTGTTTTCTTCTTTTTTGTCGTTTATTTTGGTGAGCTAACCGACTTCATCCATGAGGATTCTGATATCATTCGGCTTCGAGGATGTTCCTACTTGTTTGTTAGCCTTAAGTAGTTGCGGTTATGGTGTCAACATTGTTACCCCATCTTGAAACTTTGCACCCATAACATAATCACCCTTTCATCGAAATGACTTGAAAATTAGGCATCCGATCCACTTGTGTATGTGTTGGAAATCATATGTTTTACTCTTTTTATGGATGATAGATGGATTGTCACGTATCCGTCAACCCAATGGTAATCCATTAATCATGGTATTTCAAAACATCACATGTCACCTCATATGGAAACTGTTTCACAAAGAACTTGTGGTACATACTACTTTTCGCCTTTAACACATTAACATATGATATTCGCTTTGACGGATGTTGCATTCGTTATTGTAGATGCAATTGAATTTGTTAATTTTTGCATGCAAATCCTTTAATTTGGAGTTCACTTGGTGCTTATTATGATTGCTACCATGCATTCAACTCTTAAAATCCTCCACCACTATGTCCTAAAATGCATCTGATCGTTAATGATGTCCTCTTTCATAATCCACCGATGTACTCATAAAAGCTTTGTTTAACGCTACTTTCTGTCTATGTGAATCAATTCAACCATTGGGTAAAATTTCTCGAGGGTTATGATGTTTTCTATTGTGATGAGGTGGGGTTTCTTCACTAAACTCTTCGTTTTGGTTTTTATATGTGGGTTGGGTTTCCTCAATATATTCTTCGTTTATAGGCTCATGGAAATGAGAAGTGTTAGTAATGTAAACTAAATTTAGATAGATTTGGTAAGGACTATAACCGAGGTTAGTCTTGAGAGACTGCAAATTGGTTATAGATTTGTTAGGGTTGAAATTGTTATGGTTGAACTTATGTTGAGTATAATTTGAGATTTAGGTTTTGGGAACTGACATTTAATTTGCATTTCAGTTTCGATTTGATGGTTTTTTCTTAGGGTAGTACTGGTTCTTTTTTCTTTCTTTCTTTCTTTCCTTTCCTTTTTCTTTCTTTTTCTTTTTTTTTTTTTGAATTTCTACAGTTGGAATCTATTTCAATTGAATTTGATAGAATTAGAATGAAATGAAAGAGAGTAGAAAGGAAAGAAGATAGTTGGTATGATTTTTTGAGTTGGGTAAAGAATGTATATAAGAGGTAAAATAGGGGTGGCTCAACCTTATATTTTTATAAATTATGACTTAGGTCCCCCAATTCCAAAAGGACTCATATTCTTCAAACTTATAATCCAATATTAATATATCTCAAATCTCAGTTAGTCAATTACTAATTGTCCAACACATCACAAAGTACGCGATCTTGATTCTTGAAGACAAAACGCATGAGACACATTAGTGTGATCTTGAAAAATAAATCGTCACATTTATCTTCTTTTTTAGCTCTCAATTGTTCAAATCCTCAACGCCAAACGGTATGTGTTTCACTTCTTTTCCAGTTTTCCATTATCCAAATGGCCCCATATTTTTTGTTCGCTTAGAGTCTTCAAACTGATTAAGCCCCCCCCCCCCCCCCCCCCCCCATTGTCATAAAAATAATATATATATTTTTTTAATTATAGATGTTAAGCAACAACTTCATAACTTTGATGAATATGTTTAGCCTTCACATGATGACCTATTTTCATGTGGAAGCAAGGGACCGTCACCCCTAACGCCAACTTCGTTTTCTTGCCAAAATGCCTCTACACCATGCACCCTTAGGCTACCATGCACACTTAGGCTAGGAGGAATGGTGTTAAGCTCATGAGGCTCTACTTCAACCACAAGCTTCTCCTCCTTAGCTCTCATCAGGCTCTACTGAAACCAGAAGCCTCTCCTCCTTAGCTCGAATAAGGATGATGGTAGTGCTGAGACACTTTTACCATGGCAAGGTAAGTGATGTGAGAAGTGGAGGATATAAGAAGGAAACGAGAGGTAAGAGAAGAGAGATGGTGTAACAAGAGAGGGGAGAGACCCTGCAAGTTGTTGTCAAGTTGGAGCGTCATGCTCGACATGTCGGGTTGGTAGAGCAGTCTTTATCGAAGTGACTCAACACGAGCTCAACTGTTGTCGAGACCACTCCCTCCGGCCTTAGGCATTCCATTTTTAACAAAATAAAAATACATGATACTCAATTTAGTAAGACTTTTATAAATACACTTTTTATTTTATAATTATCAAATACACGAAATGTATAAGTAAAACTTAAGAAGGGAACGACATAAATAATAATACTTGAAATATGATTAATATATAAATTAAAAGAGTTTTAAAACAACATTAGAAAATGATTTAGATTTTAAATTTTTTTCAATGCTAACTTACATATTGATATTCTTATACACGTTCTACTTTTGACATAGACCCTTTCTTTTATAATTACTGGATATAATCTAATCATCCCTAATAAATGAAAATAATTTTACCAAATGTCGCTCTCTCATTAATTTGGACACATATCATTTTTTGGTATTTTTTAATAAATGTTTATTTCATGTATATTTTCTCTTTTTTTTTTATCTTTTCTTAATTAACACATCATATTTACACCTCAATTAATAATTTCCTAAATTGAAACTAATCAATAAATTACAATATTACTACTCATGTATTCTATTTAATATGTTTCCTTTTAAATTTAAATTTTAAAAATTCAAATTTCAAATCTAAAATTTCAATTTTAAATAAACTTTTGTTTAAACATTCATATTTAACTTTTTGTTTTATCCAACCCGTATAACATACGAGTCTCACAACTAGCAAATTATTGTTTTTTTGTCACATGTCACGTTCTTATTCAATTTACCAAATGTTATTTTTTTTGTTATTTTGAATTAATTTTTTTCAACATGTCATTTTATAGGTGTTTTATTTTATTAAATTTCATATAATATTTTAATATAATAATTACAATAAATGTAGTAATAAATAGATATCAATTTCATTAATGAAATTACCTTCTAATTTCAAAATTCCCAAATTAAAGCTTATTAATTTCTTTTGTTTATTTATTTAAATTTAAAATATAAAAAAAATATTTCAGTTTTAATAATTCATTTTTTTTTATTTTCTTATAAATTTAAAGTTCTCAAATATTTATACTTTTATATCTATTTATTTTTAAATTAACTCATGTAATACATGGGTCTCACAACAAGTAAATGTATAATTATATATTAAGAAGAGAACAACAATAATAATAATATATGAAATATGATCAATATATTATTTAAAAGAGTGTAAATAGAAGAACATCATAAAACAATTCAGACATTTAAAAATTTTCCATGCTGCTGAGGGGTTGATTTTGTCAAAATTTTGAAAGTTCCACCTTTGACAAAAGAATATATATATATATATATATGTGTATATATATATATATATATATATATATATATATATATGAATGACCTCTATTTTTATAAAGACAAATAAGTAGACCTATTCTTTTAAAATACTCTTTTGTGTTTAGACTTCTTTTGTGAAATCAATCCTTCAAAATTTGGAGTTTATGATGGAACCACCATCTTGCAGCGGCGTATCAACACTATAGCATCACAACCATCATTCAATAAAATCAATCCTTCAAACAGAATATTCTAGAGTTTTATTATTAGTAAAAGATTGGTGTACGATCTTTGTATATTCCTAATTTGTCTTTTGTAATTGTGCATTCCTCTCTATTTGCATGTGTTGTATCATTGGAATAATTCAATTGAACATTTAACATTCATAATTCCCAACCCCATCAATAAGATAAGCACCAAGCTCCATCTAATCCACTATATTAAATCATATGTATCTTTTATTTTTATCTCTAGCTGAGGATAACTTTCTTACATCGTTTCTCTTGATCTTCTTGTAATCTTGAACCCCTTTATTAACATCTCTTATTCTTATTTTCTCAATCAATTTCACATGATCTAACAAACCCTCAATCACTCAAAACTATTTTAAATCATTATTACTATGACCGTTCTCATAATTTGAACGCCTAAAATCACAAATTTTGTAGTCCTAGTTTTGATAATTTCAAGTTTAAAACTTTAATTTAGTTAGATTAGGTCATACTTATGGTATTTTTACATATTCATGTACACAAAGGATGGAGAAAAGAAAAAACATGATTGGAAGATGAAAAACAAGGGCTATGTATATTTAGTTTGTTTGTGTATTTGAAAACATTCGATTGTATTTGTATGCATATCTTGCTTGGCTATATAAACATATCAATAATATTTTTATGTGTCAAAATATGCATAGACCTGACAACATTTCCATGTAGTTTATTAGAGATTCGGATAAAAATTTTGCAATAGTTATATAGTGGTAAAGTGTTATGTATCCTTAAACTACAACCCACACAAATTTGAGAATCAAACTTTGAAATTTTGAGGATATATGTCTATAATCACTGCTTGTCAAGCTATGTTGATCAGAGAAGATTACCAAAGAATCGTGAGAGGTACCAATGTCGCCTGAGATGTCAAGGGGATGTGCCAACTCAGGCCTAAAGACTAGTTAGACTAGACATATCTATCAAGTAGCAAGTAATAATGGTGTGTTTTGAACAACAATGAAGTTAAGGATGAATGATGTATTAAAAAGTGATAAATCATGTACATCATAAACACTTAGTTGCCTAGATATCCTTGAATAAACATCAATGGTTTTCAATACTATAAGCGTGTTTAACACGAATCTTTTAGGAGATTTTAGTTTTTAACTTTTACCAATAGCTCGAAGAAAGCTTCGTTCGTCCTTATGAACTTTTAACTTTTATTTTAAATTGTCAATCCAAAAGATCTACTTCAAGTAGTTTTTCAGAGCTTTTGGCTTTTGGATTTTATTTAATTTTATACCTTTAAAAGCTAACAACTACTTTTTTCAAACGCTTTTACACAAATAAAAGCTACATATTCTAACTTTTAACTTCTAGCTACCAACTACAACCAACTTTCAGCTATTAGTTATCAATTATTACTTCCAGCTTCAAACTGTCTGCTAGTTTTGCCAATGCTCTATAACAATATTTTTCATTATTAGAGTTATCATTTTCAATATGTTGATGATATCATTTTAATAATATATTTGTTATAATGAATATAATTTTTCTTTATGTCCCTTAAGTAAACAAAGTTAATAAATTGAAATTATAAAATAATAAGTAAAAATTAAAAAGGCCAATTGATATAACTAGAAACACTTATGTAAATAAAAATTTACTATCTCATGTTAGCTATAAGTTTTATATTCATCATCATGTTCTATTTACTCTTGGTGATTACTTTGATAGTTTAGTATTAACATCTCAAACATGAATTTGACTAGTTTTAAATCTAATTATATGGTTTGTGATGCATTGTAGACATTTGTCAACCATCATTGAGTGATTTATGTGTGATCACGTTAGAGTACTTTCAAAAAAGTTGTTCCATATTTAAATTAACCTCATCTGCTTCAATTAATCTTGAAGTGATTGGCAGTTAGAAGCAAAACTTGGCAAACATTTGTTAAGTGGATATTTTCAAAATTGCAATAAGAATAATATTTTCAAAAACATGTAATTAGGTGCTTATATAAAAAATAATAATAAGGTTACACCATGATTAAAAACAATATAATGTCATGCCACAAAAATAAGAAAGAAATAGAAAACCATGTAAAGGACTCCTACTATTTTCCTTAACTTTATGTGAAAGGGAAAAATGGCATGAAATCTCTAAGCAAAGTTTTCTTTGTTTATTTTTACAGAATAACGGAGCACCTTCTACAAATACTACACAAAGCCTAGATAGTTATCTAATTCCCCTAAAAGAAATAAAAAAGGCAACGGGAGACTTCAATTTAGAAACCCAGATTGGAAAAGGTGGATTTGGTGTTGTTTACAAAGGAGAACTTAGGAAAAATTTCACAGTTGCCATTAAATGCCTTGATCCTGAATGTCACCAAGGAAACAACGAGTTCCGTACTGAGCTTAGGTTGATCTCCAGATTTAACCATCCAAACATCATCCCTTTTGTTGGTTATTGTGATGAAAACGAGAGAATGATTATAGTTTACGAGTATGCAAGCAACCATAGCCTTGATTTTCATCTCGAAAACCCTATAAAGAGGCGTTGCCTAACCTGGGTGCAACGCCTCAAGATTTGCTTAGGGGCAGCAAAAGGAATCGATTACCTTCACTCGGGTCTAGGGAAAGACAAAAGAGTAATACATAGAGACATCAAGAGTGGGAACATATTGCTAGATGAAAATCTAGAAGCAAAAATTAGTGATTTTGGTTTATCAAAAGAAGGTCCTAGAAATCAACAATCTACCCAATTTTATACAAAAGTTGCGGGTACCAACTTCTACTTGGATCCGGTTTACCATGAAAGTGGCATCCTTTCTAAAGAGTCGGATGTGTACTCATTTGGAGTTGTATTGTTTGAACTGTTAAGTGGGAGGTTGACTTATCATCTAACGGAGTTTATAGATGGGAACCCACAATATTTGATAAATCTGGTTCGACGCTACTATAATGAGAAACCAGAGAAATTAATCGATCCAGACATAAGAGAACAAATTGATAGCCGTTGTTTTCATAGGTTCAAAGAACTTGCATATCATTGCATAAGCTTGAATTCAAAGGAACGCCCTACAATGGGCACAATCATTGACACAATTGAGGATGTGATGGATTTTCAAGTAAGTCATTTTATGTAAACTACCTGATTGTATATAACAACATTATAAATTGCTCTAAGCTTTTTGTGTATGAATTCTAAGTAACTTAAGAAAAAAAATGATGTTTTAGATTAGGATAATGACTTAAAAGGGTAGTATATTTTTTATTTGTATATATTTGGTCACTATGATAGCCCAAATAATTATATTTTTATATTGGTTAATTTATTTGTTATTATAATAATTGGATATATAATTAGGTGTTATTAGTTTTAATTGGGAGCAAATGAAGGGAATAAAACACCAAAATCGTCATCTATAATGATCAATTAAATTCGGTCTCTTGAGTAGATTATAAACGAAGCAAGCTTAGGCATTATATAAAGCTCGAAAAGCTCAATGAAAACACCACTAGAATTTTGGAAATCGGTGAAGAAGGGACAGAAAAATCGGAGAAGAAAGTTTGTAAAGATTTTCGGTATTTTGCTTGGAATTAAAGTATGTTCCTCTTATTTATGGTTAATTTCGTTGTCTATCCGGTTTAGTGTAGTCTTTTAGTGTCTAGTTGATTCCTTGTGTTCTATTTCGGCAAAAAAATGGATTCATGTATCAGAATTCAAAATCTGATTAGGTTGGTAATCTCTAACAAACTAGATGTTTGAAATTTGAATTATGTGTCATTGTCACATTGTAATGATAAAGGAAACGGTGATATGTTTTTGAGTATATTATCTAAATTTATTACGTAGTTTTATGGAAAAATGGAAGCTTGAATGTACAAAAATGGTGGAAATATATTTTGTTTTTTTTCGGGTGAAGGAGATAACCCGTTGGGTTTTGGGTCGGCTTATTCAAGGTATAGATCCACTTTAACTTTGACTAAACTTAAAAAATTAGACAAAATTATAAAAGTAGCTATTTTTCCTAATCATTTTTCTTACAAAATAGCCAAAAAAATCCTAATATTGCAAAAATTGCAATTAAAATCGTAGATGGATTAGGGCCATCTGCGACTTTGTCTTCTCATTTGCAAACGTACAAGTTGTTAAAGCAGGTTCGTGCAGTGGGGAGTTGTATGTTCGCAGATGGACCTGTCCATCATCTGTGAACATGGGAGACCATCTACGATTTTCGCTTTCTTAGGGTATAAATACTTTTTTTGGAGCACTAATTTTTCTTGATTTTTGTTGGGAAAAATCTCTCGGGCGCACTTTTCCAAGTGAAAAAATTTGTTGACGCACAATACAATGTAAAACCGAATATGCATTAGAAATTAGTTTTATAACACAAATCATATTTATATCACAATTGTCTAATATATTTACATAATACTTGCATCAAAAATCAGTTGACTACAAATATAAAGTATGAAGACCGAATGTACAACCTTACAAATGCAAATGTACAACTTCAAGATGCATCAGAAATAAGTTTTTTTTAACACAAATCATATGATTATCACATTTCTAAAACATAGCTCTCTCCGAGAGAATTTTCCCCAACAAAAATCAAGAAAAATGAGTACTCCAAAAAAATTAAGGTATTTATATCCTGAAAAAGCTAAAATCACAGATGGTCTCATGTTCACAGTTGGACAGTCCATTTGCAAACGTATAAGTCGTTTATGCATGACACCGTTTTAACAACTTATACGTTCGCAAATTAGAAAACAAAATCGCAGATGATCCTAATCCATCCATGATTTTAATGGTTATTTTTGTAATCTTGAGTTTTTTTTTGCTATTTTCTACAAAAAGATTAGGAAAGATGACTATTTTTATAATTTTCTAAAAAAAATTAAATAAATAAGTAAGTGATTTGACAAACTAGAGTACTGGACATTTCCATTTTGGAAAATAGATTCAAAATTTACAAAGTCTTTAAAATTTGAGAAATTAAATATCCTCTTATTTTTTGTTTTTAGATATCTTCCTACCAAATTAAATGGTGACATATGTAACATTTAATACTCATTTAATGATATTTTAGGATATTAATATATGACACATGTCATCATTTAAATGGGTAGGAGGATTGATAAGATCAAAAGGTAAGAGGATATTTAATTTCTCTTAAAATTTTAACCGATTTTAAATATATAAACACTCACAAAGTTTCTAAAATCTACAAAATAATCCTTGAAATATCATAATAATATTTATTTTAGTATTATTTTAATTAAAATTTATATTTAATCGTGTTCACTTAATTTACGAATTATAGGCATTTATCACATACACACAAATTTTATGGATAGATGGCAAAAGACGTTAGATTATTGGATATTTCTATTCATATATTTGTAAGTATTTTAAAACCTACGAATTTAAAACTTTATATATTAAAATACTAGGTGTAAGACCTATGTATTGTATGAATTAATTAAAAAAATTAAATATAAAGGTAAATATTTAAGAACTTTGGATTTAAAAAATAAAATAAGAAAAATAATGAATTATTAAAATTGATTTTTTTTTTATCCTTTAAATTTAAATAAACAAACAAAATAAACTAATTAGCTTTAATTTAGGAATTTTAAAATAAGAAGGTGTGTCCATTAATTAAATTTATATTAATTTATTACTACATTTATTGTAATTATTACATTAAAATATTATGTAGAGTTTATTAAAATATAAAAACTCATAAAATGACATGTGGAAAACAAATTAATTCAAAATAACAACAAAATGACATTTGACAAATTGAATAAGGATCTAACATGTGGTAAAAAACATTTATTTATTAGAGTAGATCATTAAAGAAAAGATGTATTAAAAAGGATGTTACTCATTCACACTCATTTAACCCCAAAGAGTCCTCTTATATTATATACACGAATTATTCGTATATTGGCATTGAATTGCATTTCTTTGTGAATCAATCAGTGTTTTTAATCCTTATTTGTCAAACTTTCATTTAGGGTCCTCTAATATACACCAAATTTATAATAATAATAATAATAATAATAATAATAATAATAATAATAATAACTAGAAAGGTTAATCCTGCTACGCGGGGGCCAGAAGCTTTCAATGTTGTTTCCGAATCGATAAATATGATAGACGTAGAAAGTGCAAGGATGACAAGCTCGGGCTTTGCCCCGGACCATTTTGTTCATGTTTTTATGAAAAAATGTAAAAGTTTTGACTGCAAGGACCAGAAGTGTGAAAATGGCTAAAGAATTAAAGCGGTATGAATTAGCAAGTTTTTAGAAAATGGATCAAAGTTTTCGAACCGTTAAAGTTTTGTGGTCAAACTTTAAATATTAAAAGGTTCCTAAATAGAAAAGGGATCAAAGTTGTCAAACCATTAAAGTTTTGTGACCAAACATTAAATATTAAAAGGTTCCTAAAAAATGTAAAAATATCGATTACAAGGACCAAAAGTGTCAAAATTGCTAAAAAATGAGGACCAAAGTTGTCAAACCGTTAAAGTTTTGTGGCCAAACTTTAAATATTAAAAGGTTCCTAAATAGAAAAAGGATCAAGTTGGCAAACCGCTAAAGTTTTGTGGCCAAACTTTAAATATTAAAAGGTTCCTAAAAAATATAAAAATAACGATTACAATGACCAAAAGTGTCAAAATGGCTAAAAAACGATGACCAAAGTTGCCAAAGTACAGGGACCAATTTTGCCAAAAAAACAACATAAAGTCCAGGGACTAAAATAGACAAAAATTGTGGAAGTTCACTGTTCATAAGAAACAATTTCCATAATATATATATATATATATATATATATATATATATAATTATTATTATTATTATTATTATTATTATTATGTTAATGTTTGGTATTTTTTTCATTATGAATTTAAATCCATTTTCAATAAAGTTTATTTTTTATTATGATATATTTTATCATTTTAAATTTATAATTTTAATGACCGATTTATTTAAAAAATTTTAACTCGTTTCTAACATGATCTATTTAACCATCCTTACGTCAACTGTCAAGCCTTATATATATATATATATATATATATATATATATATATATATATATATATATATATATATATATATATATATATATATAATTGGATAATAGCAGAAAACATTTATATTTATAGATAAAATTATAAGTTATATAAAATAAATTAATATCTTATGTCACGTCTTAAAATATGTCGTAGCTTGCTACCATGTATCCTAATTATAGAAGTTTGACATTGTCGCATTGTCTCACCCCATGTTATTTATAACATTTTCTAGAATACATTAATCTTTAAATACTTTTTTTCACATTTATTTTCGGTATATTTAATTATAGAAATAAATATTTGAAAATCGTTAGAATATGACAATTTTGATTGTGCGGTTGAGGTAAATATGTTTAATGATCATTACGAAAAACAATCAAGACATGTTAAGTTAAGTTTAGCAAGGAAGTTACTAAACTTAATCACGTCGTCAACAACTTCAGTTTCTGAACCTGTTACTCACAAAACTACTCGTGGATGCCCCTCCTTAAAGAAGAAACTTTTCAAGAAAACCCATATCGATTTAAACCAGGACCCACCAACTCAAGATCCACCACATCAAGATCAACCGACTCAAGCGCCACCAACTCAATATCAGTCTCGACGTAGTATTTCTACTTATACGCGTGATTATATGCGGTCTAATTTGTTTGATCTAAACCAAGAACCGGATAGGCACAGTACGTCCTCGTTCCGAGAACCTCCAATGTTCAACTCAACTTTTAATCAGGAACAATCGATGCATAACTCGTACTTCAACCAAAAACAAGTAATGTATAATTCAGATCCACTTATGAATGAAATTCCATGTGAATTTCATCAATATGTCACAAACATACAAAACGTGAGGGGAGATGGAAATTGTGAATTTCGTGCAATAGCTGTGTGTCTCGGTTATAGTGAAGATAATTGGCATCAAATCCGCTTAGATTTACAGAATGAGTTGTTAGCATACCCAGCTGAGTACGCACATATTTTTTATTACGATTTAAACACCATACATCACTCATTGAATTTCAATGGATCACGTTTCGGACCAAAAGATCGTTGGTTGATTATACCGGTTACTAGCTTTCTCACTGCTAACAAGTATAGTGTAACAGTTATTTTTCTAAGCAAAGATAGTCCATCAACATTTTTCCACTCTGGCTTGGTCCCAAGGCATCTAAACTCATAGAGTTGTTGTTATTGCTCTTGTTAGAGGTGATCATTATGTGAATGTTGATTTACATGAAGCATATCCAATGCCTACTATTTTGCTACTTTGGCGTCACAACAGATCATCACGGTCTGCTGGATGGGAAACTGTTTATGTCGTTCGCCTGAATTCCTACATTTCTCCATTTGCAACACACAGTAATTGTAACAATTCTACAGTTATAATATCTGATAATTAATAAAATCAAGTTTATGTTTAGTTGTTTATAATTATTAAGATCCCTATAAATAAATAAAAAATTGTTTTTTTTTTTTAAATTTAGCAAACTTATATATGTCTGATTCTGATGTTTCCAAAAAAATGATTAAATATTTTGAAGTACAATCTAGAAACTAATCACAGTCTAATTATTTAACTAATTAATTATTTAATTATTTGTTAATTTCTAATTGGTGTATTAAGAAACACAATAGTTGTTAGAAATATTTGAATTGATCTCTCTCTTTATATATATATATATATATATATATATATATATATATATATATATATATAAACTAAAGTTGTAAAGTATAAGGTTTAATCTTAAAATCAGTATAAATACAATGACATTTTACTACAAAATTTGAAAAGTAACATCTTTATTAATTTAGAATAACGGTCGTTTATGCCCAAGTATACATTAATATATTTTTTAATATATTAAAAAGGTAGATGATTTGTACACAACAATTTTTCTCCATTTACAACATTTGATGCTTTAAAATGTTGTATCGTATAACTATATAATACATAAACTGTTGTTTACAAATCACTTCCCTATTAAAAATATCGATTCTTAACAAACATATATCGACTCAATCAATTGTTCGTACATTTGGAATCTGTTTTGTGTATTTAGAATGGGGTTTTTTATAATTACCCATTCCCTTTTCCAATTGCACCCCCTGATTTAATTTTTTGTCTTTTGTTGTTGTTATTGTTGTTATTTTTCTATTTTGTTTTTTGTTGTTTTTAATTTATTATTATTATTATTATTATTATTATTATAAATTTCGAATAAAATTTTATAATTTAAACGACGTTATAAAATTCAAAAGTCTATATAAAATCGGTTTTTAATTATTTTTATTATATATTTTAATAATAATATTATTATTACTATTATTATAAAAAATTTCGAGCAACATTTTATAAATCGGATGACATTATAAATTCGAACGACTATATAAAACCGGTTTTTAATTCTTTTTTATTTTATATTTTATAAATCGGTTTTTAAAATCGGATGACATTATAAATTTGGATGAAATATTAAAATTCATACAGCATTACAAATTTTGGCGACATAATAAAATTCAAACAACTATATAAAACGGAACAAAAGTAAAGTTTGTCTTTATATATCACAGATATATTAATTGGTTCGTTATTACATTTGCGTAGTGCGTTATGCGGATTGAAAACAAACTTTATTTTTTTCCACTTTATATAATCGTTCAAATTTTATAATGTCGTCCGAATTTATAATGTTGTCCGAATTTTAACATGTTGTCCGAATTTTATATGGTTATCGAAATTTATAATAATAATAATAATAATAATAATAATAATAATAATAATAATAATAATAATAATAAAAGAAAAAACAAAAAAAACAAAAAGAAAAAAAAAAGAAAAAAAAGAAGAAAAAAAGAAAAAAACAATGTCAAATCAATAGTAAAAGGTTGATTAGATTGATGTTAAAAAGAGTAAAATTAGTTAAAGAGGTACTTATAGCACATTTTTTTTCATCCAACCCCAAAACCACTTTATCAAAACCATTGACTTCATAACCCAATTTGACATGACTTACATTAACAAATGATTTATAAAATTTTATTTTATATATACAACTTTATTTTATATTTAACTCTTTTTACTTTTTCATTTTATATTTTCTTTTTCTAATATATATATATATATATATATATATATATATATATATATATATATATATAAACCAAATAATATATTTTAATTACATATTTTCATCTTTTATTATTAGTTTTTATTTATTAACAAAACTGCAAAAATACTCCGTGATATGTATTTATTTCGGATTTTGGTTTAAACTTTAACTTCTTTGGATAGTTGGTCTTTTTGAGTTAGTTTTGTTACGTATTTTGTCCATTCGAAAATTGAAATGACTATAATACCTTTGGTGTATTTATTTTCCATTTTTCTTTCATTTTTTTTTCTGGATTTAATACTTATTATTTATTTTAATAATTAGAAAACAAGAAAAAGACCACCTCCCTCTACTTAATGAGTATTAATAAGCTGTAGATTTCATTTAAGATTATTTTTTAATAAAAATATAATTGTTATCTTGATAATTGTTACGACGGTATGATAGTTGTTTATCCTAATATTTAAGATTATTCATTTAAAACGTAATAATAAAACTTCTTAAAGCCGAATAAAAAATAAAGCACATAAACAACTGATGTAGATGAAAAATATATAAAAAACAACATTAAATAATTATATTTGATGTTTGATAGTTATCCGCGGGGTTTTATTTTAATTTTTTTATTAGAGCAAAAAATAAAAAACGATATATAATGTGATTGAATAAAATGTAAAAAAAAAACAATATTAAGTCGTATATTCAAATAATACGTCAAATATATTAAAAGATTTTTAAACCACAAAAACAAAGATAAATAAATAAGGCTAAGAATAAATAGTAATAATAATAATAATAATATTATATATATATATATATATATATATATATATATATATGTAATTTAGAATATTAATTTAAAAAAATTAAAATAATTTGATAAGAAATCAATAGAAATTCTAATAAAATAAAGAACAAATAAATTGTTATATACTACTACTAATAATAATAATAATAATAATAATAAATTGTTAAAAAAAATAAAAATATAAAAGAAATGGTAAATTAGTCTTTTTTTTATATGAAGCAACGATTAAAACTTCAATATTTATAAACCATATGGGTGCAACTTATCAATTCTTAAACTTAAATATCAAAACTACGAATCTGACTATTTCTGTAATTTACTCATTAATATTAAACTAATGAAAAATAAATAAAAATACAATAATTATTATAGTTTATAACAAATCTACTTTTTGTTATAAAAAAAATAATTGATACTACAATATAAATAGATAAAAGGTAAAAAATATATAATAATGGTTAAAAATGGAATTATATAATTATAAAAATTAATATAAGATTGTGTTTTAAAATTTATATATAAGTTAAAGTAGTTAAAATGAAAAAAGGTATAAGAACTGGAATTATGTTAGGAATGCATACGATGGGATTGATTGTCCGGATATCAAATCAAATTTTTAATAGTTGTTTATATGGGAATAATATGCAAAGAGTAAATGACACACGCCATAATGACTAATGGTGGTTTTGATTTACTTAAATGGTTTTCACCATGATGCCATTAGAATCCTCCATTAAAAAAACATGGTGATTTATAAACTTTCCGTTAGCCGAGAGGAACACATGAGTCACTCAACCAAAGTCATTGAATACTATACGAGATGAATTACTAAATGATAGATTACTTGAGTTAGAGATATTTGCTGAAATTTGAAGGATATTTGGTTGGTTGGGGTAGAATATTTTAAGCGGCACATCTACTAGGTGAGTTGTAACGCTCGTTTCAGGTATCAATTGTTTTTCATAATTTTAGGGCATTAGACTGGAACTCAACGAGTTGGAGAGCTCCAACTCATTTAGTAGAGTTCATTTATGGGACGTGGAAATCAGGACCTACTCGACAAGTTAGAAGGTTCAACTCGAAGAGTAGGCGCTGTAAACGGATAACCTAATTTTTAGGGTTTGCACACTATATAATCTCCTTAAAACCTTGAGGTTGACCTTCCATCAGCCTCCAAACCCTAAGAACATTTGTGCTAAACTCTAATCTCCATTTTCTCCCATATTGTGAGCTAGAGTGTCTTTTGGAGCTTAAGAAGAAGAAGATAGTGAGAAGAAGGAGAAGCTCCAATAAACAAAGCCCTCACTCTTGAGCTTGATCATCTTGTGGACTATTGTAAGCATCCAAGATTCGATTTTTATCTTTAAGTATGGCTAGATCTTGAGTTTACTCTTCATCTCCTATCATTCTTGTTGATTGCATGCATGGGGTTCATAAAGTTTGCAACTTTATGAATCTCCAGGGCAAAATGACCCCATAGTGGGCTAGATCTAGCTTTTGGTCAAGCACGGATGCCATGCATGGGTTTTAGGGTATATTTTCCCTCTTTGGCCATTTTGACTTCAAGACATGCATTGGACATGCATGTCCATAAAGTCTCCATCTTTGGATCGTTTTGAGGATTAGAAACTGCTCTAGAAAGAAGGGATTCCGGATCCCTAGAGTCTTTAACCATATGGATAAACTTTTGAGTTTTCCACCCTTTGTTAAGTATTTTAGAGTATTCAGAGTGATTCTAGGGGATAAAGTTGGAAACTTTATCCTTCTAGACACCTTAAGACCTTAGATTTAAGCCCTAGAGTCCTTGTAATCAACGTATCATCAAAATGTGCAAACAAGGGGAAAACTCGACGAGTTGATCTGCCAACTCGATGAGTTGGATCGAGTTTTCCCATCTACTGGATATTGAGTGAACTCGACGAGTTGATGGGACAACTCGACGAGTTGGCTAGAGTTTGTCCTGATTTTCTGGACTCTGAGGGAACTCGACGAGTTGCTAGATGCACTCGACGAGTTGGGGTCAACATGGAGTGTTGACCTTGACTGTTGACTTGGACTTTGACAACGATTGACCAAGTTTGACTTTGAGGATATTTTTGGTATTTCGAGATTTTGACAAACCCGTCACATGATGATTGTCGGCAGTTGAGTTGGAGCTACACATTAGGACTTGTCTGATCATATCTAATCAGTTCAGCATTTTGAGAGGTGGGTCTTCTCACCATACCAATGGATCCAAGGCATCATGGCCGGCCCATTTCATGATATATATATATATATATATATATATATGTGTGTGTGTGTGTGTGTGTGTGTGTGGATAGATAATTAATTAGGTGATATATCGCTAAGGAAATTTTAAAATTGTTTTCAAAAATAAAAGTTAAAATCTTTTTAAAATGAAAAAAAGGAGGGTGCAATGCGCGTGATCGGTCAAGCCAAGTAAGTAGTTTCCCCAATATGTTAGCCATGCCATACTTATATTTGAGTTATGATAATTGTATGAATCTTGCTATGTGTATGCTTTCAAAATTGTATACAGTTAGGGTCTTATAGCCTCAGAATAATTGATTTGGCCTTATTTCATGTTCCTTGTATGGTTGTGGTCTTAGGGTAGGGTCTGTTATTCGAAAGGCTATTTGATCCTGTTCTGTGTATAATTTGCATGCATAAGGAAACTTGTTATGATTGAGTTCTAGTTTGATATGGGTGGAGGAGATCTTAGGATAGCCTTGGATTTGAGATATGTGGTAGCTTGTGAGATATGATTTGTTCTGGGACAAACTGGAGTTATCAGGTAGAGCCTTGGGGAATGTATAGGTAGGTGTGGAAGGTAGTATTGGGCCCGTACTACTAAAAGCACAGGACCTGTACCCGAACCAATGTTAGATCTGGAAGCTCTAAGGAGAACTGGTGAAGGATGATCCCCTCTTTGGACATCCTGATCATTATTTTTTATGGTATTGCGGTGCAGTATGGTAGTGACACGATTTGGAGCAGGGGGATTAGGATCAGGATCAGGATCTGGGTCTGGGTCAAGTGACACTACCGAGCCCATTGATGAGAGGTTGCGTGAGCTTATTGCAGTCGAGGTTAAGAGGGGCATCCTTGACGCTACCCCAGTGATTTTTGGGACGGTCAAGGAAGAGATGATGGAGATTATGGTGGAGAGGCTCAAGGCATTCAGAGTCGAGATTGTTGCGGGCCAGGTCGGGGCTTAAACTCCCTTGTTCCGGGAGTTCAAGGCGTGCGGGGCACCGGAGTTCTTTGGGGTCAGGGACCCCATAGTTAGCCAATGCTTGGTGGCGGACGTAGAGAATGCCCAATGCACGAGTTCTTGCCTTGATGTGGCAAAGGTGGGTTTTGGTTCGTATATGTTGAGGGATCTAGCCCGTGATTGGTGGGGAGAGGTGACTAGCCAGGTAGGAGCTGTTGGATTAGATGTCTAAGCTCATAACTATTATTGGTATGTATTTGACCTGAGAGTAGCATGGTCCATTTGGGTTGCACTTTACCGGAACAAATATGCATAGTATTTTGAGAATAGTATGTTTAAGATTTATATTAATATATTATAAGTGAAGGGTCTAGTTAGTGGTTTGGTCTAGGCTTACATTGTAATAAGTTCTTTTGAGTCATTATCAGGTTTTTGGTGTGTTGTTTAGAGTTTACGACCTGATAGAGAGTTTACGGCCGTAAGTCTGTTTACGTCCGTAAACCCAGTAATCCGGCCCAAGTCCTCAAGCCCACTATATATAGGGGTTGTTTAGGTCATTAATGGTTGTTGATGCCACAAGTATTCACGGTCATATACAGTGTATGCTGTACCAGACGTTTTATGCAATATAAGCTTGTGCAAGCTTGTTTCAATTATGTTTCTACTTTATTTCTTATTCTATTTGATTGTGTGATTGCTTGATCATTGGTAAAGATCCGTTTTCAGGACCTTACAATTGGTATCAGAGGAAAACCAGTGTCAAAGCATCTTGCAATCAAGTTTTTGGGCGTTTTCTTCACCGTTTGAGATTGGAATTAGTGTTTTACCGCTAAAGGGAATCAAGTCTAATCCAAAAACGTGCTTTCTTGGATTTCTGGGAGCTTACTGCCAAGAGATTACGGCAGCAAACTCCGTTTACAGCCGCAAACTCAAAAACATTCTTGGGCCGTAAACATTGTTCTTGGACTATAAACCAAGCACATTCAATAACCGTAATCTAAGTCTCAAAAACCACAAACTCTCGACCGTAAACTAAGTTTACGGCCGTAGACACCCAAACCGTAAGCTTTCGACCGTAAACTGAGTTTACGGCTGTAAATCCTACTTTGACCGTAAATTCAAGTGTTGCCTGGAAACTCATTTTTGATAAGTTCTGTTTTAAATTTTTGCTTTTAAATTTTAATAATCAATGGATTCTCAAAGCCAAACACATGCCTGGATTTTGTCATGGGCACCACTATACGCATTCCAAGACTGTTGTCTGTAGATGGCTTTCCTAAATGAAAATACCGAATTGAAAAATATATTAAAATGAAGGACTTCAAGATTTGGAGAAGCATCATCAAGAATCCTGTCAGAATAACCACCACTGTTGCAGGGCAAGTAGTTAACAAAGCAGTTGAAAACTACACAGATGAAGATTTTGAGAAAGTGGAAAAACAGGAAAGGGCTTTGGCCACTCTAACCATGGCTTTATCTCCTGATATAGCTCAAGGGTTCAGAGAGTATACTTCAGCTAAGGCTTTGTGGGAAGCCCTGATTGAGGTATATGAAGGTAATGAAGACATGAAGGAAACCCGCCAGGATATGCTGCGTCAAAGGTTTAACATGTTCAACTATATTCCTGGAGAAACCCTAGAGGCATAGTTGCAGCGATTCACAACTCTCACCACTGAGATGACTATAGCCATGATCTTCTTGACTAAGTCCGAAATAAATAAAAAGCTACTGAATGCTCTTCCAAAGTCATGGGACATGAATGTAGTTGTCATTAAGAAGACCAAGGATCTAAATCGCCTTACTCTTGCTGAAATGATGGTGATCATCAAGGCTTGTGATATTGATGATAAACAGAGAGAGATTAACCATGTGAATTCATATTCAACTGCATATCTTGGGATTTCCTCTAACAAGGCTCTCTCATCTCTCACCTATCCCTCTCCAGGTCAATATTTTGCTGCTCAACCTACTCAGCCTCAACATTTTTCCCAACTTCAATTCCTGCTACATCATCCATGCCTTTTTCTCATAACCAATCATTTGCTGCTCCTCAATTTGCTCCTTCCTCAAATGTGGCTTCTTCTTCAAATTCCAAAGAAAGTAATGAAAATCTTGCTCTCGCCACATAACTTGTTAACTGCTACAATGCTCTTGTAGCTGGAGATCTTCCGCCACAAATGTTGTTTGCTGACCCGGATTAGATTCATCCAGAAGATGTGGAAGAAATGGATATTACATGGCAAATTGCCATGACAGTGTTCAGGGCGAATCAGTTTGCTAAGAAGACAGGGAAGAATAAATGGGGAATAAGCGCTGATAAAAAGGTGGGGTTTAGTAAGGGGAAGCTGTAACGCTCGTGTTTCTAGGCTAGGCATTAATATTGACATAATGGTCTAGGTTAACCTTTGTAACTCATTTAGAAGAAATGAAAAGGAATTATGTGAATTTTATGTGAATTATGTGTTTTATGCTTAATTATTAGGGTTTAATTAATTAAAAATAAAAATAAGCGTCAAAATTAAAGTGTGAGATAAGTCCTATATCTTTACATAAAGTTGTAGTGGTCGAAACAAGGATTTCGGGGATACAAAGAATGCCGAAATCCGAGTTATAACGAAGAAGTTATGACCTGTCGAAGTTTCGCGACAAAACCGGCATGGTGCCGAATGTCATAAAAAGTGAGTTTTTGATAAACTACTTTTTAGCCTTAGTAATCTAAACGAAAGTCATAGTATTCGTTAAACCGAGAAGTTCGATAAAAAGAACGCCCAAATCTGACTTCGTATGAGGATGTTATGATTTTTTGAAGTTTCAGCTTAGCAGTAGACAGCTAAAAACTCGAATTTTAGATCGAGTGATTTTTATTTGACACAACCTAAACGAGAATTGAAGGTCTCGTCATTAGGAGCACAACGGTAAAAAGTCTGACGAAAACGGACGTCGGATGAAGAAGTTATGAATTTTTAACGGATTTCCTGTCCCGGTCTATTAAAAATAATAATATAAAATTTAAAGTCAAAATTAGCCAACGAAGTCTAAACGAAAGTTGTAGAGCGTAATTTTAGCTACGCGTGCATATAAAGAACGTCAAAAACGGAGCTCGTATGCAAAAGTTCTGGATTTTAGAAGTTTTGGCGCGAAAATCGAGAAAATTCGCATAGTCACGAGTTGCCACGTCACCCTCGCTGAAAAAGTGTCACGTGTCCTGCTGAGTCATCAAAATCTGCTGAGTCACCCTCGCATGAACAGTAGCCACGTGATCCTCGCATTCAACCCACGTGATCCGACCCGTGTGTAGGCTTTTGATTCGACCAAGAAGGAGGCCCAATCCGAACCGAGCATCTGTCCAAACCGAGGCTGCTGACCAATCCGAAGCTCGCACCTAGCTCCGAGCCTCGCACGTGTAAGACGACTCTGCGGTCCAATCAGCGAGTGCCACCGAGACCCTCGCACATGCTGACCACCTGCGCATCGGACACACGCCTCGGACCAACAACAAGAAGCCAGCAGCCCTTCGCACGCGCAGCCCTCGTGCGAGCCTTCCCTGTGAACCCTCGGATCTGCGAGACGTGGTTCCTTCTCAGCCGTCCGATCAGAAGCTCTTCCCTATAAATAGAAGGGTGCGAGACCTCCCGGGGGTATTTTGAAAACTTGTCATTTTTAGCCCCTTTCTCCATATTTTTTTCATATTATCATCCCCCGAAGCCCTGGTATCGATTATAAGCCCCGGAATACGCCACGAAGTGCCCGTGAAGCCCGGAAAATTTATCTTTTTGGTTTCGAAGCCCGACCTTTCGCAGAGCCTGGTTTCTCAATAAAACTCCCGGTTTTATTAGAAACGATTGTTTTAGGAAACGAATTGTTGCCCGATTTTCATTAAATCAAGTGAGTGTGTAGTTACTTTCACCTTACACATAGATATGAAGTATTATACATAAAATACGTGTTGTGTGAATATATATTGTTTGTTTATTTGAGATGGGTGCTGAAGGAATGATTTATACATGTTTTTAAATAATTTAAACTATATATGTATTTTTATCTACAAAAAATGTTGGGTAAAACATGGGTAGATGAAATAGTGGGTATGATGAAGGGTGAGTTGGATAAAGGAGATGATCAATAACATTGATCATGAGTTGAGGGTGAGTGGTGAAATTTGAGAGAATCACTTACCCAAAATGTTGGTCCCCGTCATTCAGCAGAGTATGGATGACAACCATGGACTATTCTAGACAGTCTATGGAACACTAGCAGGCTCGCAACCTGTAGGTGTAATGAACTATATGTTCATTTGTTGTACTCTAAAACCCATTGACATATATTGCAGGAGAGAACACCTGTAAATAATACTGTCGATAAACGAGAGCTATGGACTTAGCACATGTTAAGTAAACTTTGGCAGCTATGGAATTAGTGCCCGTTGTATAAACCCCGGTCACGAGGTGACTTTGTGTCTATTCCTTAGGATGAATCCTTAGGAAGGAGTGATAGTTGATTCTTAGGGTAAACCCTTAAGAAATAAATAAAATGATGGGGTTTGGGGTAATTCGGTTGATTGATTGATGTTTAAACATAATAAATTTATGTATTGTGGGTTGAAAACCCTATATGCTCACCAGGCTTCCAAGCCTGACCCGCTCAGTTGTTTATATTACAGGTAGAGGACCCTGAGCATAGTCGGATGATGATGATGAGTGAATTTTGGATTATAGGCTAGTAGTTACAAATAACTGTCGTAAGGCTTATAATGTCTTGTTTATGCTTTTGATCTGTATCGGAACATGATATCCCGAGGTTTTGATATAAAAGGAAATGATATATTTCTTAAAGAAAGGTTTTGACAAACTTTTATCATATTTTGTTTTGGGGACCAATTCCGCAACATCTTTTATAAAGATTTCTCTGATTTGATTTTAAAAAGCATAAATTAAATCGGTCTTTTCTGGCCGAGAAATTAGGGGATGTCACAGAAGTTGCGTTGTTACAACTGTCACGAGCTAGGTCATTTTTCTCGTGAGTGCCCGAAGCCAGATAGAAGATTAAACACTGACCAGACAATGGTTGCAGTGGGAAATATTCGGGGAGGTGCTCAGGTCAACAGTGAGAAAGCTATGGTTGCTCAGTCTTTTGACTGGGAGGACCAGATTCAGGCCCTAAACATTTCAAAACCTAAAAATGATCACTTGGCCCAAGTTAAGGATGAAGCTTCCGTGGATAGTGTTGCTGCTGAAGAAAAGATGATAGAGTTTCAGTTTGAGTTGATGGTATCTTTTACTTCTGAACCGAAGAAAAATGAGGTAAGTTTTCCTTCTTGTTCTCAAGCTTGTATTGATTACGTTAAAATTCTTCGTGAGGAAATAGAATCATTACGCAGAGAAGTTGAGGACCTTAAATATGAGGGCTATCAACTTAGAAAAGGTCAAAAACCCTTGAAAGCCCAATTAGAGACAAAAATAAAAGACTTTAGGAGACTTTAGGAAGACTACATTAATAAATGTGAAAACTATGATTATATCAAGAGACATAATATTGAGTTAATTGTTGAGATTGATACATTAAAAAATAAATTTGATACTGCAAACTTTGGTTTTAAAAAATATGATGTATCAAGCGAGGTAGTTGCCAACATGATTGACCATTGCCTACAGTTTAAACAAAACTAGAAAAAGGGTTTGGGATACGATAAAGTGCCTCCTCCTTTCAATCACAATTATCAGTATCACCCTGTCTCTGATGAGGAGATTGCCAATGAATCCTTCATGGTTTATGGCAAACCTACATGTTTTGTTTCAGGAGGGGTTATTAATGTTGAAAATACTAACGTTTCTACTTCCCTTGCAGATCAATTCTTAAATTAGTCAAAGCATGAAGTTGAAGGATCTGTTTCTGATAATAAAACTAAGTCTGAACCTGATGTTTTAGTTTCCAATAAAGAATTTATTTTTCCAGATGTTAAAAGTGACAATAATTTTTGTGATTTTTCTGCACCTGTTGATACTGGTTTGAATTGTTTTAAAGTGTTTGGTGAGATGTTTGATAATTCTGATGCTTGTAATGATACAAATAAAAACTCACCGTTTCCACAAGTCACTCCATCTGATATTCCCTCACTTATCTCACAACCTACTTCTTGTTCACGTTCATGTGAGAAAAGTAAGGATGTCGATATGGAAAATAAATCTGAAAAAGGTAGTACATGTTTTAATAATAACAAACAAATTTGTTTCAATTGTGGTATTGGTGGTCATATAGCTAGGAATTGTCCAAATAGAATGTTTGTACATTATACGTCACAAAGAGGAGAGAACGAATTTAGAGGAAGGTCTTTAACTAGAAAGTCCTCTAGAGTTCTGTCTCGGAATGATGATTGGAAGGATGATCGTAGTAGAAAAATGGCAGTTTTTCAAAATAATAAAAAGGTTTTTCATAGCAAAGTCCCAAGCAGTTTGCCAAAACCAAACACAGCTCCGCCAAAATCGGTTTCGTCGAGGAGCAGCTCTGGAGCTTCAACCACTTCTGGTTGAAAACCCAAGTGCTCAATGCAAACTGATAAGAAACTTATATCAAAACCATTAGTGACTGTTAGGAAACCTAATTACCAATGGATGCCCAAAATAAATTCCAATCCATCATCAGCACCCTCTGAAAAGTTAGTCAATAATGATAAATCTGAGAAAATGAAGGGTCAACCCGGGAAAGTGATGACCTGGGTTCCCAAATCTAAATGATCCCGCACATTTTTCAGGGACAGTTGCGGAGAAATGTCGTCAGACCCTGGTTCATCGACAGCGGCTGCTCCCGGCATATGACAGGAGATATCTCCCAATTGAACAACATTCAATATTTTAATGGGGGATATGTTTCCTTTGCGGGTGGAGAAGGTGGAAAGATCACTCAGAGAGGAACCGTTACAAATGGAGTGTTATGTTTTGAGAATGTCAACTTTGCTCCCGAGTTAAAGCATAGTTTGTTGAGGGTGTCTCATATATGCGACAAAGGTTATTCTACACATTTCACTGACAAGGAGTGTATGATTCTCAAGCCAGGCATTGTCATTCCAGAAGAGTGGATTCTAGTCAAATCTAAGCGGGATGGAAATGCTTACATTATTGATATGAATAGCAACATTCCTGAGCAAGTCACTTGCCTCTTTTCGAAGGTCTCAGCACAAAACGCAATGCTGTGGCACCGAAGACTCGGTCATGCTAATGCCCAAAACCTAAATCGTCTTGCAAAGAATGAGATGGTCTGTGGTTTACCTGTCAGAGATTGTTTAACTTTTGAGAAGTATGTGTCATGTGCCCAGGGTAAACATCATAGAAAACCACACCTGCCAAAACAGGTTAACTCAATCAGTCAGGTGCTTCAATTATTACATATAGACTTGTTCGGCCCAATCAACGTCCTAAGCATCAACAGAAGTTCGTACTATTTGGTTGTGATTGATGATTTCTCTCGTTTTATTTGGGTTTTTTTTCTTATCCAACATAGTTGGGGTTTCAGATCTGATAAAGAAATTTGTAGTGTTGATTGAGAAGCAAATCAATAATCGGGTGAAGGCGTTTCGTACCGACAACGGAACAGAGTTCAAGAATTCTATTCTAGACCATTTTTGCGCAGAAAAAGGGATTATGCATCTATACAGCTCCGCTCACACACCTCAACAAAATGGTGTTGCTGAACAGAGAAATAGAACTTTAAAAGACGCTGCAAGGACGATGCTGTGTGACTCCAAGTTACTTGTCTTCTTTTGGGCTGAGGCGATTAATGTTGCTTGCTACGCTCAGAATCGTGTGTTGATCAACAAAGTTCAGATGAAGACACCGTATGCGATTCTATATGGTCACAAGCCATCAGTCAGTCATTTCCGTGTATTTAGCTGCCCTTGCACCCTTCTTCACCTAGAGTCCAACCCAAAGTTTAATGCCAAAGCCGATGATTGTTACTTTGTAGTGTATGCTGCACGCACCGCATATAGGGTCTACAATAAGAAGATGAAGCAGATTGTG
Source organism: Lactuca serriola (assembly GCF_051521515.1). Classification (NCBI taxonomy): domain Eukaryota; kingdom Viridiplantae; phylum Streptophyta; class Magnoliopsida; order Asterales; family Asteraceae; genus Lactuca; species Lactuca serriola. Next base: position 286,351,317 of record NC_136415.1, read on the forward strand.
GAGTCCTATGATGTGCGTTGGTTTGAGGAAAATGAAACAGATGCTCAAGTGGGTCCAGATTGGTTATTTGATTACACATCACTTTTCAAGTCTATAAATGTGTCTTCGGATAGTTCATTTGGGTTTTCCTTTGGTTCGAAGAATGTTTCTGAAGACGAAGACAAAGAAGTTGTATACAGACCCCCAACTGTAACCTCTTCACCATATGAGGGGGAGTCTCTGCTTCACCTAAGGGGGAGTCATTTGTATCACCTGCTAATCCAAAATCTCCAGTTCAAAATGATACACCTAATGCTGATGCTACACCTCTTACTCCTGTTGAAAGAGAGTTCATGTCTAGAGATGCTTCTGCTGTCACTTCAACTTTTATGGAACGACTCTTTCCTGAAGACATTTCTAATGAGTTTGTAGCTGATACATCTAATGTGGAACACTCAGCAAATGATGGAGGTGTCAATATTCACAATCTTCCCGTTTCACTTAATGATATCAGCCAGGAGATACCTTCAAGAATTTAACGTGATCATCCGATCGAGAACATCATTGGCCAGCTGGGTGACGGAGTTAAAACAAGAAGTCAGATTGGAGATGTCAATACATGTCTCTATTCTTGATTTATATCTCAAATAGAGCCCAATAATGTTGAAATGGCTCTGAATGAACCCAGCTGGGTAGATGCTATGCATGAATAGATGAATCAGTTTGAAAAGCTCGGGGTTTGGAAATTGGTTGAGTTACCAAAGGGAAAAAAGTCTTTTGACACACGCTGGGTCTATTGAAACAAGAAGGATGATTCTGGAGTTATAGTGCGAAATAAAGCTAGATTGGTGGTTTGCGGGTTTTGACAAGTCGAGGGTCTTGATTATACTGAGGTTTATGCTCCAGTAGCTCTCTTGGAGGCTATTCGTATCTTCCTTGCATATGCTTCCTACATGAATTTCACGGTTTATCAAATGGACGTCAAGACAGCCTTCTTGTATGGCAAGGTGAAGGAAGAAATCTATGTTGATCAGTGTAACGACCTAATTTTCAAGGCCAAAAATTTCATTTTTGAAATACGCATTTAATAAACATTTTCAATAAAACATCCCATTACAAAATCATAATGTTGTATTTCAAACCATAACATCATAAGTATTGAAAATCAGAGTACAGTCCCAAAAACTTCTTGCGGAAACATGTGTGTGTGTGTGTGTGTGTGATGCGCAGCTACACCGTTGACTCTTTCCCCTTCGACGAAGAGGTACCTGAAAACAAACCAAAACTGTAAGCACAAAGCTTAGTGAGTTCCCCCATCATACCACATACCATACAATATCGTCGGTATCTTTCAACGAGTAACCTTCATCGGTATCTTTCAACCGGTAACCTTCATCGGTATCTTTCAACCGGTAATCAACATCGGTATCTTTCAACCGGTAACTGGGGACTATTTCACCCCTACCACTAGCATACAATCAACAGATATAAGCATACAGTCAGGCATATCCGGGTACTGACCTACCCTTGGGTCCTAAGGACCACTGTCAGGGAAACTAATCCCTACCATACACATAACACAAACCCAGATAAACCTCGTAACCAACACATAACCAGACCAAGATAATTATCACAAAGACCATTATCTTCTAAATACCCCTTTTCGGTGGGTCGACATTGTGGGCTTAGACCCACCCCTACTGGAAGGTAACTCACCTTAATGTCGTGCAATGTCTGAACTAGCCTCGGCGTACAAGTCGTCTCCCTACGACTCCTCGAGCCCTACACGATAACCTTCAGGTCAACTTACATCACATACAACCCTAAACAGGGTTAGTCCAAGTTTAGTCAAAGTCAAAATTTGTCAAAGTCTACATTCAGTTGACCTGACTCGTCGAGTTGGCCTACCAACTCGTCGACTCCATGCTTCTCTAATCCCACACAAAACCCCGGATCCACTCGTCGAGTCTAGAAAAAACTCGACGGGTTCCCCTTCAATCATAACATCGGGACCATCTTCATTCGGATCGCCGAGTTCATCTCCAACTTAAGAACTTGTCCAGTCTATGACTCGCCGAGTTGTATGAACAACTCGTCGAGTCCATCTTCAAAGATTCAGAGATTGCTATGGACTCGCCGAGTCTGCTTATACCACTCGCCGAGTCCCATGGTTTCCAGGCCCCTTTTCGCACTTAAACCCACAAGGGACTTCCTTCCTAACACTTACCCATTCACAGAAAGGGTCTGGTGCACAATGGTCACCGACTCGTCGAGTGCCAAGAACAACTCGCCGAGTCCAACCTTGACCAATTCCATACAGTCAATTTAAATGAGGTCTAACACACCAAAACCATAGATCTGGCCTCATAATGTCCATTTTATACGTAAAGTTCCAAAATTGATGCACATGCACGGGGTTTTAGCTCAAAAATCCATATAAAGTGTCCTACAATGTGCATGGGGCTCTCATGGACCTAAAGTTGGCACCTTTATGCCATGAGACCCCTCTTAAGGCCCAGATCTGAAGTCAAAACTCACTCAACACTTCCAAATCCGAAGTATGACTTAGAAATCCATAGAGATCCCAAGTTAAAGATGAATAATCACATAGATGAGTCAAGACAGGGGCATTTTACCTTGAAGCTGCTAAAAATGAAGTAAGATCTCTGGATCTACAAGGCCCAACTCGATTTCTAAGCTGCTTTCTTCCTTCCAAGCTTTACAATCCACACAAGAACACCAAAAATGGGCTTAACTCACACACAAACGGCTAGGGTTCGATATTAAGCTTTTAAGAGAGTGTTAGGGACAAGGAAGGCTGAGTTAAGTTGTTTATATAGGATGCAAACCCTCAGATATAGGGTTTCACTTATCCAACACCTACTCGCCGAGTCAGTCTCCCGACTCGTCGAGTCGGTCACTTAAAATGTCCGCAACCACGTCCCTACTCGACGAGTTGATCCTCCAACTCGTCGAGTCCCAGAGAAAAATACATATATTGAAGAAAACATACCAGGTGTTACAAATCTCCCTCACTTATTTTAGACTTCGTCCTCGAAGTCTGCCACTCGATCCTGAAAAAGCTCTGGGTAATGCTCCCTCATCTCGTCCTCCGGCTTCCAGGTCCATTCCGAGCCCTTTCGATGTTGCCACTGGACCTTTACCAGATCCACCCTCTTGTTCTGCAGATCCTTTGACTTCCTGTCAAGAATCGCCACCGGTCTCTCGATGTAGTTCAGGCTCTCGTCAACCTGAATATCATCCAAGGGTACCACCTCTGATTCGTCCACCAAACATTTCCGTAACTGGGAGACGTGAAAAGTGTTATGAATCTGACTGAGTTCGGCTGGCAGATCCAGCCTATACGCAACCTTGCCCAACCGGGCTATAACCCTGAAAGGTCCGATATACCTAGGGCCCAGCTTGCCCCGCTTCCTGAATTGGATGACACCCTTCCAAGGTGACACCTTCAGGAGAACCATATCCTCGACCTGGAATTCCAAGTCTGATCGGCGCTTGTCGGCATAACTTTTCTGCCGATTCTGAGCCGTCCGAAGCCTGCTCCAGACCTATTGGATCCTCTCCGTAGTCTTGAGTACCACTTCGGTACTCCCCATAAACCTCTGACCAACCTCACCCCAACATATCAGGGTCCTGCACTTCCTCCCGTACAACATCTCGAAGGGAGGACGGTCAATACTCGCGTGATAGCTGTTGTTGTACGAGAACTCAGCCAAAGGAAGGTAAGTATCCCAACTACCTCTGAAGTCTAAGACACATGCCCGCAACATATCCTCCAAAGTCCGGATGGTCCGCTCACTTTGTCCATCTGTTTGCGGGTGAAAAGCGGTGCTAAAATGCAGACGGGTTCCCAGCTCGTCATGGAACTTCTTCCAGATCCTGGAAGTAAATCGAGCGTCTCTGTCTGAAATCACCGATATTGGCACCCCGTGTCGCGCCACCACCTTCCTGATATAAATGTCGGCCAACTTTTCGGCCGAAATACTCTCCTGAATCGGGATAAAATGGGAGCTCTTGGTCAATCGATCGACGATGAACCAGATCGAATCCACTCCCTGTGCGGTCCTGGGAAGCTTTGTGATAAAGTCCATCGTGATGTGTTCCCATTTGCATAGCGAAATATCCAACGGCTGCATCTTGCCGTGAGGTCTCTGATGCTCGGCCTTGACCTTCCTGCAGGTCAAGCACCGCTCTACATACCATGCCACATCCCGCTTCATGCAGGACCAACAATAGTCCAGACGAAGATTCCTATACATCTTCGTCGCCCCGGGATGAATGGAGAACCGAGATTTGTGCGCCTCCTCCATCAGAACCTGGCGTACACCCCCGTGGTATGGCACCCACACCCTACGGTGTAGTGTCAATAATCCTCGGCTATCATAGTCAAAAGAGGAAACCTGCCTCACGATCCGCTCGCTCTTCCGATGTTCCTCCTTCATGGCCTCCTGCTGGGCCTCCCGAATCTGCTCCAACAGCGGAGTCACCACTGTCATCCTCAGGCAGATATCCATGATCAGCGTTGCCTTGCAGCTAAGCGTGTCAACCACCAAATTTGCCTTCCCCGGGTGGTAAAGGATCTCGCAATCGTAATCCTTCACCACGTCTATCCACCGACGCTACCTCATGTTTAGATTCGGCTGATCCATGAGGCACGTCAAACTCTTATGGTCCGTGTAGATGGTACAGCGGACCCAATAGAGGTAATGACACCAAATCTTAAGGGCGAACACAATAGCCCCCAGCTCCAAATCATGCGTCGGGTAATTCGCCTCGTGAGGCTTTAGCTGCCTCGACGCGTAGGCGATGACATGCCCTCTCTACATCAGAACTGCGCCCAAACCTGAGATGGATGCATCGCAATATACAACACAATCCTCCATGCCCTATGGCAGGGCTAAGATTGGTGCCTCGCACAATCTCTATCTTAGAGTCTCGAATGCGGCCTGCTGCTCAGGCCCCCAACAAAAGAACACGACTTTCCTTGTTAGCCTGGTCAGGGGTACGACTATCTTGGAGAAATCCTGGATGAATCTCCGATAGTAGCCGGCTAATCCTAGGGAACTCCGAATCTCATATGGAGACTTCAGAACTTCCCATCTCATCACGGCTTCCACTTTGGCCAGGTCCACTGAAATCCCATCCCGGTTGACGAGGTGCCTAAGGAACTGCACCTCGTGCAACCAAAACTCACACTTGGAGAACTTAACATACATGTTCTCCCTCCTCAAAGTCTCCAGAACCTCCCGCAGATGCTCCTCATGCTCCTCCTGCGTCTTGGAGTAAACCAGGATGTCATCAATAAACACTATCACAGACCGGTCTAACATCGGTCTACACACGCGGTTCATGAAGTCCATGAACGCGGCAAGAGCATTGGTGAGCCGGAAGGGAATCACCACAAACTCGTAGTGGCCATAGCGCGTCCGAAACGCAGTCTTCTGTACATCCTCCTCTCTGACCCTCATCTGATGGTATCCTGAACGCAGATCAATCTTGGAGAACCAAGATGCTCCCTGTAGCTGGTCAAAGAGGTCATCAATCCTGGAGAGTGGGTAACGGTTCTTCACTGTTACCTTGTTCAGCTCCCGATAATCTATACACATCCGATGCGACCCGTCCTTCTTCTTCACAAACAGAATCGGGGCTCCCCAGGGAGAACTACTCGGTCTAATGAATCCTTTGTCTAACAGCTCCCGCAGCTGTATAGACAAGTCCTGCATCTCAGTAGGAGCCAACCGATACGGTGCCTTGGCTATCGGAGCTGCACCGGAGACTAGGTTGATCTTGAATTCCACCTGCCTCTCCGGAGGTATCCCAGGCAACTCCTCGAGAATACGTCCATAAACTCACGCACCATGGGCACATCGCCCACTGTTGCCTTACCCTCCTCCCGGGTGTCCATAACACAGGCGACATATCCTGCGCAACCCTGCTGAACGTAATGTCTAGCTCTCGCTGTTGAACATACCGCCGGTCCTTGTTGTGGCCTCTCGCCCTGAACTACCAACTCTCCCCCACTTGGGGTTCTGATCCAAACCAGCTGATGCGCACAATCTATCACTGCCCCATTGGGGCTCAACCAATCCATGCCTATAATCACCTTGTTCCCCCTCAACGGAATAGGAACCGGGTCTACCAGGTAACGCTCCTCGAACAGCCTCAAAACACAGTCCCGATAGACCTCCGATGCTCGTACCGACCGGTCATCCGTAATCTCGACCTCTAGAGGGCAATCTAACATGGCCAAAGACACTTCTTGCTAAGCGCAAGAGAGACAAATGATCGGGTGGCACCCGATTCAAACAACACCTGAATTGGGATTCCGTTCACATGGAACGATCCTAAACAAGGCACATGATATATCAAAATCACAACGACATAATATAATAGCATGAGGATAAGAAATCATACCCGTCACCACATCGGGTGTAGCGCATGCCTACTCGGCTGTCAGCTGAAATGCTCGGCTCCGAACCACTGGAGCCTCAAACTTGACCTTCCGGCCATCCACAACCCGCCCTGTCGCTGGAGTCGGCGCCATTGTCGGCGCCGCTACTGCTGCCAATCTAGGGCAATTGGCCTTTTTATCGCCCTTCTGATTGCAATGACAGCAAATCAGGTCTGACATTTGTATTGCCAGAGTAGGGGCAGTACAATCCCTGCCAAAATTCCCAACCTTGCCGTACTTATAGCAGCCTGAACCCGGTCCAGTGTGACAAGCTCCCTCGTGTGACGGACCGCATTTCCCACATCGGTCCCGCCCTGACTGGCCTTTCGGCCTACCATCGAATCCCTTGGGCTTCTTCCCCGAAGCCCCCGCCGTCTGCCCCTCCTCTGCCTTCCTCTTCCGGATGTGCTCCAGATCAATCTCCCTCTCTCTAGCCCTGGGAATCATGGAATCCAGGGTAGGGCAAGCTGAAAAACTGACATGCTCCCGGATGTCAGCTCGTAGCATGTCATGGTAGTGGTTCCTCTTCATGTCCTCATCACCCGCATACTGGGGCACCAACAAAGCCCTCTCCTGGAACTTGGCGGTGATCTTTGCCACAGCCTCCGTAATCTGTCTCATATCCAAGAATTCACTGGCTAGCTGTTGAAGCTCTACAGCTGGCGCAAACTCTGCTCTGACCCGGGTCACAAAATCTGACCATGTCACAGCCTCAACAGCCGAGGCTCCCAGTGAGTCACCAACCAACTGCCACCAGTCCCTAGCCCGGTCCCTCAAACACCCTGCTGCAAATCGTACCTTCGACCCCTCGAGGCAGAAGCTGGTCAGTTGTGCAGACTCAATGTCCACAATCCATCATCTAGCAGCAATGGGGTCCTTCGCCCCGTGGAAATCTGGCGCACCACTCCCTATGAAGTCCTTAAAGGACAGTGTTCGTGGTCCTGACTGGCTGGTCACCATGTCACTCTGGAACGCCTTGAGGCGATCCTCCATCAGCTCAATGATCCCCTCCTTGATCGACCTGAAGATAACTGGTGTCGCATCAAGGATACCCCTCTTGATCTCGGACGCGATGAACTCATGTATCTCATCATCCACATGCTCGGATCCTACCCCCAAGCCCAATCCTGACCCGGATCCTGAACCTCCCGCTCCATGTCGTGTGACCACCATTCTGAAACAATAAACATATGAATGTTAGGGTCACATATACTTCCAAGTTTCTCGGTTCCATTTAGGCCCTCCTTGGTTTGAGTACAGATCCTCTGCTTTCAGTAGTATAGGCCCATACAACCATGCACATCTATACGTACTTTCCTCAAGAATTGCTTCGACTTCACCAGGTCCCTTTTGTTGATACCCTTTCCACTGACCTCATCCTAGGCTTCCCTAGGGCACTCTCCGACCTACTCTCCGCCATCAGCTGCACTAGGAGTCCCCACCACCTCCCCCTAACTAGCTTGCGGACACTGTTACATATTCGCTCCTTAGTTAGTTGAAGCTGGCCAGAACCCCCATAGCACAAAGCAAGCAGCATTCGTGCTTTGAGTAACCAGACCAAGCATAACGTACACAGGCCACCCTACTGCTGACTAAACAGTCATAGCATACAACTCATACAACAGGCACGTAAGGCATCCTTCCTAGATCCTTAGCCGTAACTAGCATGCAATTCTCATAATCATATATCAGGCACACAAGGCATCCTCCTAGACCTTAGTCCTATTCTAGCATGTAGTTCTCTGAATCAAAACCATATAACATAACATAACAAGTATGAGTATCTTGCGGAAAACTTACTTGAGCCCGGCCGGTCGTACGCATCACACACTTCGTCTTTCTTAAAATTTCTCAGTTTAGACTTTAGAAAACCATTCTTTTTCCTTGAAAGATCCTTTAGTCCCTTGGTTTGAGTCTAGAAACCCCCGAGGGTGTGTCCGAATCCCTCAAACCAGGGCACTGATACAAACTTGTAACGACCCAATTTTCAAGGCCAAAAAATTCATTTTTGAAATACGCATTTAATAAACATTTTACCAAAACATTTTCAATAAAACATCCCATTACAAAATCATAATGTTGTATTTCAAACCATAACATCATAAGTATTGAAAATCAGAGTACAGTCCCAAAAACTTCTTGCGGAAACATGTGTGTGTGATGCGTTGCTACACCGCCGGCTCTTTCCCCTTCGACGAAGAGGTACCTGAAAACAAACCAAAAGTGTAAGCACAAATCTTAGTGAGTTCCCCCATCATACCACATACCATACAATATCGTTGGTATCTTTCAACCGGTAACCTTCATCGGTATCTTTCAACCAGTAACCTTCATCGGTATCTTTCAACCAGTAATCAACATCGGTATCTTTCAACCGGTAACTGGGGATTATTTCACCCCTACCACTAGCATACAATCAACAGATATAAGCATACAGTCACGCATATTCGGGTACTGACCTACCCTTGGGTCCTAAGGACCACTGTCAGGGAAACTAATACCTACCATACACATAACATAAACCCAGATAAACCTCATAACCAACACATAACCAGGCCAAGATAATTATCACAAAGACCATTATCTTCTAAATACCCCTTTTTGGTGGGCCGGCATTGTGGCCTTAGAACCACCCCTACTGGAAGGTAACTCACCTCAATGTCGTGCAGTGTCTAAACTAGCCTCGACGCACAAGTCGTCTCCATACGACTCCTCGATCCCTACACGACAACCTTCAAGTCAACTCACATCACATACAACCCTAAACAAGGTCAGTCCAAGTTTATTCAAAGTCAACATTGGTCAAAGTCAACATTTAATTGACCTGACTCGCCGAGTTGGCCTACCAACTCGTCGAGTCCATACTTTTCTAATCCCACACAAAACCCCGACTCCACTCGTCGAGTCTAGCAAAAACTCGACGGGTTCCCCTTCAATCATAACATCGGGACCATCTTCATTCGGCTCGCCGAGTTCCTTCTTGAACTCGTCGAGTTCATCTCCAACTTAAGAACTTGTCCAGTCTATGACTCTCCGAGTTGTATGAACAACTCGTCGAGTCCATCTTCAAAGATTTGGAGATTGCTATGGACTTGCCGAATCTGCTGATACCACTCGCCGAGTCCCATGGTTTCCAGGTCCCTTTTCGCGCTTAAACCCACAAGGGACTTCCTTCCTAACACTTACCCATTCACAGAAAGGGTTTGGTGCATAATGGTCACCGACGCGTCGAGTGCCAAGAACAACTCGCCGAGTCCAAACCTGACCAATTCCATACAGTCGATTTAAATGAGGTCTAACACACCAAAACCATAGATCTGGCCTCCTAATGTCCATTTTATACGTAAAGTTCCAAACTTGTTGCACATTCACGGGGTTTTTAGCTTAAAAATCCATATAAAGTGTCCTACAATGTGCATGGGGCTCTCATGGACCTAAAGTTGGCACCTTTATGCCATGAGACCCCTCTTAAGGCCCATATCTGAAGTCAAAACTCACTCAACACTTCCAAATCCGAAGTATGACTTAGAAATCCATAGAGATCCCAAGTTAAAGATGAATAACCACATAGATGAGTCAAGACAGGGGCATTTTACCTTGAAGCTGTTGAAAATGAAGTAAGATCTCCGGATCTACAAGCCCCAACTCGATTTCTAAGCTGCTTTCTTCCTTCCAAGCTTTACAATCCACAATAGAACACCAAAAATGGCCTTAACTCACACACAAACGGCTAGGGTTCGATATGAAGCTTTCAAGAGAGTGTTAGGGACAAGGGAGGCTGAGTTAAGTTGTTTATATAAGGTGCAAACCCTCAGATTTAAGGTTTCACTTATCCAACACCTACTCGCTGAGTCAGTCTCCCGACTCATCGAGTCGGTCACTTAAAATGTCCGCAACCACGTCCCTACTCGACGAGTTGATCCTCCAACTTGTCGAGTCCCAGAGAAAAATACATATATTGAAGAAAACATACCAGGTGTTACAATCAGCCCCCTGGGTTCGTTAACTCGAAGTTTCCTAATCATGTCTGCAAGTTGGAGAAGGCATTGTATGGGTTACATCAAGCTCCTCGCACTTGGTATGCGACCCTTGAAAAGCACTTGCTCCAGCATGGATACTCTCGTGGTACTATTGATCAAACTTTATTCATCAAGCATGTTGGTAATGATCAGATTCTAGTCCAGATCTACGTTGATGACATTATCTTTGGGTCTACCAGTCTGTAGCTATGCAAAGAGTTTGAAGGCGTTATGAAAAAGAGGTTTGAGATGAGTTCGCTGGTTGAAATGACCATGTTTCTGGGACTTCAGGTCAAACAAAGTTCAACCGGAATTCTACTACATCAAGCTAAGTATGTGGAGGATATTCTTGAGAATTTCGGGTTTCAAGACGCTAAACTTGCATCGACGCCGATGGCCGAAAGACCTCTACTAACTCCAGATACTGATGGCGAATCCGTAGATCAGACACACTATAGATCAATGATCGGATAGTTGATGTATCTTACTGTAAGCCGTCCAGACATCATGTTTGCAGTTTGTCAATGCGCACGTTATCAGGCTAATCTTCAACTTTCGCATCTTATTGCTGTCAAAAGAGTTTTTCGGTATATCAAAGGCAGCCCAAAATTGGGTCTTTGGTATCCAAGAAATTCCGAATTTGATTTATATGCTTTTTCTGACAGTAATTATGGAGGCTGTGAGCTTGACAGGAAATCCACTTCAGGAGGGTGTCAATATCTTGGAGATAGGCTGGTGTTGTGGCAGTGCAAGAAGCAACACACCGTTTCAACTTCAACAGCTGAAGCAGAATACATTGTTGCATCTGCCTGTTGTTCTCAAGTTATCTGGATTCCAACATCAGTTGTTGGATTACGGTTTGAATTATCTAGAAACCCCTATTCACTGTGATAATGAGGCTGCGATTCAAATTGCTAAATATCCTGTCCAACAGTCCAAAACCAAGCACATTGATATCAAAATTCATTTTGTCAGAGACTGTTATGAACGTTCACTCATCGGGCTGGAACAGGTTCCCACTGGTAATAATGTGGTAGATCTATTCACCAAGCCTTTTAACAAAGCTCGATTCGATGTGCTTGTGGGATTCGTGAAAATGCTTCGTTTTGAGGATTAATTTTATTTTTATTTTTATTTTTTTATTTATTCTTTTTATCTTTTATTTTTTTAATTTTAATTTTTTTCTCTTGTCTTCTATTTTATTTTTGGTTGAATTAGTTTAAATTTGCGCATTTTAGTGATTTCATTCTCACCCATGCACAAATTTAGGGGGAGAAATAAACAAAAACCAAATAAAAATTGAATCAGAAAATAAAAAATATGTTGCTGATAGTTTGGTGTTGGGAAGTGATATTATCAAGTGATAACAGGCAATCTGAATCTGCGTAACGTACCAAAATTAATTTTTCTATGCTTTGTGTTCTATGCGCCGGTAGGCACGAAAGACTCCAAATGGACTTGACTAGAAAGATTTAAACTTAAGGAATTCAAGGACTTGACAAATCTTGAACTAGTTAGATCCGTTTAGCCTGACAATATGACGCTCTGATAGGTTGAGCAGGGAGATATATATGGGAATTTACTAGTCACATTAAAAGAACCCGTATCTAGAACTGTGGATTAACTTTTCCTCGATGTGCGGAATCTGTCCTTAATTCCGGTGTTGATGGGGTGACTGGGGAATTCCGATAAGTTAGGTCTGTAGAAAGTTATTTTCTTTCTTTCTGTCTGTTAGTCATATGTTGCCACCTCTGCGTGATCGAAAGATCCGACCTGGACTGCAACATATGCAACTTTATCTCTCTGCATCTTCTATCTATGCAATTCTTTCTATCTGTTAGCCATATACTGTCTCCTTTGCGTGACTTACAATCCGACCTGGTACACAGTATATGCATCATTCTTCTTCTCAATCCTCTAAAATTTCAGTTAGTCATATGTTTCACCCTCTGCGTGATTGGAAGAAATCCAACCTGGGTGTATAGCATATGCATTCTAAATATATCTTCTCTCTTAATAATTGTCTGCTCTCCCGGTGTAAGGAGTATCCTGGAAGTCCTTGATTGCTGGAGCATATCAAGAAGCGGGAAACATGTTCTAGTACAATTAAAATTGAACACTGACAGATTGTCTGTAGATCTCGCTGCTCAATTTAGGTGGACAACAATATCTCTGGTCATCGTCAGATAAATGGTCCCTAGGAAATTTATTTAATAATATAGAATCAAAAGTGTCTTGTCTTTATTAGCTTGTCCAAATCTTATAAAATTTTTCGTGTTTAAGTGGACCACAATACCGACGATCAATCAGACATGGACATGAAGGTAGAGGTACTGATAAGTAGACTACGACTGTCTAACAACTTTGATCCCTACGTCAAAAAATTATATTCAATGTTTGCTTACATAAGTTTAGTCAATTTTATTTTATTTTAATTTTAATTTTAATTTTAATTTTTAATTTTAATTTTAATTTTATTTTGTATTTATCAAAATTAAATTTTTTTTTACAAAAAAATTTAGAAATTATTTTATTTTTATTTATTTATTTATTTATTACTTTATTTTTATTTTTATTTTATTTTTTAAATTGTCGAAGTTTATTTTTAAAATTTTCGAAATTATTTTATTTTACTTTTAGTTTATTTTAATCTTAATTTTAAATCCTCAAAAGTTTTATTTTTGAAAATATTTGGGATTTGGATTGTGTCTTACACTGTGTGGACAACAGGTAAAATTGTCAAGGATATAAAAGAGAGTTTACAGTCGGAAACACACTTTACTCTTCACTTTTCAGATTCCGGCCTCAAACACTCTATCCTTCTCTCTCAACTTAAAAAAAAATCGTTTCTCTGTGAAATTGATCGGTTCATCTCAAAGGTAGTAAGATTTCGACCATGGATATGTATTTGTTTCATGAAATCGTTGACTTTTGAGCCTAAAATCGACGAAAAACTAGTCCGTCGGAGCTTACGGCCAAAGCTTACGCCCAAGGGAGCTTACGGTCGTAAACTCCGTTTGCGGCCCTCAGCTTACAGCCACAGGTTTACGACCGTAAACTCTAGTTTGACCACAAAACTCCTGGTTGACCGTGAACTCAAGTTTGGATAAAATAATTAATGGTTTTTTGGGCTAAATTTGAATCGATTGAGAGATTATTTGCTCAAATGTCATTATTTTCTGACTTAGTCTGTTTTAGTGCAGATCAAATGGCAAACTTAAAATTCGCAGATATGCACAACTTGGAGATTGTTCTAGCAGATCCTAGTTGTACATGGAGAATTCAGGTCAATGATTCACGGTCTGAGAGAATGTTGCCTAGCCTCTTCCATCACCATGAACACTGTGGTCTATTAGAACATCATAAGGGAATTCTGGCAGACTGCTAAGACGAGAAGAGATGACAATGGAGCAATCACTGTGGATGCGATTGTTAAGGGATGCAAAATTGTGACCACTGAGCAATTCATTAGAGAAACGTTGCTGATCAATGATTTACCTAGCTTTCCCACTGAGATCGGGATAGAGGATGCCTAGAAGATTCTGAAGAAGATGGGGTACGAAGACGTCTCTCCTCCTACCATGAAGAAGCTTTTGCCACCATACTGGAGGTTCCTGGCTCATGTGTTTGTGAGCTGCATCTCTGGCAAGAGGTCTGGTGCGGATGAAATCTCTCTAAGAAACACTGGAGCCATTGTTTCTTTTGTTGCAGGGATAGGCTTCAACTTTTTGATATTTATCCTGGATGAGTTCGTGGTCAACATCAACGTTATAACTCGGGATACTTTCTTGATGTATCCAAGGTTCATTCAATTATTCATCAACAAACAATTTCCTGAGATGGTCAAGGAGGGAGACCCTTGATATGAAGTCTGTAGGTCCTCACATTGTTGGGCTCATCAAGCAAAACCGCAAGGGCAAAGTCGTGTTCCAAGGATTGTATCCACTTGTGAAATTTGGAAGATTTGTTGAGCCAAATGAGGCATCTGAGTCTCATGGATCCTCTGATAAGATTTCGTCTTAACCTACTTCCTCAGAAAAGGTGATCTCAAAAGGGGATGTGATCACTGTGTTAGACCAAGGAGAAGGAGAAGAGACAGCTGTTCCAAATGTTGTTGTTGCAGAGGAGCATTATCTGACATTAGTTCAGGTCGAAAGTGACTATAATGAGGGGTCTTCAAAGAATTTGACTGAGACTGATCTATATGAAGATTTTGATCTTACGGGTTTTGATAAAGATGAAATCCCGACAAACTTTGGAAGTAATGATGATTTTTTGTCAAATGTTAATCTTAACATGCTACTTGACAATATCAGTGATGTTGTTGATCCAGCAACTGAGATAAGGGATTATGATGACGTTCTCGAGTCAACACCTCCTACTACAGAACAAGTGGTTGATACAACAACTCCCATGGTGACAACATCAGGGATTCCTCCCCTTGATATTGTTTCACCTACCACATAACCACTTCAGGGTGATGATGCAACAATCCAGACCCCACAACCTCCTTCAAAAAGAAGAAGATGTGATCCTCGACTAGGACTTCTGGATTCTGGTTTATCTCAAGGCCTCCCAGTTACATCAATTACACCAACAACCACTCCTGCTATTATCTCAACAGAACCATTCAGTGAAGGCCCTAGCACCACTTTTGAGGCTGGTGGATCTTCTACTCAGGCAAGATTTTCTCCTCCCCGGCCAGATCATGATGATGCCTTTGTACGGCTTGCCTTGCATCTAGTCCAGGAACAAATCTCTATGCCTTCTCACAAAGCTAAAGGAGTCCCTTTTAGAGAAGGTCATTTAGGGGAAGATAATCCAGCCGTTGAAGAGCTTCAGAAGAGAGTTAATGTGCTTGATCAAAGGAACATCGAGCTCAGTATCCAAGTTAATGAGCTTTTGAACGAAAATGTGCAGCTAAAGATTCAGGTTTCTAATCTTGAAAAAGACAAATATTTGAAGACTAAGCAGATTACTGACCTCCAAGAGCACTTTAATCTCCTTACTTCCAGTTACTTTGAATTGAAGAAAAAGCTTGAAGAGGAATTTGGTGACAAATTCAAGACATCCGCTGATGAGTCTCGGGTCAATCTGCACATTGAAGCTCACCCCATTGTGACATCTGCTCAAACATCACGTGTTGTTGATAGATTTGAAGAAGAGCCTATTCAAGCTCCGAGTATTTTGGCCCAAAAACGTGCAAAATTGGCTAAAGCAGTTGCGAAGGGTCAACTTCTATTTAAAAGGAGCTTGGATCAAATGCTCCTGGGGATCAACCCAAGATCACCGTTACAGATCTTGGAGAGAATGGCTTCAAGAATGTATATGGTGATAGGTCTGGGATCATTTCATGGGGATTTCACGACACACTAAACATGTGGATCGTAAGACGAAAGAGTGGCAACATTGAGTTGTACAAAGATGCTCATGATTTCCACTCTTGGACCAGAGTTGATCTTTCAGAGTTGTCGAAGGCTTCGTTTGCAAATCCATCTCAGAATCCCAAGGCTACACAATTCAAGCATTTCCTGGAGCATCAAGTACTCAAGGTTTTTCCCTTAATGAAGACTACAAAGTCAATCATTAAGATATACCCAAGTGTAATTGATCCCAAGACCAATCAACCTCTTAGAACTGTGATGTGGCCTGCTACCAATCAAGTTAAGCAGATTCCGATTATTCCAAAGCCATCCAGACGGATCTCTGCGAACCATGCAGTACTAGGTGTTTGATGAAACTACTGCATCTGCTGTCATCAAACTTGAGAAGGGATGCATCCGCTTGTACGAAAAACGAGACTTGCTTCAATTTGGAAAGTGGGATACATATCAGCTGAGCCTTCATCAGATTAAGGTTGCAGAAGACATCTTTGAGCCATCTTCCAAAGAGTATACATCTATGGTTGGGGAGATCATTAACAAACAGATATGGAATGGATCAATAGGGAAGTCAGATGTGATGGTGGTTGACAAAGATTGAGCTCAAGCTAGCACAAAACCAAGGGGGAGATTGAAGGGTCTAGTTAGTGGTTTGGTCTAGGCTTACATTGTAATAAGTTCTTCTGAGTCATTATCAGGTTTTTGGTGTGTTGTTTAGAGTTTATGGCCTGATAGAGAGTTTACGGCCGTAAACCTGTTTACGGCCGTAAACCCAGTAATCCGGCCCAAGTCCTCAAGCCCACTATATATAGGGGTTGTTTAGGTCATTAATGGTTGTTGATGCCACAAGCATTCACGGTCATATACAGTGCAAGTTGTACCAGACGTTTTATGCAATATAAGCATGTGCAAGCTTGTTTCAATTTTGTTTCTACTTTATTTCTTATTCTAATTGATTGTGTGATTGCTTGATCATTGGTAAAGATCCGTTTTCAGGACCTTACAATAAGTTCTAATATATTAATATGGAATCATATTATTTAATTAGTATTGATCAAGAATTAATTTAGTGATAAAAAAGAAACTAATTAAATATGGACTCTTATATATGGAATGAGCCAAGTTCATTTAGGTTGGGCTAAGCTTGCATGGATAGTCCATGGAGTTTTTAACCCATGGATCCTATGGAAATGAAAGGTCATGGGTATTAGGGTTTACATGAATGTAACCCTAATCCACCATACTATATAAATAGGTCTTTGGCACATGAAATAGGACTAATGTGTGAGAAAACAAGAGTGGGTCATTTCTAGTGTGCTTACTATTATATCAAGTTTCCAAGGTGTTTTTGGTGATTTTTGATTCCACTTGAGGCTTCCACACTATTGGAGCTAAGCTCTTAAAGTTCAAGACTTCAAGCTTCATCAAAAGGTATGTTATCTAACTAGACATTTGTGGTATAGTTTCTTTATATTATGCTAGTTAGGATAAAACCTTGGAATATTTAATATTTGCATGTATAATAGAGAAAACATAGATCCAAGGTTTATAGGGTTGCATATACACCATAGGAGTGTTAGAATGCTCAAAACCCATCAGTGGTATCGGAGCCTAGGCTTGTTTTCATTTATACTTGTTGCAAATTACTGAAAATCGAAGTTTGAATGCTATCTGGACAGCTGACTCGACGAGTCCAGTAAGGGACTCAACGAGTCCATGCCTAAATTCATCCAACTCGTCGAGTTGGTTCATGCACTCGACGAGTTGGACCCCCTGACAGCATATCTTTGAGTTTTAAGGCTGGAATTGGTCTAGAATCATTACCTTAAACTGTTTTAGACTTATAAAACCTGTTTTTTGATGTAGTAATGATTATGGTAAACCAGTTTCAAGGTTGTAATCAAAATTTCAAGTTTCATGTGTGTTTATGTAATTCTTGAAATTGTTGATATGATTGTTCATACACTTATGAGTTTTGGAAGATCATAGGAATTTTTTACAAAATTGTTTGTTAGTTAATTCTTGATCTAAATGTTTTAATGGAGTCCATAATTTGTCCTCAAGTTATGGATTACCAAAAGTCATTTCTTTTAAAGATCCATTAAAATGAATATGTTACACATTTGAAGAGTTTTTTTCATCATAAATTGTTTTATGAACTCCATAACTTGTCCTCAGGTTATGGATGTTCAAGAGTCTCTACATTAAAAGTTTTTTAAAATCTTAATTAAACTCATAAGTTATGAAAATCCAAAAGTTTGTGAATAGTTCAAAACTTGCCCTCAAGTTTTGGAATTTGTTAAGTCTCACGCACACTTTAATTCCAAACCCTAGAGTTTTAAAAGTTAAAATTCAACCTTTATACTTTATGGTATTATAAGTTAATTATATATATATATATATATATATGTGTGTGTGTGTGTGTGTGTGTGTGTATAAGATCAAGTCAGTCTTATCGTTAGTAGGCCTCATTCATGATGCCGGTCTATAAGGGGGTATAAGGTTGTTGCCTAATAAATGGCAGCTTAATGGGTGTCCACTCTCACCCACCGCTTCCTTGACTGGTGGAGGGTCGTTAGCCAAACGGGTGGGAGAAGGACTATAATATGAATTTGGTGCTACAAGGACTAAACCTTTATAAATTCCCAATCTTAGTTACTTTAGGAAAATATGAATTTGGTGCTAAACCCATGAAATTACACTTTGCGCTTTGCTTAAGTCGGTGGTGGAGCGCGTGTGGTTAACCAGCACACTAGCTTGGAATTAACAAGGTAGGCAAAGGGTAACTTAATGTTTATCATAGGATCGGTGGAGCGCGTGTGGTTAATCGGCACATCGATTAAGTGGTAAATATTGAGGGTACAAAGTATATTTGCATGGTTATTCACACCTTTTTGTGACACATCCCAATCACAAACTTGAGAGGGCACAATCGAGATTTAAACATGCCATTGAAAAGTTCAATGAATCTCAAAAGATCTAGGAGGTTCAAACCAATTAAAATCTAATTTCTATTTCGTTTTTCATAGTGGGAATTGGTGAATTGTCATTAGCCTACCTTCAAATATTTTATAGCTTGAATTACGGCATCCCTCTTCCAAGTTATAAAATATTGTGTTGTGTCCTAGCCTTAATATTCCATATTGGGTGTTCTACTAAGGACTTAAATCAACTAACTTGAATTTCTCCCATTGTATATGTCTGGTTCACACAACTATGATCTTCCCAAATCTCTTGGAACAAGCTTCCCTAATGAAGATGATGTCTCGCGATTGGATCATGGAAATCATAGTTCTTTTCCTCCATCTCCTCCAATTATTCTCCCTGACCCACAAGCTCGAAGACTTAAAAAGTTCAAGATCACTCAAGCCCTACTTGCAATGAAACATAAAGATGGAAGACCTGTGTGTACTCATGTCTTAGAGATGAAGTCACACATTGACAGGTTGAGAATGTTGGGTGTCGTTGTTCCAAGGAAGTTGGCTATTGACTGCGTTCTTCAGTCACTTCCTGATTCGTATAATGAGTTCATTAAGAACTACTGTGCGATAGATCATGACATTACCCTAATATATCTTTATTATTTGCTTGTTGCTGTTGAATCAGAAATGATTTGGCGCAATGGTCAAACAAATATGGGTGGAAGGTCTATTTCTCAAACTTTCATGGACATTGACAATGGTAACATTGGAAGTCCAGAAAAGCTTTCTCTTCCTCATGGAAAGGGATCAGCCTTGGTCAACCCGGTTGATCGAAAGGTAAAGGGAAAGGCTAAGTATGTGATAGCCCCGTGTACCATTCCCAAAGAGTCTATATGTTTTCATTGTCGAGAGAAGGGACATTGGTTGCGAAGCTGCCCTAACTACCTGAAAGATCTGAGTGAAGGAAGAATCAAAAAGTTTGACTCTGCTTCAGGGAAGTCCACTATCTAACTCTGTTAAGTTCCTAATTGATGATTCTTAATACAAAATATGACTCGGTTACATTTTGATGTTTGCAGGATCAAGCAAAGGGAAGGAAATTTAAAGGAAGATTATGCTAAATCTGATCACGAAGATGGATTTCAATCGCATGGTTCGAAGATCGGATTCCTGAGCTGCTACTTAGGAGTTATGATAGATTGCTAGGAAATATATAATAGCATAGTTTTTCATTCAAAGTTGCATTGTAAGGAAAAAATATTTCCTGTATTTTATAAATAAATAAAATTTTGTTTTACTTTATTTTATATCTCCTTGCAATAACATTTATGGAAAATTGATGTTTGTATGTTTCTAGCAATATTGGAAATATGAATTTGATTCTTTCATTTGTGGTAATGTCTAAATTTACCAAATAAGGAAAGATTCTCATCACCCAAGTTTCAATTGGACCAAAACTTGGAATCATGCAAGTTAATTGTATGATGAGTGAGAATTTTCATCTTTGGAAAATTATGACTAATTCCTTGTTCACATGTATATGTGAGTCAAGTGAAGGACTAAGGGATGGAGTACATATTCTTGTGCACTGGTCAAAGTCCACCACAAAAGGATCGATAAGACTATTAGTCATGATTTACTAAAGTTTAGTAAATATGGTTATACTTACAGGATTAAGTATAATTCTGAAACATTGAAAAGGTTTCAATGAATGGTAGAACAAAGAAGAAGAATCAAATTAGCCAGAAAGATACAAGTTTCTCAAATCTGAAAAGATGGGAGAGTACTTTAGTATCATGTTTTATGATCATCTTAATGTTTACGAAACCATATCACAATTAATCCTTTAGGGACACCTTGGTGCATTCTTATGGCTAAAAAGAGGAGTCATGAATTGTTGAAATGGTTAAATCAAGAAGATGATTCATACTTCGTTCCAAAACAAGTCTTAGAGTCATACTCCAAGATTGTAACTTGAGTGACACATCTTAAAGAAGGTTTATAACACTTGTCAAATGTAAGAGTAAAATGTGTTCTATTCTTGTACATTTGAAATTGGTAAGCTGTGATGTTTTGGATAAAACAAAGACCAACTAATGCCAATTGTGTGAAGTGTTTGTCTTGATAAGAATCCGCACTATCTCTTGAGTATTTGTTTTGTCAAGGCATGGTACTTGGCAAGAGAGTCTTATATGTCAAGTAGATAGTGGGATTCTAAAAGATCATGAAAGAGTTTCAAGGACTAATCAAGAATAAAACCTGTAGTTTATCACTAGCACACGACTTGAGGTTTATAACCTACCGTGTTGACCTATTCCTATTTATGTGCCCATTCCAGTTAAAGTTGTCTTTTCATATGAGTTTTGAAAGTTCTCAATTGGTTGCATAACAACTTGGAAGGAATGGCAGGCCCTTGTGCTGCCAGGTGGCAAGAAGTTAAGACTGCACAAGTTCAATCCATATGAATTTGAATTTGTCACTAACCTTGTCTTGTGATTATGGTTTTGACAAATTCACATGGATAGGAACACATACACCATAAAATCTAAGTGTCATAAGGTTTCTCTCCGATTCATGAAAATGATGGTGAGGAAACGCTTTCACTAAGTAGATTTTTAAGTAGATAGGAATTGTGATATTTGCATTCTCAAAGTCGTTAGTGGAGCGTGTGTGGTTAACCGACACACTAACATAGACTTGTGAGAAATGGAAAAGGTCTAAACAGTTGAGACTATGATTACAACATCCATTTTCATAGTTCTAAAATTGTTTAGACACACATATGAGTTGTCTAAGGAAAGGTGTATGATTTTGATAAAGTCTTATCAAAGCATCTCGTATCAGAAATCTGAACTTTGGTAAGAAAGTCAATAAAGTATTGATTTCTAGCTAATTTCTGGATACATGTCAAAGCTAGTAGGAGCGTAAGTGCTATGCTAATAATCTTCATGTTAGTGGGAGTATGATAATTATGATAAGTGTTGCAAGTTAGCAATATTAATTATAGAAATCAAAAGTTTCAATTGGAAAAAATTGCTTTGATATAATTAAGGGAGAGGAAATTATACTTCATTTCAATTCTAAAAGCTTAGATTGAGATTTTAATCATCTTTAGTCAAGTATATATATATATATATATATATATATATATATATATATATATATATATGAATTTTATGTTGGAATGGTTTAACATGAGGAAATTCTATATATATTGCATTCTCAAAATTCGATTATGATTACGACATCCCTCTTCATAGTCGAATTATGAAAACACGGAAAATAAAAATATTGTAGCAAAAGACTAGTCTAGAATCATGTCTATGTGATACATCATGAATCGTGTCCAACATGCTTCGGGTATAGGATCGATTGCATGTGCTATAATATTTATTCTTTCTAAATTTTCTGAATGTATGGGGGCATTAAGAGGGGAAAAGGTCTAGAATTGGATATGACTAAAATGATTAAGCAATTTTCGAGGACAATCTAAGGTTTACCAAAGATTGGTTGCTTATGGATAGTTGGAAGTATAGTCTAAAATTTTGGAAGGACCATATTGACATATTTCGAAAGAGAGGAAACTCTTGTTCAGAAGTGATAGTAAAAATGGGAATATGGAAATGTCTCCATAAATGGAAGTTATTCAATCTGTGTAAGATTAGAAAAACTTAATGCAAGAAGGATGTTCAAAGCAATGTACTTTGAATATGAGACCTCGTTACCATGGAGTTGATCTCCATTGGAAAACTATGTAATGACTATTGAAAAGTCTTTGTGACTTTGTGCATAATCATTGAAAGTGGATCAATGCATATAGGTTTAAAATCTAACAGAGTTCGGTAAATGGTAGGAATTTGGAATTCTTACATTTACGATAAGGATTTGGGATTGTGAAATGAGAATCATTGGAATTATGTTCAATTGATCTATTCCACAAAGTAAAGATCATAGACAAACATAGTGTGCATACTTGGTGTATGGTATAACTACTGTTTGGATAAACATAGTGTGTATGCTTAGAGCATGACATGACTATTGTTTTGATTCAAGTATAAATTTGATTAGTTGAAACATTATCCAATGAATAATGTGTAATCAATATGGTGATAAATAAAAGGTGTTCTATTTATATTCATAAGTTCTGAGACCATATTGGATTCGATTATTCTTGTGTTTCACTTTGCATGTTTTGACTTCCAGAACAACTAGGTCATTCTTTCCGAATGACTAAGTTATTCAAACCATCCACAGTCGATAATACGTCGGAAGTAGGTATTAAGGCAAGACTGTCATGAAGTTGGTTTGTAGATGTCTAAGGTGTTGGACATAGCAAGAGTTGCTACAACATTCATGAGTGCTCATAAGTTCTGAGTATTGGATTAAACCCACACTTATTTGAATCACTTCATGGATTCTATCACGAGTGATCATGAGACGATAATATCTTATATTCTTCAAACCTAGAGATATGAGTTGTTGACTATGAGTTGGTTATACATTGATTCCACGAAAATGCATTGGTAACTCAATGCTATAAAACGTGCCTTTGTGTATGATTCAACAAGTAGTAGAAAAAAATATGAGTCAAAGTTTATCCATTCCTTTTACCCTTTGAGGGATAAAAGCGATATCTATGGGCCTCTCGATGATTTAGTGATGACACCCCTAAGTTGTAACGCCGTAAAAATTAAAACAATTTTTCACTTTTGAAAACACATTTTTAAATAAAACCATTCATTCACAAAATGTTATAACATCATGTTTTCAATTCACAAATGTCTCCCAAGATCAAAATACATCCAATCCCATATGTGTGTACGAATCAAGCCGGCGCCTTCCCACGGTCATCACTGGTACCTGAAACACATAACACTGGACACTGTAAGCATAAGTTTAGTGAGTTCCCCAAAATACCACACTAATCACATAATAGCCACTCGAGGCTGTAACTCTGTTGACCCTCTGGTCAATGTGTCTCAGTGGGGCCCTCCAGCCCCAACTCTCTGTGGACCCTCTGGCCCTAACTCTAGGGACCCGAAAGTCCCAACTCTGTAACTCTGAATCATGCATATCACATATCACAATCACAACACATAATAGCATGCAATCACACTAGCATATAACTCTATAATACTCTGTCTCTGAACTCTATTACCACACTAGGTAAAGTATAGTGAGAAGACTCACCTCGGGTATCTCGGTAAATATATGTCTCGGAATAAATGTGATCTAGCCTCCGCCTAATGACACAAAGTAATACACCCATAAATACAACTAAACTCAACCCTAAAGGTCAACAAGGTCGACGGTCAACTTTGACCGGAATCGGCGAGTGCACTAAGGCGACTCGGCGAGTCTATACGTGTCCCCTGACTCCCTTGGATCCTCTCTTGACACGTCGAGTACTTCCCTAACTCGACGAGTTCCACCTCGCATGAATCGTCGGGCCACCACGACTCAACTCGCCGAGTCTCAAGAACAACTCGGCGAGTTCCGGCTTGACTCAACCCCCCCCCCTTGACTCTCCCTGACTCACTGAGTCGACCCCTCAACTCGGCAAGACCACTCGCTGAGTGGTTACGGCAAACTTCATGCTACTCGTCGAGTCTGTTCTTTAGACTCGGCGAGTCCATGCCATGCATAAACTCAAACTCACTTCTGAGGTCAGATCTGTTCCATAAAATCATAGATCTGGCCTCCCCAGGCTTGATAATCACGTAAAGTCCAGACCTTGGTGCTCAAACAACAACTATTTGCTCATAAATGATGTTTTAGCCCCATATCTCATAACTCTAGGCCAATACTCTCATGAACCCTCATAAAGCTTAAGGAATAAAGCTTCTCTGGACCTCTATGGATCTCATCTCAAGCCTCATCACAAATAGGGACGAAATGGACATCAAATCTAAACAAAAAAGGGGTCAAGAAACCCTAAACCCCCATGTTCATCATAACAGCAGAACAGCGAGCCAAAATATACCTCCAAGATGATGCTCTGAGCTCCAAAATCGAAGGATGTCCACCTCCCTTGCCTTCTCTTAGCTAGAATCTCCTTTTCCTTGCCAAACAAAGCTTCAAAGGTCAACAATGGCCTCTTCTCTCTCCCAAACGCTCAAATCTCTTTAGGGTTTCTCTCTAGGGGTTGGTGGCCGCAAATGACGGTCATAAGCCCCTTTAAATAGGTCCCAAACCCTGTAAATTAGGGTTTCATTAAACAGCGTGGACTCGCCGAATCCACTTTTGGACTCGCCAAGTCCAGACGTGAACCCGCGCCCAAAACCGCGATCCTACTCGGTGAGTTTGGACTCCAACTCACCGAGTCTCCTCACAAATCACCCAAAAATACGAGAATAAATAATACCTGGGAATCCGAGGTGTTACAATTCTCCCCCACTAGAACTAGACTTTGCCCTCGAAGTCTCACTCTGCAAATAACTCCGGATGCTGCTCACACATCTCACTCTCTGGCTCCCAAGTCATCCCGGACCCCTTCCGATGTTGCCACTGAACCAAAACCAAAGGTACCTCTTTGTTCCTCAAAACCTTGATTTTCCGATCTCTGATGGCCACCGGTCTCTCAGCATAATTCAGGCTCGCATCCACCTGAATATCCTCTAATGGTACCACTGCCGACTCATCGGCTATACACTTCCGCAATTGCGACACGTGGAAAGTGTCGTGAATCTGACCCAACTCTGCTGGAAACTCCAAACGATAGGCTACCATGCCTACCCTCGCGACCACCCTGAATGGACCAATATATCGGGGCCCCAACTTGCCCCTCTTCCTGAATCGAATCACTCCTTTCCAAGGAGAGACCTTCAGGAGCACAAAGTCGCCGACCTGAAACTCAAGCTCGGACCGGCGTCTGTCCGCATAACTCTTCTGACGACTCTGAGCGGTCAACAACCTCTGTCTGACCTATTGGATCTGCTCTGTCGTCTGAAGCACGATCTCAGTACTACCCATAACACGCTGCCCGACCTCTCCCCAGCAAATGGGGGTCCGACACCTCCTCCCATACAACAGCTCAAAGGGCGTCATACCAATGCTCGAATGATGGTTGTTGTAGGAAAACTCTGCCAAGGGAAAATACATGTCCCAACTCCCCCCAAAATCCAACATACATGCCCGGAGCATGTCCTCGAGCGTCTGAATCGTCCGCTCACTCTGTCCGTCAGTCTGGGGGTGATATGCGGTACTAAAATGCAGCCTAGTACCCAACTCCTCGTGAAACTTCTTCCAGAATCTGGAAGTGAAATGCACATCTCGGTCTGAGACAATCGAGATCGGCAATCCATGTCGTGATACCACTTCCCTCACGTACATCTCTGCTAACTTCTCTGTGGAAGAGCTCTCACTGATAGCAAGGAAGTGGGCGCTCTTCGTCAACCTGTCCACAATCACCCAAATTGCATCGACTCCCCTAGCAGTCCTTGGCTATTTGGTGATAAAATCCATGGTAATCTGCTCCCACTTCCATTCGGGAACCTCCAACGGCTGCAACTTACCATGTGGTCTCTGGTGCTCGGCCTTAACCCTACTGCAGGTTAAGCACCTCTCAACAAACCACGCGACATCCCTCTTCATACAGGGCCACCAATACTCTCTTCTCATGTCTAAATACATCTTAGTGGCCCCAAGATGGATCGAGAATTTCGACCGATGAGCCTTTTCCATCAAAATGGTACGCGTCCCTCCCACAAACGGTACCCAGATACGCCCCTGGAATGTCATAAGCCCCCGACCATCGGTAACGAACTCCGAAACCAACCCAACAACTCGCTCTTTCTTCTGCATCTCAGGCTGCACAGCCTCAGCCTGTGCCCCACGAATGGCGTCCAACACTGGAGCTATCACGGTCAATCTCAAACATATATCTCACAACGGGGTGCTCTCCTCCCTGCGACTCAGTGCATCGGCTACAACATTAGCCTTTCCCGGGTGGTACAGGATCTCACAATCATAATCCTTGACCACATCCAACCATCTCCTCTGTCGCATGTTTAGGTTGGGCTGATCCATCAAATACTTCAAGCTCTTGTGGTCCGTGTATATCGCACACCGAACCCCGTATAGATAGTGACGCCAAATCTTGAGGGCGAACACCACTGCCCCCAACTCTAGATCGTGGGTGGGATACCTCATCTCATGAGGCTTCAGCTGCCTCAGTGCGTATGCTATCACATGCCCTCTCTGCATCAGCACCGCTCCCAATCCCAAGGTTGACGCATCACAATACACCACAAGGTCCTCCATCCCCTCTGGGAGGGCTAACACTGGGGCTTCACATAGCCTCTGGCAAAGCGTCTCAAAAGAATTCTGCTGCTCTGGTCCCCATGAAAAAGCAACACCCTTCCGGGTTAATCTGGTGAGTGGCACAGCGTTCTTGGAGAAATCCCTGATAAATCTCCGATAATAGCCTGCCAACCCCAAGAAACTCTTGATCTCGGACGGTGTCCTCGGCACCTCCCAACTCATCACTGTCTCCACTTTGGCCGGGTCGACCAAAATCCCCTTCTGGTTAACGAGGTGCCCTAGGAACTGGACCTCTCGCAACCAGAAATCATACTTGGAGAATTTGGCGTAAAGCCTCTCCGATCTCAGAACTCCGAGGATCTCCCTCAAATGCTCCTCATGCTGCTCTTTGGATCTCGAATACACCAAAATATCATCGATGAACACGATCACCGACCGATCCAACATCGGCCTGCACACTCTGTTCATGAGATCCATGAACACTGCCGGGGAATTGGTGAGTCCGAAAGGCATCACCACAAACTCATAATGCCCATAACGAGTCCTGAACGCTTCCTTCTGGATATCCTCATCTCGCACCCTTACCTGAGGATACCCTGACCTCAAATCGATCTTGGAGAACCAAGATGCTCCCTGCAACTGATCGAACAAATCATCGATCCTCGGCAACGGGTAACGGTTCTTGACCGTCAGCTTGTTCAACTCCCGGTAATCAATGCACATCCGGTGTGAACCATCCTTCTTCTTGACAAAAAGGATAGGCGCTCCCCATGGAAAGCTGCTCGGCCGAATAAACCCCTTTCCCAATAGCTCCTAAAGCTGCGAGGATAACTCTTACATCTCTGGAGGTGCAAGGCGATAGGGCACCTTGGCAATAGGCACGGCCCCCGGAACCAAATCGATACTGAACTCCACTTGCCTCACGGGAGGCAGCCCCGACAACTCCTCTGGAAATACATCCGGGAACTCACGTACTATCGGAACCTCCTCAACTGACCTCGGTCTCTCTGAATCAATCCGTGTATCCATCACATACACCACAAAGCCCTTACAGCCCTGCTGTAGACACTGCCTCACCCTAGCGGCCGAACAAAACGCTGACCCAGAACGTGTACCCTCGCCGTACACCGTAAGAACTCCCCCACTAGGGTCTCGTATGGTCACCAGTTGTCGCTCGTAGTCGATAACCGCACCGAATCTGCTCAACCAGTCCATGCCCATAATGACACAGACATCACCCATCGCAATAGGAACCAAATCAATCGGGAACTCAACACCGAAAATCTCAAATAGGCACCCACGGATCACCTCCATGGCATATATCACTCTCTCGTCAACTATGGAAAGTCTCAGAGGCCGACTCAACGCCTCACGACTAACACTGATATGCTGACTAAAAGTCATAGATACAAAAGACCGACTCGCACCAGAGTCAAATAACACCAAGGCAGGTACAGAATTCACAAGAAAAGTACCTACGCATAATATGATATAAGCATACTATCTCAACATAAATACACGAAAGAATACATACTAGCCACGACATCGGGCGCTGCGCGGACCTCCTCCGCGGTCAACTGAAAGGATCTCCCTCGTGCCCTCGGCGCCTCGGCCTTCACTGGCCGACTCTCGGTAGCTCTAATGGCGGCAGGGGCAGATCCCTGAGGTGCTCCCTGTGCTGATCCCCACAACTGAGGACACTCTGCCTTCCGGTGTCCGGTCTGGTTTCAGTGAAAACATACTGCAAACCCCTTGGGGCAGTCCTTGGCCATATGCCCCTCCTTGCCACATTTGTAGCAAGACCCTGCTATGCACACACCGTCATGGCTCTTGCCGCACTTGCCATAAGTGCGGCCCCTCTGGCTCCCTGATCTCGAATCGGCGGGCTTGGCCCGCTTGGCTACCGACTGAGACTGCACCGGTCGCCGTTCCCTCCCCTGAGACTCAGCCTCCTCCCTAGCCTGAGTCTCCAGCTCTATCTCCCTCTTCCGGGCATTCGCCTGAAGCTCGGAAAACGTCCGGTACGTCGAGTTCGCCACGAACTCACGTATATCCCTCCTCAGAATGCTCAAATATCGACTCATACGTGCCTGCTCGGAGGACACGTGCTCTGGGAGAACATCGCCCGCTCATGAAACATCCTCATAATCACCGTAACAGACTCAGTACCCTACTTGAGGGTCAGAAACTCCTGGGCCAAACGCTCCCTTTCCACCTGGGGAACGTACTCATCTCGGAACATAGCAGTGAACCTCTCCCAGGTCACTGCTGCAAGCTCAGCAGGCGTATAGTGCGCTGTCACAAATTTCCACCAGTCCTTTGCTCCCAAGCGAAGCTGGTTCAGCGCGAACCGGACTCTCAAATGCTCAGGAGATGAGCAAGTGAAGAAAAACCCCTCTATGTATGAAATCCACCTCATCGCCGCAATCGGGTCCTGGGTCCCGTCAAACTCCGGTGGTTTTGTGTTGCTGAACTCTCGGAATAGCAACGCATCACCACGCTGCGGCCTCGTCGCAGCTATAGCTGCAGTGGCTGCAGCAACAGCAGCCTCGGAAAGAGCAGCGTACTTCTCATCGAATGTCTCTATCACCGTTCGGGCGCGGGTTTTTCGTACACACGACTCTGCTCTGTTTATCTCGCAAGC
This sequence comes from Lactuca serriola, assembly GCF_051521515.1. NCBI lineage: Eukaryota > Viridiplantae > Streptophyta > Magnoliopsida > Asterales > Asteraceae > Lactuca > Lactuca serriola. The sequence continues at coordinate 286,380,995 of NC_136415.1, forward strand.
TCTTATTTTGAAAACTTGTTTTATTATCAAAATTTTTCTCAAATCCTCGGTTTAAGTTCAGATACGCCCGAAGGTGCACCCGAATCCCTCAAACCTAGGCTCTGATACAAACTTGTAACGCCGTAAAAATTAAAACAATTTTTCACTTTTGAAAACACATTTTTAAATAAAACCATTCATTCACAAAATGTTATAACATCATGTTTTCAATTCACAAATGTCTCCTAAGATCAAAATACATCCAATCCCATATGTGTGTACGAATCAAGCCGGCGCCTTCCCGCGGTCATCACTGGTACCTAAAACACATAACACTGGACACTGTAAGCATAAGTTTAGTGAGTTCCCCAAAATACCACACTAATCACATAATAGCCATTCGAGGCTGTAACTCTGTTGACCCTCTGGTCAATGTGTCTCAGTGGGGCCTTCCAGCCCCAACTCTCTGTGGGCCCTCTGGCCCTAACTCTAGGGACCCGAAAGTCCCAACTCTGTAACTCTGAATCATGCATATCACATATCACAAGCACAACACATAATAGCATGCAATCACACTGGCATATAACTCTATAATACTCTGTCTCTGAACTCTATTACCACACTAGGTAAAGTATAGTGAGAAGACTCACCTCGGGTATCTCGGTAAATATCTGTCTCGGAATAAATGTGATCTAGCCTCCGCCTAATGACACAAAGTAATACACCCATAAATACAACTGAACTCAACCCTAAAGGTCAACAAGGTCGACGGTCAACTTTGACCGGACTCGGCGAGTCTATACGTGTCCACTGACTCCCTTGGATCCTCTCTTGACACGTCGAGTACTTCCCTAACTCGACGAGTTCCACCTTGCATGAATCGCGGGGCCACCACGACTCAACTCGCCGAGTCTCAAGAACAACTCGGCGAGTTCCGGCTTGACTCAGCCCCCCCCCCCCTGACTCTCCCTGACTCACTGAGTCGACCCCTCAACTCGGCAAGACCACTCGCTGAGTGGTTACGACAAACTTCATGCTACTCGTCGAGTCTGTTCTTCAGAATCGGCGAGTCCATGCCATGCATAAAATCAAACTCACTTCTGAGGTCAGATCTGTTCCATACAATCATAGATCTGGCCTCCCCATGCATGATAATCACGTAAAGTCCAGACCTTGGTGCTCAAACAACAACTATTAGCCCCATATCTCATAACTCTAGGCCAATACTCTCATGAACCCTCATAAAGCTTAAGGAATAAAGCTTCTCTGGACCTCTATGGATCTCATCTCAAGCCTCATCACAAATAGGGACGAAATGGACATCAAATCTAAACAACAAAGGGGTCAAGAAACCCTAAACCCCCATGTTCATCATAACAGTAGAAAAGGGAGCCAAAATATACCTCCAAGATGATGCTTTGAGCTCTAAAATCGAAGGATGTCCACCTCCCTTGCCTTCTCTTAGCTAGAATCTCCTTTTCCTTGCCAAACAAAGCTTCAAAGGTCAACAATGGCCTCTTCTCTCTCCCAAACGCTCAAATCTCTTTAGGGTTTCTCTCTAGGGGTTGGTGGCCGCAAATGACGGCCATAAGCCCCTTTAAATAGGTCCTAAACCCTGGAAATTAGGGTTTCATTAACCAGCGTGGACTCGCCGAGTCCACTTTTGGACTCGCCGAGTCCAGACGCGAACCCGCGCCCAAAACCGCGATCCTACTCGTTGAGTTTGGACTCCAACTCACCGAGTCTCCTCACAAATCACCCAAAAATACAAGAATAAATAATACCTGGGAATCCGGGGTGTTACATAAGTACTTGGTCAAGCCTGGACTGATGTGATTTGTTCAATTTGTCAGTCGTCATAAATCGGAAATAAGGAAACAATAAATGGACAGAGAGAATGATTATAATCCATGTCTCAGTCCATACGATATCTAGAATGGAGGAATATATGATCCCTTATCTAATGGACAAGTCATTTGACTAGATCAGAGTTTGGCAGCGGCTTTAAGAGCTACAATTTCTACTCGGGATCTTGGAGTCATGTGCAATAATAATTTTAGACTTATCCAAGTGGGAGACTGTTGGATTAGATGTCTAAGCCCATAACTATTATTGGTATGTATTCGACCCGAGAGTAGCATGGTCCATTTGGGTTGCACTTCACCGGAACAATTTATATGGATAGTCTTTTGAGAATAGTATGTTTATGATTTATATTAATATATTATAAGTTCTAATATATTAAAATGGAATCATATTATTTAATTAGTATTGATCAAGAATTCATTTAGAATAAATTTAGTGATAAAAAAAGGAACTAATTAAATATGGACTCTTATATATGGAATGGGCCAAGTTCATTTAGGTTGGGCTAAGCTTGCATGGATAGTCCATGGAGTTTTTAACCCATGGATCCTATGGAAATGAAAGTTCATGCGTATTAGGGTTTACATGAATGTAACCCTAATCCACCATACTATATACATAGGTCTTTGGCACATGAAATGGGACTAGTGTGTGGGAAAACAAGAGTGGGTCATTTCTAGTGTGCTTACTATTCTCTCAAGTTTCCAAGGTGTTTTTGGTGATTTGTGATTCCACTTGAGGCTTCGACACTATTTGGGCTAAGCTCTTAAAGTTCAAGACTTCAAGCTTCATCAAAATGTATGTTATCTAACTAGGCTTTTGTAGTATTGTTGCTTTATATTATGCTAGTTAGGATAAAACCTTGGAATATTGAATATTTGCATGTAAATAAAGAAACCTTAGATCCAAGGTTTATAAGGTTGCATGTACACCATAGGAGTATTAGAATGATCAAAATCCATCAGGAGCAGCCTTTGTGGCTGAGATGATGTGAGCAGAGTTTGTCAGATGCTTTGGTATGGAGTTTGCACCATATATTGAGGTGCAATGGTTAGTGAGGGAGTTTCAGGAGCTCCAACAGACCACCGAGACTGTAGCAGAGATCACCACCAAGTTTTGGGAGCGAGCACTGTTGATCCTGCAGTACGATGTGAATGAGGACATGAGGAGGAAGATGTATCATTCCATGCTGATGGATGACATCCGAGAGTTTGTGAGCTTTACAGGGTACAAAACCCTGAATGAGATGGTGGAGAAGGCCCGTGAGCAGGAGATGGAGTTAGAGCTTCGCATAAAGCAAAAGCCAGAGCAGGTTTAGACAGCTGGGGGTCAGGTTAAAAAGCCTTAGACCTCTGATTCTTTGGGTAGGGGTCAGTAGGGTCGTGGCTGGTGTGCCAAGTGCTGGAAACCGCATAGTGGAGTTTTCCGGGGGACAAGCCGAATATGCTATACATGTGGTCAGCTGGGCCACACGAGCTGGGACTGCCCTAAGAAGCGCTTGATGCGTTTCAACTGTAACGAGGCTGGCCATAAAAGGCTGATTTTCCGAGGTTACTGGGAGGAGGAGGAGCAGTGGTGGGGCCTGCGCCCGCCGCAATGAGGATCACTGATTGCCACCATGTTAAGGCGGAAACTCCAGCGGTGGAGAGCCTCGTGTTTCAGTTGACTACTAAGGAGGCTCGGGCAGCACCAAGCGTTGTGGTTGGTAAATATTTACCTTCCACTCTATATTTATTTGCAATGCTTATGTGTATATATGTACTCATGTATAGGGACCTTTTTGGTCAATGGTATGTCTGCTCGCGTTTTGTTCGATTCGGGAGCTACCCGATCATTTATATGTCTTGCGTTTAGCAAGAAGTTTCAGGATGCGCAGGCGAATTTGGATTCTCTACTTTCGGTTGAGATTGCAGACGACCGCACTGTGAGTGTAGCGAGGGTGTATCGGTTATCAGGAGCTGCTAGACTGAGGGTTTATCCATTCGAGATGTTACCCGTGGGGAACATTGATCCTGTTCGTGAAAAAGAAGGACAAATCACACAGGATGTGTATTGATTATCAGGAGCTGATCAAGTTAACGGTGAAAAACCGTTATCCACTTCCGAGGATCGTTGATTTGTTCGATCAGCTACAGGGCGCATCTTGGTTTTCCAATATTGTTCCCCGATCGGGGTACCATCAGATGTGGGATGAGGATATACCGAAGACAACATTCAGGATTCGGTATGGGTATTATGAATTTGTGGTGATGCCATTCGGGCTCACCAATGCTGTGACAACCCGAAATTTCCATTCTGAACAAACAATATCACTTCAATAGAAGTTATAACAGTCACAATAAATTTTCAGACTTTTCGGATAAGTTTGAGTAATTCAGGGTTTACACTTCAGGAAATATCAGGAGAGTGGATGCACTAGGGTTTTATGCAACACTGTTATTTCAACACTCTGTCATATTAGAAATCATTTCGGGAATAAAAATATTTTCTGCCAAAAATATCTCAGGACTATAAATAGAATTCTGAATCAAATTCATTCATTATTCGCATTTCCAACTAGAGAAAAGCCATTTTCTCTCTCACGGATCTTCGGGTTTTTATCCCAAATCGTGAGTACTTCAATCTAGTTTTATTATATAGCTTAGATTTGCTTAATAACATCAAAATCACGACAGAACATCAAGATCTGTGAGTTTACTCCCCAAGAACATCTTGGAGAGTAAACTCCTTTTCAAGAGCCAAATGGTGCCTAGTCTTTCCATAAGCCATGGAACTAGTTTGGACTTGTACACAAATGAGTTTAGGAACAGAAAACAAACTCAAAACAACAAGATTTGAGAGTTTACTCCCCAAGAACATCTTGGACAGTAAACTCCATTTGGAGAGTAAACTCCGTTTTAGGGGCCAATAGTGTCCCAATGACCCTCAATGCCTTGAAACTCAAACTAGAAGCTACCATAACATGTTTAGACCACCAAAACAATTAAGAATCAAAAGTGAAAGTGAGTTCACGGCCAAGGAAGTTCTTGGGCCGTGAACTCCATTTTAGGGTGTCAAAGTGCCCTAAATGCCACCCTTAAGCCAAGAGACTAGCATAGCTCTTTAACTTGATGTGTCTAAGACCCAAAACAACCAAAATACCAACACCCACAAGTGTTTACGGCCGCAAACACATGACCAAATGGTCTATGGGCCGAAAACTCAAGTTAGGGGTGTTTTAGTGCCACAAACACTTCCTAAGGCTTAGGCATGAATTTAGAATGCTTCCTTATGACCTTTAAGACCCTCATAAACATATTTGGACATGATTTTACGGTTGTAAACTCATTTGGGCCGTGAACACCCCAAAAAGTGCCAAAAGAAGTGGTCTTTCTCATCCTATACTAGAGCTAATGTCCCTAAATCATTCCCTAGCTTTCATACTTACACAAACCCATGAGTGACCATGAGTTTACGGCCGTAAACTCCCTTGGGCCGTGAACTCATGGTAGTAAACTCATAAGTGTGCCCTTATACCTTCCTATGTTGAATCACATGTGATTCCAACACTTGGTCAAGGTGTTTTCTAGTCCCGGAAGGTGTTATCTTTCATATAGTTGTTATAAACACTATATTCATGTCATTATGTGCCCTAAAATATCATTTAGGACTTATTGTGTCTCGAGACTTCATTCGTGGAACTTCTCATCCCTACACGCGTACCTGCTAGAACCCCTCACAACAGGTGAGTTCATACCCTTAATCAATGTTTTAAATAATTTTAAATGCTTTAATGGGGGGGATAGAAGTAGAAAACAACATGTTATTAAATCATCTATATGTATTTTATAACTGTGTTTTCATTCGACAGATTTCACATACTACAAAATGTGATGCATGAAATGGTTTTCTATCTTTAAAATACTTTGTTATCAAATGTATTACTTTTGAAATGTTTATCAAAATGACATCAAGTCACTTTTATATTTGTTCAAAACCCTTAGATGTCTTACAAAACCATTTTACATTCTTGAACTAAACTATGCGTATACACTTATATTCTTATATATGTATTGATGATATAGTTTACACCTTTCATTTAGTTTCCCACACCCTTGAGTAGTAAGAGTGTATAAACCTACTTGAACAACCAATTACCTTTCAGTAAATTATCATAGGGATAATTTGTAGATATCAAACATTATTCCCATTACAAGGAATCACACAAGATTCAGTTCATTCATGAGTCTATACCAGTACATTACCTGATACATGAGTACATTTACATATGCTTACATGATACATGAATACGCTTACATGAACACATTACATGAGTACCTTTACGTAGATACATTTACCTGTGTATATTAACATGAATACTTGTATCTCGAATTGCAAGGATGATTTATTAGTACCTTCTGTGTAAATCTTCCTGCATATCCCTAGTACCTCGGGATATCTAGACAGGACCCTATCCCTAGTACCTCGGGATACCTAGACGGGCCCCTATCCCTAGTACCCCGGGATATATGGATGGGACTAACCATTCCGGAACCCACCTGTTAGCAACAGTGGGTGATGAACATCTATGGATGCCTACGGTTATTACTTATACTAGGAGTACCTTTACGGGACTAACCCTTCCTCCGCCCTACTGCTGCTACAGAGGACAATTGGACAATCTTCGGATGTTCATTAGGTTATATATGTCGTGTTAGCCCTAGTACCTCGGGATAACAGTTACATATGTCGTGTTAGCCCTAGTACCTCGTGATAACATTTACATTAGTACTTTTTCCTATTTACTTTATTTTGTGATAGGTTATACGTTTCGCTTTACGCGATGGCGTGTTAGCCCTAGTACCATGGGATAACACTTACATTAGTACTTTTTCCTATTTACTTTATTTTGTGATAGGTTATACGTTTCGCTTTACGCGATGGCGTGTTAGCCCTAGTACCTCGAGATAACACTTACATTAGTACTTTTTCCTGTTTACTTTATTTTGTGATACATTCACCTAAACAAAGAGTTAGACTAAGTACTTTTAGTACTAGTCAATAAAAAGGAAAAACTATCATTTTACTTACAAAACATTCGGGTCTTGGTAGAAGACTACATTATCATAACAACACATTCGGGTCTTGGTAGAAGACTACATTATCATAACAACACATTCGGGTCTTGGTAGAAGACTACATTATTATAACAAAACATTCGGGTCTTGGTAGAAGACTACATTATCATAACAAAACATTCGGGTCTTGGTAGAAGACTACATTATCATAACAAAACATTCGGGTCTTGGTAGAAGACTACATTGTCATAACAAAACATTCGGGTCTTGGTAAAAGACTACATTGTCATAACAAAACATTCGGATCTTGGTAGAAGACTACATCTCAAACTAATAGAAAATAAGGGCTTTTCTAGGGCTTTTCATACTTACATCAACATTTTCATTTAAAGGTTTACATGACTTTTAAAACAGCTTTTAGTAAGCAAGAAAATGACACTTAAATACTTATGAATTCACCAGCTTTAAAGCTGATACTCGCTTTCAAAATAACTTGTATTCTCAAGTCATCAGTTAAACAGGTGCGATGGCCAGGTTTTTGAGAAGATGGAGCACAGACAAGACTCGCCTTATTTTGATTATTCATTTTATTGTTGTACATTATGAAAGAACACACATGTATTAAAACTTTACTTTTAATGTAATGGATGATGTTGTTGCTTGTTTACTACTTTACACTGTTATGATACTTCACATGACGTCCTCCACCCCGGAACGTTTTTGTTGTTCTTGGTTTTGGGGTGTGACAGATTGGTATCAGAGCATTGTTTATAGTGAATTAAGTATATCAACCCATAAAAGATATACTAACTATAAACACATTGGGATTAAAACACTCTGTCTAAGAGTTTATACTTTTAAATAATAAAATATTTAACAAAGTATACGTGCCTGCATTCATACTAAAATCAGTGTCACAATGACAAGAACAAAAGTATTACGATTGTTGAATATCACAAGTAAGCTTGGGGATGTATGGTCAGTCTTGGGAGTGGCATAGCCTGATCAACTATGCTGTTCCAAAGAGTGATTAGCACATGCCCAAGAATGGTTGTGATATGGCAACAAGTCTAAAAACTTACCAACATCACCACAATGAGAACATTATAACAGAACCTAAGTCTAAAATACCATAGGGGTGTTTTGTGTTACTATAATTACTTTATACTTGAGAACTAAAATGGAATCTTCATTCCTAAGTTGATAATTGCTAAGTGGATACGCTAAAGTTATATGTAACTGGGATGTTATAGACTTAGAATCGGTGAAATTTTTGCTTTACCCCTATTCCTTGTGAATTTGGAGTTGAGGTCACTTACTCGAAGGCCTATCCTGTGTTGATTACATATAACTGGTATGCACTTTACAAATAGAGATAGAACTAATGAAGATTTCCTAAATAATTATCTAGATAGTTCGCCTAAATATTTATTTTCTTACCCCAAATTCTCGCATAGATAACATGGCTGGATTCCATCCCCACGACAACATGTTCCTTCCGAACGCGGTTATTGTTGGATGGTTTGGAGAAGAACCAGATAATGATCATCCAATCCCTCTGAATTCTCACCATGCTGAAGACCTTTCAGACGATGCCGTCTCCGAACCCGAGGTTGAGAACCTACCCCAGGCAGCTTCCTTTCCGATTCCTAACCCTCGTCCGGCTTTTCATGGCCCGACGCCTGAGTGGGTGGAATGTTTGGAAACATGAAGCCAAGGACAAGATCAGCCCATGCCATTTAATGGTGACCGAAGCTTCTATGACCTGAGTAATGGGGGCTCAGCAGACAGAAGCATGCCAATTCTGATCCGAAGAGTTGCCCGAAACGAAATTCAGGGCAGGACAGCTCTACAACGTATCGCAGAAGTTGATACAAATGGAGGAATGCATATGCTTCGCACCAGTCGCCTTGAACATGCTCGTGAGAGGTCTGAGAGAGACCATGAAACCCTGCTGCAAGCACTGGCTGAATCACGAGCCGAAGTCATAGAACTTCGAGTACGCCAGAGAGTGTACAAAAGACACCTACTTGATGTGGAACGCCAACTGGCTGAACTGAGAGTTCACCAGAGGGATGACCGTCGCTAGTAGTAGATACTTTACTTTATTTTTCCTTGTTAGAAAGGAATCGTCTTTCTGTCTATGCCCGATGGAGTATTTTCTATGAAACTATCTTGTACAGTAAGTACTTTAGTTAGGCCCTTTATGCTGTCAAGAACTATCTTCTCTGGATATGATGTAAGACCTTTTACAAGGTCATTTTCCCGAACCTGTACGTCATGAATATCAAAGATATTGACAGTCGGCTAACTTCTGAGTCATTCTTTATTCAAATACTCTTATCATACTTTCATTAGAGTCTATTTGAAACATGCTCTAGTCAAGTCATTGGACTATAGCCATTTAACTCCGGAGATATCTCCAAGTCTCTGGTAATGGTTGGATCATGTTATTCACCAAGCAACGATACCTCGGCTCGCACAACAAACATCTTGAGACCATTATAAGAACTTACTTCCGATCTTTGCTAGGACTGCATCATAGGGATGTAGGTCAAACCTTCGTGAACATACTTCCATTCTATACTAGGACTGCATCATAGGGATGTAGGTCGAAACTTAGAGAACATACTTCTATTCTTTACATGAGCGATCGAACTACGTCTAGGTTCAACCATTCTCACTCACAAATTCATTTTCTTTCGGTGTAACAAAATCATGTCTCCCAAGAAAAACGATCAGCCCATCAACCAAACACCAACTCTTCAGATTGATGCAGCTACCTTTCAAGCTGCAGTCTCGGCTGCCGTGTCAGCTATTCTGACCCACCTGAACGCTAACAACGCAAATGTTAGCGGGATTGTTAACAACCATTTCAATCCCAACAACAACCAAGCAACTCAACGAACAACAAACTACCACGATACCCCGAGTGTCGAGGCCAAGAGTAACAGCCGGAAGTTTTGGGCCAAAAGGAAGAACAAATCGCTTCGAGGGGCGAATAAGAACACAGCTACGACATCTGCACCTCCTACGACCATTCCTTCTGGTGTCCCAATGGTCCCCACACCAGCCAGACAATATGTCGGAAACCTACCGAAATGCTATGACTGTAGCTTTCATCATCTGGGTAGTTGCCGACCGTTACACTGTTATAAGTGCAACATGAATGGACATACTGCCAGTTACTACAGGATCCTGATCCAACACTTTCCTTCAACCACCAATGTCCAAACCTCTCAGATATGCCATCTATGTGGCGTCATGGGACACTTCAAGAGGGACTGTCCAGCAGGGAAGGGCAACGACGAATCCGGAGGAGTTTGACCTCAGAATGCAAAGAGGCAGTTAAGGACCCTAATATAGTATAGGTTCCCTCCAAATCGTCAGTATTTTGTATGTTCAAAAACATGTTTAAAACTTGTGCAACTAGAGTTTTATCTTTTGCGGGATCCTATCGGTATAGGGATGCTCGTGCTGCGTATACTTGTCTTTTGTAGTATATCTTATTCGCAGCAATAGTCTTGTAGCAAATCTAAAGTACTGTAACTTTGTTCATGGTTGCACAGTTGTTTTTGTCTGTAAACGTTTTATGTTCAAATCTAATGTCTTTAGTTTCCATATGTTTCCAACTTTATCATACGACTCGAGTAAATTTGATCCTCGCAATACCAGCTTCATAAGTACATCTCTTTCTCAGAAATTGTCTTTTAGCAAAGCCGTTATATCAGAACACCGAAGTACTCATACAAGGAGTACCTTATAGTTCTTTTCCTTTCCGAAGGAATCCCCACATTATTACTCGTGCAGTACGTCAAGTTCAATTCCAGGATTCATACGGTTGATCTATCACTGAGGAATGTATACATGAGAGTGATATATAATCAATGTTCTACAGGTTTAGAATTGATGATTCCACTTTAACTTCTTTTCCCTCGATGGGATGTGAGATTAAGGAAGAATCAGTTAATCGACTACCTTTTCAATCTTAATTATATACGACTCGTATACACGAAATTGTGACCATTGAATCACGTATGAATTCTAATATGAACTTCAGGACGGAGACTGTCTAGGAGTACGAGTAATTGCATCGGCATAGGAACAAACTTAGAACCCGGTATGACTCTTATAACCAGACCGCCTTTAGTCTAAACACCTACGGAAAATACAAGAACAGCCTGGACAACACAACGAACTACTCAAAAATAGAATTAGAAGACCAGGCTTCTCACCCTTGAGAGCTTCGGTCTTATTATTACCAGAAGTCGACGAAGTGCATCTTATGTACCTCGACGACCGGAGACTTCATTAAGATTTCCTTTAGAAATCGTTGTCTCTACCTCGCATAGACAAACTGATTCAGCAACAACAGGGAAAGTATTACTTTCATAAATGGACCTGAGATCCGAATATCACCAGTTCTAGTGTTAGGGAAGGATGTCCTAAAGACTACCCTCCAAACTCGATACGGACACTTCGAGTCCGTAGTGATACCCCTTGGATAGGACCAATACACCCATAGTATTCATGAGCTAAATGAGTGGAGTACGCCTTTCTTACTGGGATCAGTTCGTCATTTCTCCATGTAATGACAAGAAAGAACCCATAGAAACATTACCCTCGGAGATACTTTTCGTAAAGTTCTCTAATCAAGAGTTTTGGAATTTAGAGTCAAATTTCCTGAGACACACTATTATTGTTGTGGAAATTCTTGAGTACTCTGTCAAATTATCCAAAACCGTTGGGAATTTGTCGACACTGTAGTCACCGACGGAAAATTCGTCAAATTCTAGGTCTTACAGACCTACTATCATAGTCCATTCGGAACTCCCCACAAATTTCAGAAACCCTTTCGACTTTGACCCAGCTAGGGATGGCCCTTGATTGGGAAGTAAGCAAGAGAAAGAACCTTTGGAATTCCAAGTGAGAGACCAAATTCTTTAGGAAACCTCACTCTGGGAACGGCTTAATACGCTTCGTAAAGCGTGGAAAGCTAAAATCCAATATAGTTAGGACCTCCGAGATTCCTACCAGAATCGGTCCTGCATCTCACCGACCAGATCTACTCAGCAAACTTAGTAACGTACATGTTACCCTTCGCGTCTCATTTTTTTTACTATACCTTTCCGTTAGGACTCTCGTAAGCCCACTCGACGAAATCAAGATTTACGAGATCCTCGCCTTCGTATTAGAACCGTTGTGACGCTCAACCAAGTGGTCTAGCGGACGAAGCAGCGCCATCGCCATTAGTGAAGGTTCGTTGGAATACCAACCGAGAACCCGATTTCATTTGGGAGCGCAAGAACCAATCGATTAGGAAGTTTTCACATAACGACTCGATCATTCGTATATACTTCCTGGCCTAAATTCTAATTTCGGGACGAAATTCCCTTTAACAAGGGGATGATGTGACAACCCGAAATTTCCATTCTGAACAAACAATATCAGTTCAATAGAAGTTATAACAGTCACAGTAAATTTTCAGACTTTTCGGATAAGTTTGAGTAATTCAGGGTTTACACTTCAGGAAATATCAGGAGAGTGGATGCACTAGGGTTTTGTGCAACACTGTTATTCCAACACTCTGTCATATTAGAAATCATTTCGGGAATAAAAATATTTTCTGCCAAAAATATCTCAGGACTATAAATAGAATTCTGAATCAAATTCATTCATTATTCACATTTCCAACTAGAGAAAAGCCATTTTCTCTCTCACGGATCTTCGGGTTTTTATCCCAAATCGTGAGTACTTCAATCTAGTTTTATTATATAGCTTAGATTGTGCTTAATAACATCAAAATCACGACAGAACATCAAGATCTGTGAGTTTACTCCCCAAGAACATCTTGGAGAGTAAACTCCTTTTCAAGAGCCAAATGGTGCCTAGTCTTTCCTTAATCCATGGAACTAGTTTGGACTTGTACACAAATGAGTTTAGGAATAGAAAACAAACTCAAAACAACAAGATTTGAGAGTTTACTCCCCAAGAACATCTTGGAGAGTAAACTCCGTTTTAGGGGCCAATAGTGTCCCAATGACCCTCAAAGCCTTGAAACTCAAACTAGAAGCTACCATTACATGTTTAGACCACCAAAACAATTAAGAATCAAAAGTGAAAGTGAGTTCACGGCCAAGGAAGTTCTTGGGCCGTGAACTCCATTTTAGGGTGTCAAAGTGCCCTAAATGCCACCCTTAAGCCAAGAGACTAGCATAGCTCTTTACCTTGATGTGTCTAAGACCCAAAACAACCAAAATACCAACACCCACAAGTGTTTACGGCCGCAAACACATGACGAAATGGTCTATGGGCCGAAAACTGAAGTTAGGGGTGTGTTGGTGCCACAAACACTTCCTAAGGCTTAGGCATGAATTTAGAATGCTTCCTTATGACCTTTAAGACCCTCATAAACATATTTGGACATGAGTTTACGGTTGTAAACTCATTTGGTCCGTCAACACCCCAAAAAGTGCCAAAAGAAGTGGTCTTTCTAATCCTATACTAGAGCTAATGTCCCTAAATCATTCCCTAGCTTTCATACTTACACAAACCCATGAGTGACCATGAGTTTACGGCCGTAAACTCCCTTGGGCCATGAACTCATGGTAGTAAACTCATAAGTGTGCCCTTATACCTTCCTATGTTGAGTCACATGTGATTCCAACACTTGGTCAAGGTGTTTTCTAGTCCCGGAAGGTGTTGTCTTTCATATAGTTATTATAAACACTATATTCATGTCATTATGTGTCCTTAAATATCATTTAGGACTTATTGTGTCTCGGGACTTCATTCGTGGAACTTCACATCGCTACATGTGTACCCGCTAGAACCCCTCACAACAGGTGAGTTCATACCCCTAATCAATGTTTTAAATAATTTTAAATGCTTTAATGGAGGGGAATACAAGTAGAAAACAGCATGTTATTAAATCATCTATATGTATTTTATAACTGTGTTTTCATTCGACATATTTCACATACTACAAAATGTGATGCATGAAATGGTTTTCTATCTTTAAAATACTTTGTTATCAAATGTATTACTTTTGAAATGTTTATCAAAATGACATCAAGTCACTTTTATATTTGTTCAAAACCCTTAGATGTCTTACAAAAAGCATTTTACATTCTTGATCTAAACTATGCGTATACACTTATATTCTTATATATGTATTGATGATATAGTTTACACCTTTCATTTAGATTCCCACACCCTTGAGTAGTAAGAGTGTATAAACCTACTTGAACAACCAATTACCTTTCAGTAAATTATCATAGGGATAATTTGTAGATATCAAACATTATTCCTATTACAAGGAATCACACAAGAGTTAGTTCATTCATTAGTCTATACTAGTACATTACCTGATACATGAGTACATTTACATATGCTTACATGATACATGAATACGCTTACATGAACACATTACATGAGTACCTTTACGTAGATACATTTACCTGTGTATATTAACATGAATACTTGTATCTCGAATTGCGAGGATGATTTATTAGTACCTTCTGTGTAAATCTTCTTGCATATCCCTAGTACCTCGGGATATCTAGACAGGAACCTATCCCTAGTACCTCGGGATACCTAGACGGGCCCCTATCCCTAGTACCTCGGGATATATGGACGGGACTAACCATTTCGGAACCCACCTGTTAGCAACAGTGGGTGATGAACATCTACGGATGCCTACGGTTATTACTTATACTAGGAGTACCTTTACGGGACTAACCCTTCCTCCGCCCTGCTGCTGCTACAGAGGAAAATTGGACAATCTTTGGATGTTCATTAGGTTATATATGTCGTGTTAGCCCTAGTACCTCGGGATAACAGTTACATACGTCGTGTTAGCCCTAGTACCTCGGGATAACATTTACATTAGTACTTTTTCCTATTTACTTTATTTTGTGATAGGTTATACGTTTCGCTTTACGCGATGGCGTGTTAGCCCTAGTACCTCGGGATAACACTTACATTAGTACTTTTTCCTATTTACTTTATTTTGTGATAGGTTATACGTTTCGCTTTACGCGATGGCGTGTTAGCCCTAGTACCTCAGGATAACACTTACATTAGTACTTTTTCCTGTTTACTTTATTTTGTGATACATTCACCTAAACAAAGAGTTAGACTAAGTACTTTTAGTATTAGTCAATAGAAAGGAAAAACTATCATTTTACTTACAAAACATTCGGGTCTTGGTAGAAGACTACATTATCATAACAACACATTCGGGTCTTGGTAGAAGACTACATTATTATAACAAAACATTCGGGTCTTGGTAGAAGACTACATTATCATAACAAAATATTCGGGTCTTGGTAGAAGACTACATTATCATAACAAAACATTTGGGTCTTGGTAGAAGACTACATTGTCATAACAAAACATTCGGGTCTTGGTAAAAGACTACATTGTCATAACAAAACATTCGGGTCTTGCTAGAAGACTACATCTCAAACTAATAGAAAATAAGGGATTTTCTAGGGCTTTTCATACTCACATCAACATTTTCATTTAAAGGTTTACATGACTTTTAAAACAGCTTTTAGTAAGCAAGACAATGACACTTAAATACTTATGAATTCACCAGCTTTAAAGCTGATACTCGCTTTCAAAATAACTTGTATTCTCAGGTCATCAGTTAGACAGGTGCGATGGCCAGGTTTTTGAGAAGATGGAGCACAGACAAGACTCGCCTTATTTTGATTATTCATTTTATTGTTGTACATTATGAAAGAACACACATGTATTAAAACTTTACTTTTAATGCAATGGATGATGTTGTTGCTTGTTTACTACTTTACACTGTTATGATACTTCACATGACGTCCTCCACCCTGGAACGTTTCCGCCGTTCTTGGTTTTGGGGTGTGACAAATGCCCTAGCAGCATTCATGGATCTCAGGAACAAGGTGTGCAAACCGATATTGGATCGATCGGTGATCGTTTTCATTGATAATATCCTGATCTATTCTAAGACCAAGGAGCAGCACAAGCAGCATCTAAGGGAGGTACTAGAGACACTGAGGACGGAAAGACTATATGCCAAGTTCTCAAAGTGTGATTTCTGGTTGCAAGAGGTGCAGTTTTTGGGGCACATCATCAACCAGGGAGGGTATTTCGGTTAATCTAGCTAAGGTTGAGGCAGTGATGCGGTGGGAAGTACCAAAGAATGCATCTGAGATCCGTAGCTTCTTGGGTTTAGTGGGCTATTATCGGAGATTCATCCAGGATTTCTCCAAGATCGTTGTGCCATTGACCCGTTTGACCAAGAAGAATATGACTTTCCGGTGGGGCACGGACCAACAGTTGGCTTTCGAGACATTGAGGCAGAGGTTATGTGAAGCCCCGATTCCAGTACTACCTAAGGGGCTGGAAGATTTGGTGGTGTACTGTAATGCATCGATCTTTAGGTTAAGGGCGGTACTGATGCAGAGAGGGCATGTGATCGCGTATGCCTTGAGGCAGTTGAAGCCTCATGAGGCAAATTACCCTAATCATGACCTGGAATTAAGGGAAGTGGTGTTTTCCCTCAAGATATGGAGGCATTACTTATATGGGGGCGGTACACCATTTTTGCTAACCACAAAAGTTTGAAGTATGTGATGGATCAGCAGAACCTCAACATGCGACAAAAGAAGGTGGTTAGATGTACTAAAAGATTATGACTGTGAGATCTTATACCATCCAGGGAAGGCCAACATGGTGGTCGATGCTTTGATCCGTAAGAAGGCGGGTTCCCCGCTTGGGAACATTTGTTTGAGGATGACAGTGACCTCTCCATTGTTGGATATGATCAAGGAGGATCAAGTGGAGGGTTTGAAGAGAGAAAATTGGAAGTTAGAGCGGATACGGGGTCAGATTCCTTTGTTTGTCTGGGATGGTCGGGGTCTCTTGACCCATTGTGGCCGAGTGTGGGTTCCAGCATCTGGAGGAGTGAGGCAGAAAATATTGGAAGAGGCACACAAGTCCAAGTTCTCTATACATCCAGGGGCTACAAAAATGTATATAGACTTGAGGCTGAGTTACTAGTGGCCCTACATGAAGCGGGAGATCGTCTGGTTTGTGGAGCGGTGCTTGACCTACCAGAAGGTCAAAGCCAAGCATCAGCGGCCTCATGGCAAGGTTCAGCCGCTACCCATTCCCAAGTGGAAATTGGAATAGATCACCATGGACTTCATCACGAAGTTACCGAGGAAGACGAGGGGTGTGGATGCCAAATGGGTTAATGTGGATAGATTAACGAAGAGTGCCCACTTTATTCCAATCTCCGAGAGCATCTCCATAGAGAAATTAGCAGATATTTACGTGCGAAAGGTGGTGGTTAGGCACTGGGTCCCAGTTTCGGTAGTCTACGACTGGGATGTTCGATTCACATCTAGATTCTAGAAGAAGTTCCACGAGGAACTGGTTACTCAGTTGCATTTCAGCACGACATACCCCCCTAAGATAGATAGCCAGAGTGAGAGGAAGATCCATACACTAAAGAATATGCTTCAGGCGTGCGTGTTGGACTTTGGAGGAAGTTGGAATACATACCTCCCACTAGCAGAGACTTTAACAATAGTTATAATGCTAGTATCGACTGAGCCAATTTTGAGACTTTGTATGGCCGGAGGTGTAGGAACCCAGTTTGTGTGACAACCCGAAATTTCCATTCCGTACAAACCATATCAAGTCAATAGAAGTTAGAACAGTTACAGAGAATTTCTAGACTTTTGGGTATAAGTTTGGGTATTTCAGGATTTACACTTAAGGAGATATCAGGAGAGTGGATGCACTAGGGTTTTGGGCAACACTGTTATTTCAAAACTCTATGATATTAGAGTTCATTTCGTGAATAAAATATTTTCTGCCAAAAATCCCAGGACTATATATAGGATTCTGAACCATATTTATTCATTAGTTACATTTCCAACTAGAGAAAAGCCGAATTCTCTCTCAAGGATCTTCGGACTTTCGTTCCGGAAAGTGAGTACTTCTATCTAGTGTTGTTTTAAAGCTTCTTATATGCTTAATACACAAGAAATCATAGGAAAACACTAAGATCTGAGAGTTTACCGCCCAAGAACACCTTGGGGAGTAAACTCTTTTATAAGGGTCAAATGGTGCCTAGTCCCTTCCTTAAGCAATGAAACTAGTTTGGACTTGTACCCTAATGTGTTTAGGACTAGAAAACAACCTTAGAACACCAAGAATAAGGTGTTCATGGCACAAGAAGTTCCAGGGCCGTGAACTCCAAACAATAGGGCCAAATGGTGCTATAAACTCTTCTAAAGCCTTGTACACTAGCCTAGTTTATTTCCTAGTTAAATTAGGGACTTGTAAACACCAAAAACACCCTTCCAAGTGAGATTACGGCCGTAATCTCCATGAGATTTGGTCCCAGGGCCGTAAACTCCTAAAAGGAGTTATATAATGCCCTAAACTCTTCCATAGACCAAGCCATTAAGTAGGAATGCTTATTAGGGCCTTATAGAGCATCAAACATCAAATGGTCATATAAGTATGAGCTTACGGCCATAAACTCATGATTTTACGACCGTAAACTCATTTGGTAGTGCCATTAGGGCCGTGAACTCCCTTATGGAGTTTTCCTTGAACCCTACACACAATAGCTTTTCCCTACAACACTTAGATGCAATCCTAGAGGCTAATAACACTTGATAAAAGTGTTTAGCATGTCCTAGGGTGTCTTGAATTATTTATTAGTTGTTTATAGACTAATTTGATACATATATGTGTTATTATATGTTAACTAGGATCATAGAGTGTGTTCAAGACTTCACTTGACACCTAGCCATCCTACCTCTTCAGTTCATCCGTACCACTCACAACAGGTGAGTTCATACCCCTTAATCAATGTTTTAAATGTTTTTAAATGTTTTATGGGGGGGATACAAGTAGAATCATGCTAGTTATTATATCAATCACATGTGATTAATAAGCAGCATTCAAATGATTTACTACACATTAGTCGTTTTACCAAACAATTGTTATTCAAAGGATTTTCATATATGTTTTATATGTCTAAAAACAACTTATTAAATTGTTCATTATACACTGTATGTTTCATTTCAAACTCATTTACAATTGTGTTTCAAACAAATGTTTCTTATACTTAAACTGTTGTATCAAACCCATGATTTCAAACCGTTTTATAGATTGACATCAAGTCGATCTTTTCTTAGATAGAAATCATGTTCAAAAGGTTTTACAAAACTTATTTTATGCTTTTATATTGTCAATTGCATGCCTATATATGTATGGTTATATAAGAAATGTTTAAAGAACTTAGGAAGGCTATTCACCCTATTTCCTTTTCGCGCTTGAGATGTGGTCTGGTGGGATATCGGGTATCCGTCTGAAGGTCGTTTAAATATTGATTATATATCATGTGTACATATATAGTCATAAAGGTTCTTCCAGTTCAGTTCAATACCCTTGGGTAGCAAGGGTACACATCCATGTTCATACGTACCAGTTACATTACTAGTAAGCTACCATATGGGTAGTTTAGGAAGATACTAGAACTATTACTAGAACGCGATATCATACAATGAGTCAGTTCATTCATGAGTCAATACTTGCTAGATAGAGAGAACATACATTACATCTAGTACACACAGTACATTACTATACATGCTAGATAGAGAGAGAACACACATTACAGCTAGCACACGTAGAACATTACAGTACATTACTATACTATTACATAGATATGTTTACATGATTACGCTTACATGAGTACGGTTACATATATACATTTACATGAGTGCGCTTACATATACGATAATAGGACAGAAATCACTAGGTTCTATAGCATAGAACAAGTTCAGGATCTAACTATACCGATGAATCACAACGCATTGTGATAGTTATATCGGGTATACATGATCATAGTAATGTGGATGTTCATGGCTTGCATATATGCAGGGGTCCTGTAAAGGTCCCAAAATCCTTTTGACAGGGGAGTGTCTAGCCTGGGATCTAGCCATCACATTAGGCCTTATCCCTCAAATAAGGCAATAGGAGTACAGAGGTAGTCACTTATTACAAATACTACAGTACTTATAAGAATTACCATAGATTTAAGGTAATTAGTACGGTTGTAGTTCGACACTACACCATAGTACTATTTCATTTTCCCATTACATTCACTTTGTGAACATTCACACGACGCACGGTAATGTAGAAACTATATTTTTGGTTAATGATAGTCAGAATTGGGAAAATACACACTCTTACAAGAGCCACACACACAGACACTAGATGCCTTGGTAGAAGGATACGATTAGTAGGAAACATAGGGCTTCCTAGGATCATACAAAACATTTTTATACTTACAGTTCATTTACATTTTCAATACTTACAGTTCATATAAATACAAATATTTACATACAAATTAAGACACTAAAATATTTATGATCTCACCAGCTTTAAAGCTGATACTCTCTTTCAAAATAACTTGTATCCTCAGGTCAACCATAGACAGGTACCGATGCAAGCTTTAGAGAAGATGGAGATCGTTCAAGACTCATCTTTCATTTTGTTTATACTTTAGTGTCTATTATAATTTGACAGAACACTTGTATTAAAATTATATTATTAATGCAATGGATGATGTTGTTACTTGTTTACTACTTTTCATTGTTGTGATACTGTACATGACGTCCTCCGCCCTAGAACGTTTCCGCCGTTCTTGGTTTTGGGGTGTGACAGATTGGTATCAGAGCATTGTTTATAGTGAATTAAGTATATCAACCCTTAAAAGATATACTAACTATAAATACATAGGGATTAAAAATACTCTGACCAAGAGTTTATACGCTAAATAGTAAAATATTTAATTTAGTATACGTGCTGCATTCATACTAAAATCAGTGTCACTAGGACAATACAAAAGAATTACGATTGTTGGGCAACATGGGTGGACTTAGAGACATATGGTCAAAACTGGGAAGATATAGCATGATCAACTATATTATCCGAGGGTTGACTAGCATGTGCCTAAGTGTAGTTGTGTGGTTGTAAAAAGTCTAAAACCTTACCAACAATACCACAAGGAGAACAGTAGAACATAACATTAAACTTAAAATAGTATAGGAGTATTTGGTGTTACTATAAGTACTTTATGCTTGAGAACTAAAACGGGATCTTCATTACTAAGTTGATAATTGCTAGGTGGATACACTAAGGCTATATGTAATTAGGATGTTATAGACTTAGAATCTGTGAAAATTTTACTTTACCCCTATTCTGTGTGAATTTGGAGTTAAGGTCACTTATTCGAAGGCCTATCCTGTTTCGATTACATATAACTGGTATGCACTTCACAAATAGCGATGTAACTAATGAAGATTTTCTAAATAATTATCTAGATAGTTCGTCTAATAATTATTTTCTTACCCCAATTCTTGCGTAGATAACATGGCTGGACTCCATCCCCACGGCAACCAGTACCTTCCGAATGAGGTCATTGCTGGATGGTTTGAAGAAGAACCAGAGAATGATCATCCTATCCCTTTGAATGATCACCATGATGAAGACCTTTCGGACGATGCTAACTCCGAACCCGAGGTTGAGAACCTACCCCAAGCAGCTCCCTTTTTAATTCCTAACCCTCTTCCGGCTTTTCATGACCCGACGCCTGAGTGGGTGGAATGCTTGGAAACATGGAGCCAAGGACAAGACCAGCCCATGCCATTTAATGGTGACTGAAGCTTTTACGACCCGAGCAATGGGGGCTCAGCAGACAGAATCTTGCCAATCTTGGTCCGCAGAGTGGCCTGAAATGAGATTCAAGGCAGGACAGCCCTACATCAGATCACTGAAGTTGTCGCCGATGCGAGAATGCATACCCTCCGCACCATTCATCTAGAAGATGCTCGTAAGAGATCTGAGAGAAACCATGAAACCCTGCTTCAAGTACTGGCCGAATCACGAACTGAAGTCATAGAGCTCCGAGTACGCTAGAGGGTGTACGAAAGACACCTACTTGATGTGGAACGCCAACTGGCTAAACTGAGAGTTCACCAGAGGGATGACCGTTGCCAGTAGTAGATGCTTTACTTTATTTTCCTTGTTAGAAAGGAATTGTTTTCTGTCTATGCCCGATGTGGCATTTTCTATGAAACTATCTTGTAATGTAAGTACTTTAGTTAGGTCTTTATGCTGTCAAGAACTATCTTCTCTGGATATGATGTAAGACCTTTTACAAGGTTATTTTCCTGAATTTTACGTCATTAATATCAAAGATATTGACAGTCGGCTAACTTCTGTGTCATTCTTTATTCAAGTACTCTTATCATAATTTCATTAGAGTCTATCTGAAACATGCTTTAGTCAAGTCATTGGACTATAGTAATTTAGCTCCGAAGACATTTCCAAGTCTCTTTTAGTGGTTGGACCATGTTATTCACCAACCCACGATACCTCGGCTTGAACGACAAATGTCTTGAGACCATTCTACGAACTTACTTCCACTCAGTACTAGGAATGCATCATAGGGATGTAGGTCAAACCTTCGCGAACACACTTCCATTCCGTGCTAGGACTGCATCATAGGGATGTAGGTCAAACTTTCGAGAACATACTCTTATTCTTTTCTTGAGCAATCGAAGTACATCTAGGGTCAACCAGAATCGCTCACAAAATCCTTACCTTTCGGGCTAACAAAATCATGTCTTCATCCGGAAACAATAAGCCGAGCAACGAAACCCCTATCCTCCATATCGACGCCGCTACATTACATGTTGCAGTAGCAGCTGCTGTGACAACTTTCCTTACACACATCAACACAGACAACACAAGCAAGATTGACAAAGGAGTCGAGAGTTTCGATGGTAGTACCAAACCAGGAAACCAACAAATGGCAACAGTCATAGACTTGCGAAGCCGTAAGCCCAAAAGGAGCACAAGAGAGCCTAAAGACTTGCCATGCCACAGCCACAAGTGGCAACTCCTGCAGAATGCTTTAGGAAGCAATTTCCAAGGTGGAGTAATGAGGAAGACACTCGTGTCCACATAACACTGGCTAAACACCGCACTCCCGCCACCAATGCTAGTACTAGTCG
This sequence comes from Lactuca serriola, assembly GCF_051521515.1. Taxonomy (NCBI): domain Eukaryota; kingdom Viridiplantae; phylum Streptophyta; class Magnoliopsida; order Asterales; family Asteraceae; genus Lactuca; species Lactuca serriola. The sequence continues at coordinate 286,403,985 of NC_136415.1, forward strand.
GTCATGCCACCAATGCGGTGAGAAAGGGCGCTTCAAGAAGGATTGCCCTATAGCAAAGAACTCTGGCGTAGATGGGAAGATTCTCAGGATCACAGCTGCAGGAGAACCTACTCCGGAACCACATTAATGTAATTTAGGCGTTTCGTTGTAACAGACTTATAAACCATCCAAAACTAGTGCAACTAGAGTCTTACCTTTTGCGAGATCCTGTCGGTATAGGAATGCTCGTACTGCGTATACTTGTCTTTTGTAGTATACCTCATCCGCAGCAATAGTCTTGTAGTAAGTCTAAAGTACTGTAACTCTGTTGATGGTTGCACAGATGTGTTTATCTGTAACACCTTATGTTCAAATCTAATGTCTTTAATTTTCCTTATGATTCCGACATTATCATACAACTAGAATCAATTTGATCCGCACCATACCAACTTCATAAGTACATCTCTTTCTCGGTAAACGTCATTTTAACGAAGCCGTCACATCAGAACACCGAAGTACTCATGCATGGAGTACCTCATAGTCCTTTTCCTTTCCGAAGAAATCCCCAAAGTACCACTCGTACAGTACGTCAAGTTCAATCCAAGGATCCATACGGTTGATCTGTCGCTGAAGAATGTATACATAAGAGTGATATATAATCAAGGTTCTACAGGTTTAGAATTGATGATTCCACTTTAAATTCTTTTTCCTCAATGGGATGTGAGCTTAAAGAAGAATCAGTTATTCGACTACCTTTTCAATCTTAATTATATACGACTCGTATACACGAAATTGTGATCGTTGAACCATGTATGAATTCTAATAAGAACTTTAGGACGGAGAACTGCCCAAGACTACGAATAATCGCATCGTCATGTGAACGAACTTAGAACCCAGTACAACTCATGTAAACAGATCGCCCTACAGTCTAAACACCTATGGAGATACAAGAACAGCCCGGACAGCTTATCGAACTACACAGAAATAGAATTGGAAGACTAGGCTTCTCACCCTAGAGAGCTCCGGTCTTATTCTTCCAGAGATCGACGGATTGCATCGTATGTACCTCGGCTATCGAGGACTCCGTCAAGATTTCCATTAGAAATCGTTATCTCTGCCTCGCATAGATGAATAGGTTGAGCAAGCGCAAGGAAAAAATTACTTTCAGAAATGGATCTAAGATCCAAATATCACCAGTTCGAGTGTTAAGGAAGGATGTCCGTAAGACTACCTTCCGAACTCGATGCGGACACTTCGAGTCCGTAGTGATACCCTTCGGATAGGACCAATACGCCCATAGTATTCATGAGATGAATGAGTAGGTACGTCTTTCTTACTTGGATCAGTTCGTCATTTCTCCATGTAATGACTTACTTATCTACCCTCGTAGTAAGAAGGAACCCATGGAAAAATTACCCTCGGAGGAACTTTCGCGAAGTTCTCTAAGCACGAGTTTTGAAATTGAAGAGTCAGATTCCTATGACACACTATTAGTGATGTGGGAAATTTTGAGTACTCTTTCAATTTGTCAAAACCGTTGAGAATTTGTCGACACCAGAGACGCCGACAGACATTCGCCAAATTCTAGGTCTTACAGACCTACTGTCATAGTTCATCCAGAACTCCTCACAAATCACAGAAACCCATACGACTTTGACCCAACAAGGGGTGGCCCTTGACGGGAAAGATAAGCAAGAGAAAGAACCTTTGGAATTCCAAGTGAGAGACCAAATTCATTAGGAAGTCTCACTCTGGGAAAGGCTTAATACGCTTCGTAAGGCGTGGAAAGCTAAATCCAAGATAGATAGGACCTCCGAGATTCTTAGCAGAATTGGTCCTGTACCTCGCAAACTAGACCTACTCCGCGAACTCAGTAAAGTACATTTTACCCTTCACATCTCGATTTTGAAATCATACCTTTCCGTTAGGACTCTTGTAAGCCCACTCGTCGAGATCCTCGCCTTCGTATTAGAACCGTAGTGACCCTCGACAGAGAGGTCAAGCAGACAAAGCAACACCGTCGCCCGTTAGTGAAGGTTCGTTGGGACACCAACCGAGGACCCGATTTCACTTAGGAGCGCGAGAACCAATCGATTAGGAAGTTTCCACCTCATGACTCGGTCATTCAAACCTACTTCCTTACCTAAATTCTAATATTGGGACGAAATTCCCTTTAACAGGGGGATGATGTGACAACCCGAAATTTCCATTCCGTACAAACCATATCAAGTCAATAGAAGTTAGAACAGTTACAGAGAATTTCCAGACTTTTGGGTATAAGTTTGGGTATTTCAGGATTTACACTTAAGGAGATATCAGGAGAGTGGATGCACTAGGGTTTTGGGCAACACTGTTATTTCAAAACTCTATGATATTAGAGTTCATTTCGTGAATAAAATATTTTCTGCCAAAAATCCCAGGACTATATATAGGATTCTGAACCATATTTATTCATTAGTTACATTTCCAACTAGAGAAAAGCCGAATTCTCTCTCAAGGATCTTCGGACTTTCGTTCCGGAAAGTGAGTACTTCTATCTAGTGTTGTTTTAAAGCTTCTTATATGCTTAATACACAAGAAATCATAGGAAAACACTAAGATCTGAGAGTTTACCGCCCAAGAACACCTTGGGGAGTAAACTCTTTTATAAGGGTCAAATGGTGCCTAGTCCCTTCCTTAAGCAATGAAACTAGTTTGGACTTGTACCCTAATGTGTTTAGGACTAGAAAACAACCTTAGAACACCAAGAATAAGGTGTTCATGGCACAAGAAGTTCCAGGGCCGTGAACTCCAAACAATAGGGCCAAATGGTGCTATAAACTCTTCTAAAGCCTTGTACACTAGCCTAGTTTAGTTCCTAGTTAAATTAGGGACTTGTAAACACCAAAAACACCCTTCCAAGTGAGATTACGGCCGTAATCTCCATGAGATTTGGTCCCAGGGCCGTAAACTCCTAAAAGGAGTTATATAATGCCCTAAACTCTTCCATAGACCAAGCCATTAAGTAGGAATGCTTATTAGGGCCTTATAGAGCATCAAACATCAAATGGTCATATAAGTATGAGCTTACGGCCATAAACTCATGATTTTACGACCGTAAACTCATTTGGTAGTGCCATTAGGGCCGTGAACTCCCTTATGGAGTTTTCCTTGAACCCTACACACAATAGCTTTTCCCTACAACACTTAGATGCAATCCTAGAGGCTAATAACACTTGATAAAAGTGTTTAGCATGTCCTAGGGTGTCTTGAATTATTTATTAGTTGTTTATAGACTAATTTGATACATATATGTGATATTATATGTTAACTAGGATCATAGAGTGTGTTCAAGACTTCACTTGACACCTAGCCATCCTACCTCTTCAGTTCATCCGTACCACTCACAACAGGTGAGTTCATACCCCTTAATCAATGTTTTAAATGTTTTTAAATGTTTTATGGGGGGGATACAAGTAGAATCATGCTAGTTATTATATCAATCACAGGTGATTAATAAGCAGCATTCAAATGATTTACTACACATTAGTCGTTTTACCAAACAATTGTTATTCAAAGGATTTTCATATACGTTTTATATGTCTAAAACAACTTATTAAATTGTTCATTATACACTGTATGTTTCATTTCAAACTCATTTACAATTGTGTTTCAAACAAATATTTCTTATACTTAAACTGTTGTATCAAACCCATGCTTTCAAACCGTTTTATAGATTGACATCAAGTCGATCTTTTCTTAGATAGAAATCATGTTCAAAAGGTTTTACAAAACTTATTTTATGCTTTTATATTGTCAATTGCATGCCTATATATGTATGGTTATATAAGAAATGTTTAAAGAACTTAGGAAGGCTATTCACCCTATTTCCTTTTCGCGCTTGAGATGTGGTCTGGTGGGATATCGGGTATCCGTCCGAAGGTCGTTTAAATATTGATTATATATCATGTGTACATATATAGTCATAAAGGTTCTTCCAGTTCAGTTCAATACCCTTGGGTAGCAAGGGTACACATCCATGTTCATACGTACCAGTTACATTACTAGTAAGCTACCATATGGGTACTTTAGGAAGATACTAGAACTATTACTAGAACGCGATATCATACAATGAGTCAGTTCATTCATGAGTCAATACTTGCTAGATAGAGAGAACATACATTACAGCTAGTACACACAGTACATTACTATACATGCTAGATAGAGAGAGAACACACATTACAGCTAGCACACGTAGAACATTACAGTACATTACTATACTATTACATGGATATGTTTACATGATTACGCTTACATGAGTACGGTTACATATATACATTTACATGAGTGCGCTTACATATACGATAATAGGACAGACATCTGTAGGTGCTATAGCATAGAACAAGTTCAGGATCTAACTATACCGATGAATCACAACGCATTGTGATAGTTATATCGGGTATACATGATCATAGTAATGTGGATGTTCACGGCTTGCATATATGCAGGGGTCCTGTAAAGGTCCCAAAATCCCTTTGACAGGGCAGTTTCTAGCCATCACATTAGGCCTTATCCCTCAAATAAGGCAATAGGAGTACAGAGGTAGTCACTTATTACAAATACTACAATACTTATAAGAATTACCATAGATTTAAGGTAATTAGTACGGTTGTAGTTCGACACTACACCATAGTACTATTTCATTTTCCCATTACATTTACTTTGTGAACATTCACACGACGCACGGTAATGTAGAAACTATATTTTTGGTTAATGATAGTCGGAATTGGGAAAATACACACTCTTACAAGAGCCACACACAGACACTAGATGCCTTGGTAGAAGGATACGATTAGTAGGAAACATAGGGCTTCCTAGGATCATACAAAACATTTTTATACTTACAGTTCATTTACATTTTCAATACTTACAGTTCATATACATACAAATACTTACATACAAATTAAGACACTAAAATACTTATGATCTCACCAACTTTAAAGCTGATACTCTCTTTCAAAATAATTTGTATCCACAGCTCAAACATAGACAGGTACCGATGCAAGGTTTAGAGAAGATGGAGCTCGTTCAAGACTCATCTTTCATTTTGTTTATACTTTAGTGTCTATTATAATTTGACAGAACACTTGTATTAAAATTATATTATTAATGCAATGGATGATGTTGTTACTTGTTTACTACTTTTCATTGTTGTGATACTGTACATGACGTCCTCCGCCCCAGAACGTTTCCGTCGTTCTTGGTTTTGGGGTGTGACAGTTTGTTGGGGCGAGATTGGACACCAAGTAATGGGGAGCACTAAGGTAGTGCTCAAGCCTACCGTGTTGATTCAGTAGGTGTGCGACAGGCTGCGAGTCGCACAGAGCTGTCAGAAAAGTTATGCTGACTGGCGTCGATCGGATCTTGAGTTCCAGGTGGGGACTGTCACACCCCCAAACCAGAACGACGGAATCGTTTGAAGGTGGATGACTTCATGTAGTATCGAAAAAATTGAATACATAGTAAAGAAAGTAAACACAACATCATATATATAATTTAAAAGTTACATTGTTATAAGATACTTGTTTCAAAACAAATTACAATATGATGACAAAATGAGTTTAAAACTGACGCCTTACCATCACTTCTCCAAAAGCTGGGGTTTACCTGTATTACTAAATCCCTGAGAAATACAAGTAGATTTGAAAGAGTAGGTCAGCATTTAAGCTAGTGAGTTCATAAGTATTTGATGTCAATGTTTGTATGAATTTGAATAAATTTGTTTATAGATGTTTGAAAACTCCTAGAAAATCCCATGTTTTCTACTAGTATAAAATTAGTCTTCTACTAAGACCCGACCATTTTGCATGTCGTTTCTAAAATTCCAATATTTTTCCATAAGTGTATGATAGTTTAAAAGTTCCAAAACTATAATGCAATAGTGTTTTTCATGCCTAGAATAGTAGATTTATGTGTGTATAAATTCTACTAGAAAATAGCCCTTTAATGACACGCAAACAATGACACACAGTGATTTACGATACGCATTTTTTGCATGACCTAAAAATGATGTCAGGTTTCCAAAATATTAAGGACAGAGGACACGCATTTGTGCGTTCCCTAAAATTAGTGTTAGACAAAAAAAATTATAAACACGGAGGATGCTTTTATCTTAAACGTGTGTCCTCTGCAAACGTCGCTTTATAATTTTACTCAAACGCGCGTTCCTTATCTCAAAATCGTTGGGACTATTGATTTCTAGGGCTTTTTGAAGAACACTCAAAACGCTCGCTCACCCGTACTCGTTATGTGTTCTCTACAATCGATCCGTCGCCGGCAACTCACACTCACTTCTTCTCCTTCTCCGACGACCTTAAGGAAATAGAGAACGTTTCAGAGGTATCATCAGTTGATTCACAAAGTCTGTTTTAGGGTTTCTCAGCAAAGTGATCATCACCGCAATTTTCTATGTTAATATCGGCTTAGTTGTTTGTACGTTATGACTTGCCTCTCCTCTTCTCTAAAGACCTAATTACGATATCTACAGGTAAGAATCACTCTACAGTTGACTCAAATTTATTCAATTTCTTTTGAATTTACTATTCTCGAATTTATTGGAACACAACCATCAGATACACTCACATACTTCATCGGTGGTTTGGGTTTTTGTATTTTAACTTGTTTATGTTGTCGTTGCTATGGAGCATGCTCACGGATCTTAACGCAAATCTTGTAACCCCAATTTTGACTTGTTTCACAAGGCCAGACGACCCATTCAACAACTTCTCTGAGCTCATGAACTTTGATACTTACGTTGGGTGGTGTACTAGGGATGTTAACGGGGGCAAACGGGACAGGGATTGCATCCCCCGCCCCCACCCCCAAAATTTTCTCGTTCCCCCGCCCCCGCCCCCGACCCCGAAATCTCCATCCTTTCCACCCCGCCCCCGCCCCCGATTGATTTTGGGCTAACTTATTTGGGCTAAAATAAGTTCTTATTTGGGCTAAAAGAAACTATTTTTTGGGTAACAAATAGATATTTATAACATAATTTTACATGTTACAAACAACTTAAAAACATGTTTTTTGTTGAATTTTTGTACGTAAAAAACATTTTATTGTTTAATATATTTATATAATTAATATATGTCAATTTATATAATTTATTAACGGGGCCCCCACGGGGGTTTCGGGAAGGGACTACCAACCCCCACCCCCGCCCTCGAAATTAAAAGGGGGGTTAACCTTGCCCCCGCCCCGCCCCCGTCCCCGATTTTTTTTCAACAAATCCCCCCATACGGGACGGGGGCCCACGAGACTTTTTGACATCCCTATGGTGTACAAGTCCTTCAGCAGCTGATAAGATGTTAGCATCTTTTTCCCTATCAGCCGGCTATGCACCCTATGATTACACAAACTTCATAGAACAACTCAAATCCGATTTTCTCCTAACTGATGGAGAAATTAATGGTGTAGAAAGAGTATCCTTCCCTACCCCAAACACCCAGTTCACCATACCTCTGAGTTCTTCTGGTGAAAATGGAGATGGAAGTTCTTGTCAACAAAAAAACATTCAAGAAAATTGAAATGGTATCATCCATAGGTCACCAGGTGGTCGACCACTTGCTGAGAAGATGCTGAAAGCATTGTCTTTATTTAAAAGATTCATCTGGAGCATGGATTTTGGCCCAAGTTTGGGTTCCAATTATGGAAGGTGATAAGTATATATTAAGCACGTGTGAGCAGCCTTATTTGCTTGATCAGATGCTGGCTGGATATCGAGAAGTTTCCAAAGGCTTCATGTTTTTAGTTGAAGTGAAACCGGGTGGCTTTTTAGGGCTTCCTGGTAGGGTTTTTAGCTCAAAATTTCCTTAGTGGACTTCAAATGTTTCCCAGTATAATAAAGGTGAATACTTGCGTAAAGATCTTGCACTTAGTCATGAAGTCCAAGGACCTATTGTTCTACCTATTTTTGAAGATGACTCCTCTGATACATCTTGTTGTGCTGTTCTTGAACTTGTTACAATGAAAGAGAAGGTTGATTTCAGTGAAGCGATGGATCATGTTTCACGTGCTCTTGAGGTAAACTTTTTGTTACTCATAGATAGAGTATGTTTGCAGTTACTATTTCTTTTGTTTCTTTAGTGCAGTTATTGTAATCCTTTGGTAAATCAACAACTGTGTTGTTAATCTTTCTTGTAAAAGATAACACACTCAGTCTTGATTTCTTGTTTTCTGCATAGTTTGTGAATCTATGATGTTGTAAAATTATGACCTATGGTTTTTTAAATCTTTTTAGAGTGTGAACCTCAAAAGTGTTGCACCTCCTCGACTATATAAGCAGGTATTTGATGAATAGGGTGGATTTTATTAGAAATCACAACAGATGATCAAAGCCTGTAGATGCTTACACAGGGAAGATAAATTTTGAATGAAAGTGATACTGAATCTTCTTATTATTTCTTCACCAAACAAGTTACAAAAGCTTGCAATTTATAGACACTACTACATTTAAAACTAAAATAAAGTGCTTTAATAACTACTAAAGCTATAACTTAAAATTTATTACCAGGTTAATCATAATATGATAACCGTTTATTCCTTTATTAAATTAAACTCAAAATTAAATCAGAATTAATTCCAACACTCTCCCCCTTAATCCTGATTTGTGTTGTGCAGATCCTTTAGCTCCCAACATGTTTCGCATTTCGACAAATTTCACTCATGGGAGTGCTTTAGTCAAAATATCAGCCTTTTGTTCTCCTCCACTTATATGCCCAACGCAGATTAGTCCTTTCTCAACACATTCTCGAATGAAATGATACCGGGTGTCGATATGTTTACTTCTGCCACGGAACACAAGATTTTTCATTAGCTCAATTGCTGACTTGTTGTCCACCAGTAACTTGACTTTTCCTGCTTCTTTGATGGTTAAATCCTTCAACAAACTTTTCAACCATAGTGCTTGGCAGGCCGCTGCAGTCGCAGCCATAAATTCAGCTTCACAAGAAGATAGAGCTACTATATGTTGTTCTGGGAACACCACATGATCAAGTTACCGGAGAAGTAAAATGTTGTTCCTGTAGTACCTCTCCCATCATCCCGGTCCATGTTGTGACTGCTTTCGCTATACCTAATCAGCTTTCCATCTCCACCTGGTTTGTACACCAAGCCATGATTAATTGTGCCCTTTATATATCTCAAAATCTGCTTTGCAGCTTTGAGATGACTGACTCTTGGTGTTTCCATATACCTGCTGACCACTCCAACATAATATGCAAGATCCGTTCTCGTATGTATTAGATATCGTAAGCTTCCAATAAGACGCCGATATTCAGTGGCGTTTGCCAATTCCCCCTCTTCATCCTTTCTCAAGGATAGCTTTGGTTCCATGGAGTACTTTGATTCATTGCAGCCATCCATCCTGAAGAGATTTAAAATTTTATTTGCATATCCCGCTTGACCAATTGCAATCCCATCTTTACTTTGTTGCACTTCGATGCCTAAGTAATAAGAAAGCTTCTCCAGATCGCTCATATCGAACATCTTCTGCATCCTATTCTTGAACTCACCTATCTTTTCTTCACTTGAGCCTGTAACGATCAAATCATCGACATATATTCCGACTATAAGTGTGTACCCTGACTTTTGAAGCTTGTACACGGCTTGTTCTTGAGGACATCTTTGGAATCCCAAATCATTAAGTGCCCGGTCAAGCCGGATGTTCCATGCCCTTGGCGCCTGTCGCAGCCCATAAAGGGCTTTGTTTAGACGATAGACTAAGTGTTCCTTCCCTTTAATCACAAAGCCATCCGGTTGGGATACGTAAACTTCTTCTTGTAACTCGCCATTCAAGAAAGCTGATTTTACATCTAAGTGATGAACTCTCCATCTCTCCTTAGCTGCTAAAGCTAGTATCAGTCGGATGGTTTCCAAATGTGCTACCGGCGCGAAGACCTCTTCAAAGTCTACTCCTTTCTGTTGTACATAGCCCTTCGCGACTAATCGGGCTTTGTGTTTTATGATGTTCCCATTCGCATCCCTTTTTAGTTTAAATAACCACTTTAATCCTATTGGTTTTTTCCCTTTCGGAAGATAGGCTAGTCTCCAGGTTCGATTCTTATTAATTGAATCAAGTTCCATCTTCATCGCTTCTAGCCAAGATGGATCAATCGCTGCTTCTGTGTAAGTGGTTGGTTCCTCACCTACAAGTAGTAACTCTTCTGGTTTAAATTCGATTGGCTCTGTTTCGTCATAGAGTTCAGATAAGTTTCGAAAACCTCGAGTGGGTGTGTGATCATATGTCAAAGGGTCGACATCAACATCTTCATTTGTCATTGGATTTTCTGTGTTCGATGGTTGAGTATTTAGGCTGGACGATGCACCTGATCTGAGGCTCGTTATTGGTGAAGTGGAATTAGGCGGCTGTGAATAGTATGTCTCGAACACGGGAGTAGGGCTTTCAGCTATTTCATGGACTGGACTTTGTATTTGGGCTCCCCCTTCGGTGCTTGCATTAAAAAAGGTTTCAAACCAAGACTGGTTTGATGTGGGCTTCTTCTCTTGGTCTACAATCCAGTCCCATCTTCTATTTTCTTCAAAAACAACATCACGTGCTACCACCACTTTGTTCTCTTTAGGGTTATACATCCGATACGCCTTGCTACCTGGTTCCACCCCTAGGTACACCATCAACACACTCCTATCACTGAGTTTTGTGGTTTGGTTTTTCGGTTTTTTCACGTGTCCAACGCAGCCAAACACCTTCAGGTGCTGAAGTGTGGGTTTCTTTCCTTTCCACTCTTCGTATGGGGTCATGTCCTTCACCCCCTTCGTTGGAACCCTGTTAACTATATGGACAGCATGTCGCCTCCCCCAAAACATATCTGGTACACACATACTCTTCAGCAAAGATCTTGTAGCTTCAAGAATGGTGCGATTGCGCCGTTCAACCACCCATTCTGTTGAGGGCAATAAGGACCTGTTAATTGTCGCTCGATCCCTTCCTGTTTACAAAAATCGACAAATTGGTGGGAGGTAAATTCCCCTCCTCGATCAGTACATATAGCCTTAAGCTTAAAGTGACTCTTGTTTTCCACCTGTGCTTTGAATCTTTTAAAGGTTGCAAAAGCCTCGTCCTTCTTTTTGATCATATAAACCCACATATATCGGCAATAGTCATCAACAATTAACATGAAATATCTATTACCTGCTATTGTTGGTGGATTGATCGGGCCACACAAATTTGTATGCACCAGTTCAAGTGGTTTAGTCGCACGCCACTGAGCTTCTTTCGGGAAGGGCTGTCGGGTTTGTTTTGCAACCAGGCACCCTTCACATACTTGTGCCGGATGTTTTATGTTTGGTACACCTCGCACCAAGTCTCTCCGTACCATAGACTCTATAATTTGAAAGTTTATGTGGCCTAACCTGGCATGCCACAACCAAGCTGTGTCTTCAAGGCTTGCTAAAAGGTTCACAGGTTGAGAGGCGTGAAGTACAATTTTATACAACCGGTTCTTGGATCTTTGCACTTTCATCATCAATCGACCGCCTTCATCATGTATTTTCAAGTACTCGTTCAACATTTCAATTTTGTACCCGATTTCAGTCATTTGTCCCATACTTAAGATATTACTTTGTAGTGCTGGGATGAAATACACATCAGTAACGAGTTGTTGCTCACCATTTTTGCACTCCAGCAAAATTGAACCCGTACCCGCGATTTGGACTCGAGACCCATCACCAAACCGCACCTGCCCGGTAATGTTTTCATCAAGTTCGGCAAAAAAATTCCGTACCCGCGTCATATGGTTACTTGCTCCGTTATCTAGATACCATATATCTTCACCATTCTCATTCTTTGCCTCGTGCTTTTTTGGAAAGACCTTCTCTTCATTTAGTAGTACCATATTAGTTGCATTCTCGCCACATACAGTAAGAAGCAATGCAGGTTCCTCCTCCTGTGTTAAGTTTGCTTCATCGCCATTCTTCTTAGGAGCCTTGCACTCAGACACGTAATGGCCGTACTCCTCACAGTTAAAGCATCTTATATGTCGCTTATCTCTTCCCCGTTGGTGATTATTATCGGAGTCTCGAGACGAGGTGAAATTCCCACGCCCGCCTCTACCTTGTCCGGATCCTCTACCTCGACCACCATTACGCCCTCCTCTATCGCGACGGTATGAACCACGTCCTCTTCCACCCGATGAGGAACCTCCTCCTGTTGCTTTTTGACTCGACAATTGACCATCTGTTTTAGCGAGCAATAAGCTCCCCTCAGTGCTCGCATTCCCACTATGAAGTTTCAACCGATCTTCATAAGCTTTGAGTCGGCCGATGGCCTCTTCGAATGGCATGGTATCTGTATCAGAATATTGTTCAATAGATGCCACCAACTGAAGAAACTTGTCCGGAACTGAGTCGAGAAGCTTTCGAACAAGTGTGCTGTCTTCAAGTGTGGTGCCTAGACTGTTGTACTTTGCTGCTATTCCACTCAATTTACCGGAAAAGTCATCTATTGTTTCCCCATCTTTCATCCGTAAAGCTTCGAATTCACTCTTCAATGTGTGCAATCTCGCCTTTTGTACCCGATCGGCTCCAAGGTACCTCACTTTTAATGCTTCCCAGATCTCCCTTGCAGTCTTTTTCTTTGCTACTTGAAGTAGTACATCTTCTGGTACCGCTTGGAAGATGAAGGCACGTGCTGACTTGTTTTTCTTTTCATCCACCTCCACTCCGGTTGGTGGTTTGATAGATTCCCAAATTCCCTGCGCATCCATAATTGCCTCCATCTTTATACTCCATGTCGTATAGTTTGTAGACGTCAACATCGGGATTTGGAATGGCACTCCACCGTTCTCTCTTTGACTAGGTAACAACATGGTTTCGTAGCGGATATATTTGGGCATGGACCGTGATGGCTCTGATACCAAGTATTAGAAATCACAACAGATGATCAAAGCCTGCAGATGCTTACACAGGGAAGATAACTTTTGAATGAAAGTGATACTGAATCTTCTTATTATTTCTTCACCAAACAAGTTACAAAAACTTGCAATTTATAGACACTACTACATTTAAAACTAAAATAAAGTGCTTTAACAACTACTAAAACTATAACTGAAACTTTATTACCAGGTTAATCATAATATGATAACTGTTTATTCCTTTATTGAATTAAACTCAAAATTAAATCAGAATTAATTCCAACAGATTTTGTGTTCTAAATACATTTTATAACAAGGTTAAGTAGATTTCCTTTGTATATATTTATGTCTCAATTCCACTATTCTCATGTATATACAGAGCCGGCCTAAAGGGGGTTCAAGAAGTTCCATCGAACAAGGCCCACTCTCTGATAAGGGCCTAAAACGTTTTCCACTGATAATATTACCCTAGGTTAGCTTTTACATTATTGATTGTCTCATTCCGTCGTTCTTACGTTTGCAGCAAAAGAACAGACGTATGCAGCAAATTGAGCGGGAAATTGAGTTGAAGTTTTTCCGACTATTGGCTTCTTGATGTCATTGGTTTCTCTTGGTAACAATAATATGCTTTCTCTATGTCTGCCCTGGTATTATCTTCCAACTTCAAACCTTACCTCCAGAATCCTCAAGCAATTCATTAAGACATTAAATCTCAGCAAAAAAAAAGCCAATATGTTCTACTGTTACTGTTTCCTTCCTTATTTTCCTCCAGCAATTCTAATTTTCCTGATTTTCCTCAAACAATTGGAGCTTCGAGGTTCTTACCAGCATCAAGTTTGATTTCATTCTTGATTCTTTAACTGTCGAATATTTTTGTCTTATAATTTTACTTTTTTTTTTCTCTTGATTTTGTTGCTCAAGGTAATATATATATATATATATATATATATATATATATATTTCAGTTTGTGTTCCACTGTTCTTGTTACAATGTTGCTCAAGAGATTCCTTTGTGTTCGTTTTCATATTCTCTTTGTTGTTGGTTGTTGCTCTTCAGATTTTTAGAGGTAAAACACTAATCTAATATAAATTTCAGATTTTTATATTTGTGAGTTTTACATTTCAGATTCATTTACCTTTCACCGATTTCAGACTTTATATTTCTTTCTTTCTTATTGTGAATTTTACATTTCAGTTTATCTGATTTACAAATAATAAATTTACAAATAACAAAGGAAAAATAAATTTACAAACTAGAGGTGTTTATATCCTTCTTATAAAATGCCTCCTGGAATTAAAAAAAAATGAAGGTGGACATGAAAAGTGTAATAATTTTATGTATATTACAGGACGAAGTGAAAAACTAGAGTTTTATGTATATTTGAATGAAACTTTGTTCTTGAAGTAAATTACTAGATGAATTGAAAAACTAGATTTTATCAATTACATTGCATTACGAGTGAGATAAGTGGATAATTCACTTGAAATACGATGTTTTGGGGAATTCCCATATCGCCTTTGTGGTTGAATTGATGCATTTTGAAATTTGCAGAATTGAAAGGAAACCTGGGCGTGGTGGTGCAACTTTATCAGTGAGCTGTTCTGATAAAATTTCCCATTGGAATGTTGTTGGTGTCCAAGGTTGAACCTTTTACTCTTTACTATACCCGAATATTGTGAAATTTGTATAATGTAAGGGTAAATGGTCATTTAGTCTTATTAAGACGGTTTATTCAGCCAGTCTAAAAAAGAAACAGACGGACGTTATGTTTACAACACTTAATCCAAAGTCCAGTCAGTCATCATTACCCATACAGGACTTAATGAGAAAAAGAAAAGAAACAGTATACATTCTTTTACCTATTATTGGAGGGGCTTTACTTTCTCACTTTCTACAGCCAGTTTACATATCATCAATAACTGTGGGGCAATCTCGTAATTGTTCTGATAAGGAAGTAGAAGAGCAGTTGACAAGGGCCTTGAGTGATAGAGTATTACCATTATCAAAGAAACTAACAACTCCATTTAAAGTGAATAAGGTTGTAAGGTGCTTTGACAAACCTTTTATTTCTTCATTAATAGTAATTAATAATTTCTCTCTCTAATACTATTTATTTCCATCTAAATATTCATGTTCTTTTTTTTTATTTGTACATGGCAGCCGTTGTTTTCGGTAGCTTCGGTACCCCTTGAGGTGTTTCGCCACGCTGAAACTGCTGCATCCACTTTAACACACGGGTAAGTAAGATTTGCTTGCTTTTTAATCGAGGGTAAAAGTGTCATTTTAGTTAAACTTACGTGAAGATTGACTACCAGATATTCAATAAGCTGGAATAAGTCGGGCCTTCATGAAGTCATTCTTGGAACCACTGGTAGGAAGCAGAGGACATCTGGAAAAGGTGCCATGCACCCCTCTTCAGAATCAACTTTATGCAAGTAAGCTAACACAAGGGTAAAACTGTCATTTCCATTTACTTGTCTAACCTTTTTTCCTTTTTAAATTCCCAGGAAGAGAATTTTGGAGTCATTCTTGTCACTCAGTCAAAGTTTACCCAATTCTTCACTGAGTGAAACTTCTTACCAGAGACTAAAGGTAATACAGAACATGACATGACAAATACTCCTAGTCGATAATTTGTAGCTCTTTTTTTTTTTTTTTTTTAAATTTAATGGCAGGAGAGGGCCAATGAATATAATTCAAGCCTTGAAAGTATTTAAAGAAAGCCCTCAGTTTAGCAATTGGCTTGTGAAGCCTTTACAGTTTGAGCCTCCCGTTCTTATGGGACAATAAGTTGAACTTCAAGTATTTTTATTTTCTTTTTCTGAATAAGATGATAATCAATTAATTTTACATTTACCACCACTAATTATTTAAACCCTAAAAATCCAAAAAAATTAAAAGTAGTTTTGCTAAACAGTAAACTCTACAAATGTTGATTTTTAAAATCAACTCACATGTGATTTAAAATTCAACTTATGGCTGTTTTTTTTTTCTTCCATGGAATGGAGTGAATTTAATATATCTACTTTATGGATTACTTAGACGTCTATTATTAGAAAGTGTATATAGACATGTTGAAATGGTCGTAACTTTGACCATGGAATTCCACATCTTGTATTCTAGGGGGCTGGGCTGCCATTGTTTTCCAAGGCATTTTCTTTGCCATTTCGTATTTCGTATTTTAGTTTTATTCTTTTTGAAATTTCATTTTGCATGTAATTTAAAGTTGTTGTAATATCTACTTTATCAAAAGAATACCTTGCAATTTATTTTAGATGCTAAATTGGTTTATCATGAACTTATAGTTTATGAGGTGACTCAGCTAGCTGTGCCAATGGGCCATGTTGGGTTGGGTTTAAGTTGATCTGTTTAATTAATCGGATTGACAGTCTCAACCCAATCCAACTCAATCTGTTTAATTTAACAGGTTAAGATCTTCAATCCAATCTGATAAAAAAATGAGTTGAAGGTGACTTATTATTATTATTTTTTTTATCCCAATTCAACTCGTTAAATATTTTGAACTCGTGTTAGTTTATTTTAATAACTAAATGAAATCATCTGTGATTTCCTCTAAATATATGAAACCATCTAATGGCAAAGTTTAATCTAGGAAATCATCTGTGGTTTCCTCTAAATATATGCAATTCCTCTAACTCATGGGATTTCATATAACTTTATGATTTCAGTGTCCTTTTTTTTTAATCATTTTTTAAATATTTTGGCTATTTTTAGCAAATGATTAGAAGATTTTTGGTTGAAATCGGCTCACAAATAGATTTTTGGTTGAAATCGATTGCTATTAAAAAAATGTGAAGAATATGGAGTTTTGGTTGGTTTACAGTTTATAGTTGTTATTGGTGCAGGTGTATAATCTATTCCGTCAGTTATGATTGAGGCATCATGTGAATCACAATTACAAATGGAGTGGAAGTGAGACAAGAGAATTTCCCTGGAGCAAACTTTGAAGAATTATTGGCTGAAATGACATATGGAATGAGAAGAAAAAGAAAGGTATACCATCACCTAGACTTTCTTTTCAGTCTTGATTCTTAGTCCTACTATATATATATATATATATATATATATATATATATATATATATAATGAATGCATAGTTGTAACATTCATAGTCAATCTCTTGTTGCTACCTATATAAATTATAGTGACGTGATTTTTGACGAATATGATTTCTGACAGACTAAGAAACAAGGTAGGAGGAAGGGGTCAAAGAGAAAAATTAGTCCAGAAATTACACGAAAATGAGGAGGTACGCTGTTATATTATTACCATTGGTTTTCTTGTATATACCTTACCTTTTGAGGTGGTTGGATTCCTCAGGAATTGGAATTGAATTACATTTGATTCACAAAATCCTACCAGTGATTCCATAAATTCATGTTATTTCAATTCCAATTTCTACAAATGTACAAGCATACACAATCTAAGCCCCATTATTAACGTTGTAGTAGGCTGGTTATCATCAAATTTTGAAGTTGGATCTTCTGCCAACCAAACGCGTGACAGATTCCAATTCTTCTTCAATTCCAGTTCATGCCAAGACATTGCTACTGTTGAATACAAGGTAGGGGCATTTATGTCTTTATACCAATCTTGTTGCATATTCTTAACCTATCCAATTTTGGCAGGTTGATCCTGCTACATGGCCAATAATGATCTTTAGAGTCTGCTAGAAGGATTGGAGATTACAGCTAAGCTTCTATCTAAGACTTCACGCCAAGGACTTGATGAATTTAAGGTAGCAATGTTTTACTTGATTTGGACATGAACCCTAAGATATCATACTTTGGCATGGCTAGAAGCTTTGGAGGAAACGAGACTCAAGCAAAAGGAAACGCATAGAGAGTTATTGGCACATAGTAAGCTAGATAATGCAATTGTATATAAATTCTGACTCTCTTGAGTTCATTTTTATATAACATTTATTCACTATTTGAATAATTATTTGCATTTGACATATTAGTGAAATGAATTATCTTTGTTATTTATGGTATTTTATTTTGTATTATGAGATTTTTAATGTGCTATTTAATTTGAAAATTAGTAAATCTATCAAAATATATAATTTTTTAAACATTTAACTTTATGACACGTAAATATGTGTGTCGTCTTTCTTTATGATAATGATACGCAATGCGTGTCGTAAGAGCGCGTCGCAAATATACGTCGTAAATAGATGATGCGCAAAAACGCGTCGTCTCTCGTTATGATAGGGCCTTCTTTGACGCGCATTTGCGCGTCGTCTGAGTGTTTTACGACGCGCATTGCGTGTCGTAAAAGGCTGTTTTTCTAGTAGAGAAAATTGCTAAGACATTTGATATCCCCGTAAATCAACGTGTTTTTAATACTCCATGTGAGTTTTACAACCATGCTATTAACCCAGACTGGCTGTAACAACTTTCTTCAGGCGTTGGAGTGTTATGACGTTTGTCATCCCAGACCTGCCGGTCTAACTGTAGCTAACAGTTTAGGTGCGGGATTGTCAATCCCGTATATATCTATACACAAGTATCACGCTCTCCCTACAAGAGATTATGGTATATAATACACGACTTTAACCACATACTCGAAAGTACGTGAAGCTGAACGTCGCACAAAACTTTGTATAAAATATATTTATGTATGAAAAGCTCGTTTGTTCTTGTATATGAAGGTATTTCTTTGATATAGTACTTATAGTATGTAAAATCTCATGAATATCTAGTAAACTATACCTATTATAGTTTTTCCAAAAGCGTGTTTCGTTTGTATGGTAAACCCTAGTGTAGTGTTGACTTTATATGTTAAGTATAATGTTTAGTGAACATTTATTCTCAAAATATAAATGAAGTGTTTGACATTCGTATACCAACATGTATATATTCTTAAAGGACAAGATGTTATTGAATAGGTGTTGCATGCGAACGTTTTCATATGATAGTTAAGAATCACATATGATTTGTTATATAAAGACAAATGTAGTAAAAGCTTATTGTTTTCCACACGAGAGTAACCGTGTGATTTACTTGTATTTCCCCCTTTTGAAAGCGTATAAAGACATTTATAAAGTAGTTGAAAACGTAGTTATAGGGGTATGAACTCACCTGATAGATTGAAGAAAGTGAGACGAAAACCGAACATAACTTTGACTCGAGAAAGCGGATTTTTTCGGGATTCTCGGGAATCTCGGGAGCGTAAAACTTCCTTCGGGGCTTGGGTATGAAAACCGAGGCTTTGGGATATTTCTTGCACGCAAAACGGAGTAAAAACGCAAGAGAAAGAGAGGAATTGAGCAATTTTACCTGGAACCCTCGTATCCCTTTTATAGGGGGCTGAAGACCCTCGGTACGCTGGGCGTACGAGGTTACGCGGGGTGTACTCGTGCGTCATGGCTTACCGCATCCTCGTCTGCTGGACTTCGTATGGGACGGCATAGAGGCGTAGGGGGCGACGTGGACGATTCGAGGCCTAGCACCCGAGTACGCTGGGCGTACGAGGGTACGCTGGGTGTAAATCGTCTCGGTTTGTGCCCTTCGAACTTGTAAAATCCGTAACTTCCGCGCATGAGCTCCATTTTCGACATTCTATATATGTACGCGTAGGTGAGAATATACTCTACAACTTTCATTTAGACTTCGTTGACTAATTTTGACTTTATTTTTAATTAATTATTTTAAACAGGGCGGGACACGAAAAAGTCCGTTAAAAATCCATAAAATCTTTACTCGACTTCCGTTTTCGCCAGACTTTTTACCGTTGAACTACTATTGACGAGACCTTCGATTCTCATTTAGGTTGTTTCGGCCAAAATTCGCTCGATCTCTGTTTCGAGTTTTTAGCTGTCTACCACTATACCGAAACTTCGAAAAATTATAACTTCCTCATACGAGGTCAGATTTGGACGTTCTTTTTATGTATGTTCACGGTTTAATGATAACTACGACTTTTATTTAGATACCTAAGGCTAATAAGTATTTTATTGAAATTTCTCGTTTTACGTTTAACCGTATTGACGGTTTTTGTTGTGAATCTTTGGTTGGTCATAACTTCTTCGTTATAACTCGATTTTTAGTGTTCTTTATATTTCTGAAAATCTTGACATGATAACTATCATTTTAGGCTACCCAATAGAGAATTTTGAACATTTTATATTTTTGATGCTAATTTCATTATATCAAAAGAGATTACAAATTTTTGACTTTTTAGGTCATTACATTGATTTGAAATATCGGGTTGTCACATCATCCCCTGTTAGAGGGAATTTCGTCCTGAAATTTATTATAAAGCTAACATTTGTGGATAGGGAAAGAGATGCGGGTATTTTTGTTTCATCTGATCTTTGCGTTCCCAAGTATATTCAGGTCCCCGCTTTGCATTCCAGCGGACCTTCACAATGGGTATGTGACTTTGCTTTGTTCTTTTAATTTCCATATCCATGACCTCAATTGGTTCCTCTATAAAGTGGAGACTCTCGTTGATTTCAGTTTCGTCTAGAGGGAGGACGAGGGTCTCATCGGACAAACATTTCTTCAAGTTTGACACGTGAAAGGTAAGATGTACGTTATTGAGTTCCTGCGGTAGTCGAAGTTTGTATGCTACCGGAACGATCCTTGCAAGGATCTCGAATGATCCGATATACCTTGGGTTTAGTTTCCCACATTTTCCGAAACGTATTAACCCCTTCCAGGGTGAGACCTTCAATAGCACTCGGTCCCCAACCTGAAATTCTAAGGGCTTCCGTCTTTTGTCCGCATAACTCTTTTGTCTGTTTCTTGAAGCCTTTAGTCGTTCCTGAATTTGTACAATCTTTTCAGTTGTTTCTCTTATAATTTCTGGGTCTGTGAGAGCACTGTCGGGTACTTGTCCCTTGGCTAGTTGTGTGTCACCCACTTCAGCCCAGCACAGTGGTGATATGCACTTGCGGCCATATAGGGCTTCGAATGGAGCAACTTTAATGCTGGAGTGATAGCTATTGTTGTACGAGAATTCAACTAGTGGTAAATGGGTATCCCATGCTTTACCAAAATCGATTACACAAGCTCTTAGCATATCTTCCAAGGTTTGTATGGTCCTCTCACTTTGACCATCGGTTTGTGGGTGGTAAGTGGTACTCATGTCTAGTTTCGTTCCAAGAGATTTTTGTAGCGACTGCCAGAATTGGTACACCATGTAGTCGTACAATCTCTCAGATTTATGTTCGAGCTAGCTTCTCTATCTTGCCGGTTTCCTTTATGGGTAGGAAGTGTGCGTATTTTGTTAATCTATCGACGATTACCCAGATGGTGTCTAGCCCACCTGATGTCTTGGGTAATTTGGTTATGAAATCCGTGGTTATCCGCTCCCACTTCCATTCGGGTATTTCAGGTTGTTGTAGTAATCCTGAAGGTTTTCGGTACTCTATCTTGACTTTGGCACAAGTCAGACACTTGCCCACATAGGTAGCGATCTCTGTTTTCATGTTCGGCCACCAATACAGTTTCTTGAGGTCCAGATACATCTTGTCCGAACCTGGATGCACAGAGTATCGAGTCTTATGAGCCTCGTTCATAACCACGTCTCTGAATCCACCAAACTTCGGTGTCCAGATCCGATCCATGAAGTAACGAACTCCGTCGACCTTGACTTCAAGATTCTTATCCACCCCCCTTAAGGCTTCACCTGTCACATTCTCTGATTTCAAGGCTTCCTTCTGAGCTTCCTTGATTTGCGTGGATAGGTGTCAATGGATCGTCATGGTTAAGGATTTCACTCGGCGGCCCGAGTGTTCCTTTCGACTAAGAGCATTAGCTACGACATTCGTTTTTCCTGGATGATAACGACTTTTACATTCGTAGTCATTCAACAGTTCAACCCATCGTCTTTGCCTCATGTTGAGTTCCTTTTGATTAAGGATATGTTGAAGGCTCTTGTGATCGGTAAATATTGTGCATTTTGTGCCGTAGAGATAGTGTCTCCAAATCTTTAAGGCGAAAACGACTACTCCCAGTTCGAGGTCGTGTGTAGTGTAGTTGACCTCGTGCGTCTTGAGTTGTCTCGAGGCGTAGGCGATGACCTTTCCTCGTTGCATTAGAACACATCCAAGACCTTGATTAGTTGCATCACAGTAGACCACGAAGTCTTCTGTTCCTTCGAGAAGTTTTGTATAAACCTTCGGTAATAGCCAGCAAGGCCCAAGAATTGCCAGATTTCTATTGGGGTTCTGGGAGCTGACCAGTTCTCGATTGCCTTGATTTTGGAAGGGTCCACGTGTATCCTGTCTTTGCTAACCACGTGACCCAGGAAATCTACTTTCCGAATCCAAATTTCGCACTTTGAGAATTTTGCATATAGCTTCTCGTTTCTTAGAGTTTCCAAGATTTGTCGGAGGTGTTGACCATGTTCTTCTTTATTCTTTGAATAAATGAGTATATCGTCTATGAAAACGATCACAAATTTGTCCATGAATGAATGACACACTCGGTTCATTAAATCCATGAACACCGCCGGTGCATTTGTTAATCCAAAGGGCATTACTAGAAACCCGTCGTGACCATAACGAGTTCGAAAGGCTATTTTGGGGACATCTCCTTCCAAGACTTGTAGCTGATGATACCCGGATCTCAAATCAATCTTTGAGAAATAACTCACTCCTTGGAGTTGGTCGAACAAATCGTCGATGCGTGGTAAGGGATATCGGTTCTTGATAGTGAGCTTGTTGAGTTCCCGGTAGTCGATGCACATGCGGAAAACAGGACTGGCGCTCCCCAAGGTGAGAAGCTCGGTCTAATGAATCCTTTGCTGAGTAGTTCATTTAATTGGCTGGATAATTCTTGCATCTCAGCTTGCACTAGACAGTACAACGACTTAGCTACTGGGGTAGCTCCCTGAATTAAATCGATCCTGAACTCGACTTGTCGTTTTGGTGGGACACCAGGAAGATCTTCAGGGAAGACATCAGGAAAATCGTAGACTTCTGGAATGTCCTTGATGTCTTTTGTTTCTTTTTCTTTATCTACCACATGGGCTAAGAAGGCATGGTACTCCTTACGTAGGTATTTCTGGGCTTTGACGCAAGAGATAATTTGTAAATTGGTACTGGGTTTGTCACCATAAATGATGAGAGTTTCGCCTTTTGGCAAATTTAGGCGAATGGCCCTTTCGTGACAAAGTATATCAGCATGGTGTAGGCTTAACCAATCCATACTGATGATGACATCAAAGCTCTTTATAGTGATCGACATTAGATCGATTTGAAATGAATGTTCGTTTAGAGTTACAGTGCAGCCTATGTACATATCGTTTGTGCTTTTTGTTCTACCGTTTGCCATTTCTACTATGAATATCTTATTAAGGGATTGAGGGTTCTGTTTTAGTATGTGTAACACCCAAAATCAGGAAGGTCAAGAAAGGAAAGGGAACTCTAAGTCAAAGGACCGACTCGTCGAGTCCAAGGAGGAACTCGGCGAGTCCGAGCGAGATCTGGGTCGAGGAGTAAGTGACCGACTCGGCGAGTCGGCTAAGGGGACTCGGCGAGTCTGGTCTGAACGAGGAAAACCCTAATTCCGGGAGTTGTATCCTATATAAAGGGTGTGATGTCCCTCCCTCAGCCTCCATATCATCCTAGAGAACCTGTAAACCCTAGATTTCGTGTGAGCTTCCATCATTTGAGAGAAATAGCTTTGGAGGAAGGAAATTTTGGAAAGGAACTTGAAGATCAAGAAGGTCGCTTCAAAGGAGAGGTGTAGATCCGAGATCTACTTCAGTTTGTTTTCATCTTGGAGGTAATAAGCTGCCATTTTCCCTCCTTTGCATCTAGATCTATTTTTGTTATGATATTTGGGGGTTTAATGGTTGTTTGAGACACAATTCGAGTTTGGGAGCTTAGATATGTTGTTGCCACTTCAGATCTAGTGTTGGGATGGTCCAATATGTCATAAAGCATTAGAAGATGAGTAGTTGGTGAAGCCCTTTTGTCCTTAAATCTAGCCCTAGTGTGTTTTGAGCCTAGATCTCTTTAGTTATACGTAAAGTTTGCAACTTTACATGAGGATTGAGCTTTGGAAGTTTGGATCTATGATTTGGAGCCCCTGCATGGCTCGAAAAGCCACTGTATGGATTAAGAATTGGAGCGACTCGGCGAGTCACATGGGTCGACTCGGCGAGTTGGAAGAACAACTCGGTGAGTCTGTTGAAGATTGCCTTGGACTCGACGAGTCTGTTCTTGGATTCGGCGAGTTGAGTCGCGAAACCCCAAACCCTTCGAGTTAAGACTCGGATCAGTGCGTTGTGTGGGGACTCAGTGAGTTGGACAGGTCAGGACTCGGAAATCGGTACACTCGGCGAGTCAAGTCGCGGATGAAAGGATTATGAGCTAATGAACTCGGCGAGTCAGTAGGCAGACTCGGTGAGTAGGGTTGACCTGGAAGGTTGACTTTGACCAGGACTTTGACATAGTTGACTTTCGGGGGACAGTTAGACTAAGTGTTGCTTTGATATTGGTAGCTCGGGGAGCTAGTAGAGCAGGAGTTCAGAGAGTTGCCGGGCAGCAGCTAGAGGGGCTATCAACAAGTTCAACAAGTGAAGGTGAGTTTCCCTTTTGTGTGAATGGGTCTAAGGCCACAATGCCGGCCCATGTAGTTATGAGTAGAAGACCCGGGGGTTAGCGCTAGGCACAGTATGCTAGTATGATATTCAGGACGAGGTCCAATGATAGCGGGCGGGTGCCCATGGAGTGGTTTATATGATAGTTTATACTTGTTGTTTGTGTGATACATGTATGTGCCGGGTAGGGAGGTGAGTGTGAGCGAGGTCTCGCACCTCACCAATAGCAGAGTGTGGATGGTGTTCCACATCTCATTAGCAGCAGAACAGGGGTGAGGCCCAGGTTAGGGAAAGAGTGAGTGTGGGCTGGGCCCGTATCTCACTACCATTAGGAGTGTGGACGGGGTTCCATGAATCACCAGTTGCAGGACATGGGCGAGGCCCAAGATAGGCGAGGCCTTTAGAACAGGATTCGGTAGTGTACGTTAGTGTGTATCTGTTGCAATATGTTTATGTGTTAGTATTTTTTTGGCGGGCGAGGCCCAATGACAGGCGAGGCCTAAGTGAAACAGATCTGTATCCGAGCGGGGCTCGAAGCCAGGCGAGGCCCAGAATAGCGGGCGTGGCCCAGTATGTGCAGTATATGGTTATGCATGGTATGTGGTAGGTGGGGGAACTCACTAAGCTTCGTGCTTACGGTTTTCAGTTTTGGTTTCAGGTACTTCCGGTAGCAGAGGGAAGAGCTCGGGGTGATCGCATGGCACACACCATATATTAGACAGACTGGGAATGTTTTACTCTGATAACGAACATGTGTTTTGAAAATTAATACTCTGATTATGTTTGGATTGATGATTTTGCTTTAAGTAATGTTTTATTAAAAGAAATTTTTAGTCTTGAATTTTGGGACGTTACAAGTTGGTATCCGAGCTTTGGTTTGAGGGATTCGGACGTGCTCTCGGGTGTGTCTGAACTCAAACTAAGGAATTGGTATGGAAGTTTTCGAAATGAAAAATCGTTTTTGTAAAAAAGAGTTTGAGAAAGAAAACAGTTTTAGAAAAGCAAAAGAACTCAGAAATAAAAAGAATTTTGAAAGGAGAAAAGGGTATAGTGCATGCAATCAACCGAGCTCAAGTAAGTATCCCAAAATACCCATACAAGTTTATGTTATGGTTATCAGTTAGTAGAGCAACATGCTAGATTAGGACTAAGGATCTAGGGAGAATGCCTTACGTGCCTGTTATATGTGCTTTGAGTTGCATGATAATGCTGATTAGACAGTAGTAGGATAGCCTGTTTAGGGGATTGCCTGAGTGTATGAGTTTGTGTTGCATGCTAGTACAGATTCTTGCTATATGGATATGATTTTGCTTGAGTATGTTATGGTTAGATTTTCCCTTGTCTGAATGCTGCTTGCTTTGTGCATTGTGGGATTCTAAGTGATGGGAGTTAGCCATTAGGTGAATATGTCACGTCACATGTGATTAGGGTTGAATAATCACAGAGTACTGGATTTGGCCCTATTGCGCAGCTCTTGTCTGAGTCCAACCGTTGTAGGGACGACTCTTTTACTCGAAGGATTATCTGAGCCTTGTCACATGTGATGTAATTCATGTGATGGCTGATTGGCATCACAAGGAGGCCTTCAGCAGCTGAGGACTGGTTTGAGTTGAGTCGGAGGTTCCCTAGGGTAAGCTTAGGATGAGATAGTGCTGGGAGCAATAGTAGTGGAAAAGGGACCTGGTGGAGTCGAAGCAATTCTTGAGGAAAGTACGGATAGATGTGGAAGGTAGTATGGGCCCGTACTACTGAAAGCAGAGGATCCGTACTCGATTCGGGAAAGGCCGAGACAAGACCGGGAACCTAGTAGTGCGTGTGTTTGGTCTCGCAACAGTTTTAAGTATTCTGATAGTGGTTGTGGTATATTTCCAGCATGGTGACATTGCGAGAGAGGCCAGTGGGCGGATCAGGCGCCGGAGTGGGATCAGGCTCGTGTTCAAGAGCCGAGCAGCTCGAGGAGCGAATGAGGGAGTTGATATCAGTGGAGGTTACGCGCAGTATTCTAGATCAGACTCCTGTGATCTTTGGCACGGTCAAGGAGGGTGTATTGGAGATTTTGGATGAGAGGTTGGGAGCCTTCCGTACAGAGATGATGGATTTGATGGGAGCGCGTACCTTGACATTTCAAGAGTTCAGGGCTTGCGGGGCACCAGATTATCATGGGGCTAGGGACCCCATCGCTAGCAGCAGATGGTTAGCTGATGTTGCCAACGCATTCCGTACAAGCCGGTGTCCTGAGGAGGACAAGGTTAGACTCGCCTCCTGTCTTCTGAAGGACAGAGCGAGGGATTGGTGGGAGGAGATCGGTCATGCTTTGGGGGATGATGCCGTGTTGGACGCGATGACATGGAGCGATTTCTCGGCCAGGTTCATGGCGGAGTTTTCGCCAATTATTGAGGTGCAGCAGTTGGCACGTGAGTTTCAGGATTTGACGCAGACCACTGAGACTGTGGCGGAGATCACCGCCAAGTTCAGGGAGAGGGCTCTTCATGTACCGCAGTATGTCACAGATGAGGAGATGAAGAAGGCCCGATACCATGAGATGTTGAGGGATGACATCAGGCAGTTTGTGAGCAGGTCCAGCTGCAAAACATTGGAGGATATGATCGCGCGAGCTAGGGAGAGAGAGATTGATTTGGAGCAGATCTGGAAGAGAAAGCCGGATGAGGTTCAGGCAACCACAGGTTCGGGCAAAAGGCCCAAGGGATCGGGTTCGAGATCGAGGGATTATCAGGACCGCAGCCGGTGCGGGAAGTGTGGCAGGGCACACGGGGGTGCTTGCCGGAGTGGTAGCAGTGGTGAGTCTGGCTGCTTCAAGTGCGTTCGGACTGGTCATTTTAGCAGGGATTGTACTGTTACCACCACACAGGGATCAGACTTGATATGTTTTCACTGCAATCAGCGGGGCCACAAGAAGGCCCAATGCCCCAGTTTGTTTCCGGTAGGACGGGTGATGGCACCTGCCCCTGCAACCTTGAGGATCACAGACGGCCGTTAGGGCCGTGCAAAGGCGCCTGCGGTAGGAGGCAGGGCTTTTCAGATGACTACCTTGGAGGCACGAGCAGCACCGGACGTTGCAGGTATGCGACTTCCGTTTTCAGTTCTTTTATTTGTGCATGATTATATTGTTATGGTTCTGCATCATTATCGGTATGAGTATTTTATTTTTGTGCGGCTTGCTTGTGATTGAGTTATATGCCATCTGCATACCTTGGATATTTGAATGGTAGTTAAGGGATGTGCCCTATCGGTGAAGGTCGCTTAGGATGCAGTAACCGTAACATGCCTGGGAGGGACTTGGTATGTCTCGCTAGTTCGGAGCTGTATAGTTTTAGAAATGGACTAGTTAGATCCCTAGCTATGGTAGGCTTGGGGTTCCTCAGCGGATCGATTATGGAATGGTAGCAAGGATTGGGATTTCTTTTCAAGCATTAAGCAGCGAGGTGTAAGCAGGATCAAAGTGGGGGAGAATCGTACGAGTGTACAAGGGTAAGAGCGCACAGATCTAGGTGCGATCTCTAAGAAGGAAAAGAAGTAGTACAGCAGTTGATGGATTGAGGAGTTCAGGGTTGGGAGTTTGAGAAACTCCCCATCGATTAGTGTGTGTAATGGTGATGGTTAGTATGTGATTGGGAATTTAGGTTGGAGGATCGCTTGTAGGACTCGAGCGGGTCGGAATGAAGATCATGGGGACAGATAGCATGGGATGCTTTCGTGTTAGTAGACAGTAGCAGAGGCAGCATGTAGAGCATGGTAGAGTGGCGGGGGAGCCGCAACTTTCTCTAGCAACGGTCAGTGGTGGAAGGTGTTGTAAGACTACGGGGCAGCCGTATCATTCACTAGCAGTCAGAGATGGAAGGTGTTGTAAGACTACGGGTAAGCCGTAGCATTCCATAGTAGCTTCGTTAGCGGAGTTGGGGCGAGGCCCTTATCTCCTAGTGATCAGATAAGGATCAGGAATGGGTAGTGGATGAGAACAGTAGGGAGTTTGCCTGTATAGCCCTAGAGAGGTGAGACCTTGGGAGAGGCCGCTCCAGGATGTAGTTGGGTGAGACCCGTGGGCGAGGCCCGTGTAAGAGTAGCAGTATAGGTGAGACCTGAGAGCAGGGTTGCTCAGTAGTATGGTTGGATGAGATCCGTGGGCGAGGCCCGAGTGAGAGTGGTTAGACGAGTGGGACTAGAAGGATAGAGGCGGGTGAGACCCGTGGGCGAGGCCCGTGAGTTTTAGCAGCACAGGTGGGACCTGGTAGGGACCTTAGTGTCGAGATAAGGGATCGAGGATCCCAAAATTGTAGTGCCTGAATGGTAGAATAGATGGGGCAGTTATAGGTGGTCGGAGTTTCTTCGAAAGTTGCTGGGAGCGACTGGGAGTTATGTTGGGGCTAGCGACCGGTGGGAGCCGGTAATCCAGATATTGATAGACTGGTGTGGACCAGGGTGGTATCGGTTCATTCGGAAGGCAGATAAGGAATGGCGGAAATTTTCAGCCAGTAGCAGTGCTGGTAAGCTGTCTATGGTGGAATTCAGTTAGTTGATCGAGGGGTGCTCGGCACCAAGTTATGACAGAGAGGAGTGTCAGTGGATACTGGCGGTAATGACCCGTACTGGAAGTAGCGGGGGTGATGGAGTTGGTGAAGGATGGGACCTTCACAGTGAAAAAGGAAATAGTTGGTTATGGAACGTTGCCCTGGAAAGGGCGGAAATCGCGCAAGGAAAGAGGGGGTGAACCCCTATCGGTTCAGTTGTAGTACTCGGAGAGTGCCAGAAGGATTGTCGGTTGAGTAAGTTGTGTTTCCAGAATGTTTAGGGTCAGGTTTGATCCGAGATTATTATCCGCAAGGATTAATGTTAGTTGGAATGACCGGGCGAAAGACCAGCAAAGGTAGGCAGCTGATGTTGGAGTAATTAGTAGAGTATTGGAAGCAGATCGCAGGCGGTTGGTGATAGCAAACTTTGAGGACGAAGTTTAGTTTAAGTGGGGGAGAGTTGTAACACCTAAAATCAGGAAGGTCAAGAAAGGAAAGGAAACTGTAAGTCAAAGGGCTGACTCGTTGAGTCCAAGGAGGAACTCGGCGAGTCCGAGCGGGATCCGGGTCGAGGAATAAGTGACCGACTCGGCGAGTCGGCTAAGGGGACTCGGCGAGTCTGGTCTGAACGAGGAAAACCCTAATTCCGGGAGTTGTATCCTATATAAAGTGTGTTATGTCCCTCCCTCAGCCTCCATATCATCCTAGAGAACCTGTAAACCCTAGATTTCGTGTGAGCTTCCATCATTTGAGAGAAATAGCTTTGGAGGAAGGACATTTTGGAAAGGAACTTAAAGATCAAGAAGGTTGCTTCAAATGAGAGGTGTAGATCCGAGATCTACTTCAGTTTCTATTCATCTTGGAGGTAATAAGCTGCCATTTTCACTCCTTTGCATCTAGATCTATTTTTGTTATGAGATTTGGGGGTTTTATGGTTGTTTGAGACCCAATTCGAGTTTGGGGGCTTAGATATGTTGTTGCCACTTCAGATCTAGTGTTGGGATGGTCCAATATGTCATACAACATTAGAAGATGAGTAGTTGGTGAAACCCTTTTGTCCTTAAACCTAGCCCTAGTGTGTTTTGAGCCTATATCTCTTTAGTTATACGTAAAGTTTGCAACTTTACGTGAGGATTGAGCTTTGGAAGTATGGATCTATGATTCGGATCCCCCGCATGGCTCAAAAAGCCACTGTATGGATTAAGAACTGGAGCGACTTGGCGAGTCACATGGGTCGACTCGGGGAGTTGGATGAAGTTGGGCATGAACTCGGCGAGTTGGAAGAATAACTCGACGAGTCTGTTATTGCTTTGGACTCGGCGAGTCGGTTCTTGGATTCAGCGAGTCGAGTCGCGAAACCCCAAACTCTTCAAGTTAAGACTCGGGTCAGTGTGTTGTGTGGGGACTCAGTGAGTTGGACAAGTCCGGACTCAGAAATCGATAGACTCGGCGAGTCAGGGGTTGACTCGGTGAGTCGAGTCGCGGATGATAGGATTCTGAGCTAATGAACTCGGCGAGTCAGTAGGCAGACTCGACGAGTAGGGTTGACCAGGACTTTGACTTAGTTGACTTTCGGGGGACAGTTAGACTAAGTGTTGCTTTGATATTGGTAGCTCGGGGAGCTAGTGGAGCAGGAGTTCAGAGAGTTGCCGGGCTGTAGCTAGAGGGGTTATCAGCAAGTTCAACAAGTGAAGGTGAGTTTCCCTTTTCTGTGAATGGGTCTAAGGCCACAATGCCGACCCATGTAGTTATGAGTAGAAGACCCGGGGGTTAGCCCTAGGCACAATATGCTAGTATGATATTCAGGACGAGGTCCAATGATAGTGGGCGGGTGCCCATGGAATGGTTTATATGATAGTTTATACTTGTTGTCTGTATGATACATGTATGTGCCGGGTAGGGAGGTGAGTGTGGGCGAGGTCCTTCACCTCACCAATAGCAGAGTGTGGATGGTGTTCCACATCTCATTAGCAATAGAACAGGGGCGAGGCCCAAGTTAGGGAAAGAGTGAGTGTGGGCTGGGCCCGTATCTCACTACCAGTAGGAGTGTGGATGGGGTTCCATGACTCACCAGTTGCAGGACATGGGCAAGGCCCAAGATAGGCGAGGCCTTCAGAACAAGATTCGGTAGTGTACGTTAGTGTGTATCTGTTGCAATATGTTTATGTGTTAGTATTTTTTTGGTGGGCGATGCCTATTGACAGGCAAGGCCTAAGTAAAACATATCTGTATCCGAGCGGGGCTCAAAGCCAGGCGAGGCCTGGAGCGGCGGGGCCGTTGTAGCGGGCGAGGCTCGAGGCAGGGGGCGAGGCCCCAAATAGCGGGCATGGCCCAATATGTGCAGTATGTGGTTATGAATGGTATGTGGTAGGTTGGGGAACTCACTAAGCTTCGTGCTCACGGTTTTCAGTTTTGGTTTCAGGTACTTCCGGTAGCGGAGCAAAGAGCTCGGGGTGATTGCATGGCACACACCATAGATTAGACAGCCTGGGAATGTTTTACTCTGATAACGAACATGTGTTTTGGAAATTAATACTATGATTATGTTTGGATTGATGATTTTGCTTTAAGTAATGTTTTATTAAAAGAAATTTTTAGTCTTGAATTTTGGGACGTTATAGTATGTGCTTGAATTTATGACTCACGAAACTCCTCTCCGCACCACAATCAAAGAGTATGCATGCATAAGCGTTATCGAGGAGATACGTACCCGTAACCATCGTGGGATCAGCTATTGCTTCGTTCTGCCCTATTGCCAACACTCTCCCTATGCCGCCAGCATTCCTTGCCTTAGGGCAGTCCCTCTTGTAGTTTCCAGCCTCCCCACACCCATAACACGCCTAGCCCACACCGATTGTAGGGACTTGGGTGATTGGTCGTGCCGGTGCCTTACAGAAACGAGTAGTGTGCCCCTTCTTGTTGCAGTTGTTGCAGTGCATCTCCCGACAATTTCCGTTGTGATGGAAATTTCATTTGCTGCACTTTGGTAGGTTCCCAACGTATTGCTTCGCCGGTGCAGAGGTAATTGGAGCAGCAGTTGGGGTAGTAGCAGCATGGACTGCCACTATTTGTTGTTTCTTCGAAGGTTCCTGTGAAGACTGACCCTTCCTCTTGTTCCAAAACTTCTTCTTACTGTTGTTGTTGGTACTGATGTTGTTGTTGTTGTTTCCTATGGTTTGCTCTGGGACAGCAGTTGCGAAGCCTTGACAGATTCCATGGTCAACGAGAGCTTGTGCCAACTGTTTGGCGCTATCGAAAGTGACTGGTTTGGAAGCTAGTACACTTCCTCAAATCTGGGGTGACAGTCCCCAGATGTATCTTTCGATCTTCTTGCTCCCTAGAGCAACCATACCTGGGCAAAGGATTGCCAAATCACTAAACCTATTGGTATAGGTTGTGATGTCCGAGCCTACCATAGTAAGGCCCAAAGTTCCTGCTCTAGCTTTTGTACTTCACCCCTTGGACAATACTCTTGCATTCACATTTGTTTTAGATTCTCCCAGCCCATAGAATTTTCCACTACCAGAGGTAGTGACTTGACGTGTCCATTCCACCACGTCAGAGCTCTCTCGGAGAACGTACAAGCGGCAAATTTTACCTTGCTCACTTCCGGACATGCACATATCTCGAAAACCGCTTCTGTTTTCTCTATCCATTGTGATAGAGCCATTATCCCTCCGGATCCGTTAAAAGTCATGGGCTTGCTATTGGTGAAGTCCTTGAAGGTACAATCCCCTGAGCGACCTTGACGTTGGCCATTCGTAGAGCTATTTACTCCTCCTCCAGACCCATTATTATTCATCTATGCCATTGCTGCTGTCACTGTAGCTGTTACAACAGCTATCAATGTGGCATTTTCCGTCAATGGAGGGGGTGGTGGTCGAGGTGTTGCGTTGTTGACACGACGTGTAGATCTACGGGGCGGCATCGTGCTTCTAAAGAAATAGAATGAAGAACATAATTTTTTTTATGTGTTAATAAATTTGTTATTTTTATCAATTTATAAATTCGACTGACCTACCCAAGGTATAGAGCTTGACTCATAATAAAAGTTTACATAGTGTTAGATAAACTTAAGAATCTGAGTGGTAGTCAAAGAATTTACACACAAAGGAATTTCTTCATATATATTAAACATATGCTGAGTTACATTTGAAGTTAGGAAAATTTCGACCCTTCTAAGGATCGCCGATAAAAAAGTTAAAGAAAAGTAAGACTTTTAGCCAAGTTCCTATTCTATAAGCAAATTTTGGGATTCGGCAAGCACTACTTGCGATGTAGGTTGTGCCTGGAGCTTGACTCCATGTCTGATTGCTTTACTTCCATAAGACGCCTATCAAAGGCGGCTTGTTGTTCACTTATCTCAAAGAGGGCTGCAATCATTTGTGCTTGGAATGTGTCGGCGTGGAGTTGGGCGTCATCCTGCAACCTATCCAGTCGACGGATGTCGAAAGTGTGAACTTGTACTTCTACGTTGACTTCACGAAGACGGTTTGCTTGGACCCCAGATTGATAGGACTGGTTGGCTAGTTTGCCCACCATGACTGGGAGTGCTCGGTCAGCTGAACCTCCATCCCTGACGTCGTAGAAGTCCTGGCACATACCGTAGGGAGGACGTAATCCTTGATGTTGGCTCCAATGGTAAAGGTGACTTCCCTAAATGGGAGTTGGTCCCTGAAAGTTTCTCCTAACTACGGGCGGTTGGGCGACTGGTGGGTCGATAACTTCTGGTTCTGAGTCCGTCCCAGAGTCATCCCCTTCTTCCAACTCTATGGGTTCTTCATCCTCTTCGGGATCCTCCTCTACCCATCCTCCATTGCCCTGATTCGGGTAGTAGGGGTCCCCTAGTGGGTGGAATCCAGCCATAGTGTCTGTGCGAGAATAGAGATATGAGAATTGTCTAGAATTTAAAACATGTACATCTAAATACGTAAGTTAAACTATTGTATTTACCAATTACTCCTATAGTATTTAAGTTTTTAAGTTTGATACTAGTGTTATTTTGGTAAGTTTTGACTTGTTGCTCACTACGACCATTCCTCGACATACATTAGTCCGATCTCGG
This sequence comes from Lactuca serriola, assembly GCF_051521515.1. Taxonomy (NCBI): domain Eukaryota; kingdom Viridiplantae; phylum Streptophyta; class Magnoliopsida; order Asterales; family Asteraceae; genus Lactuca; species Lactuca serriola. The sequence continues at coordinate 286,438,044 of NC_136415.1, forward strand.
ATAAATATATTTGATCAGGCTATATTCGTCCCAAATTCGATTACATATTCAGAGGCCTAGTCGTAGCGTCCAACTTGTCTTAATACTTCTTGTATAGTTCTAACTATGAAAATGACTCGTTGTATGCATGTATTTGTGCTTTTACGACCCAAATAATTTAAGCTAAATGAAACGCGGTTTAGGTGTAAAAACGTTTTATCAGAGAGTTTTAGTCCCTATGCATTTATAGTTTGTATATCTTATGTGGTTCGATATACTTAGTTCACTATAAACAATGCTCTGATACCAATTTGTCACACCCCCAAACCAGAACGGCGGAATCGTTCGGAGGCGGATGACTTCATGTAGTATCGAAACAATTGAATACATAGTAAAGAAAGTAAACATAACCATCATATATATAATTTAAAAGTTACATTGTTATAAGATACTTGTTTAAAAAACAAATTACAATATGATGACAAAATGAGTTTAAAACTGACGCCTTAGCATCACTTCTCAAAAAGCTAGTGTTTACCAGTATTACTGAATCCCTGAGAAATACAAGTAGATTTGAAAGAGTAGGTCAGCATTTAAGCTGGTGAATTCATAAGTATTTGATGTCAATGTTTGTATGAATTTGAATAAATTTGCTTATAGATGTTTGAAAACTCCTAGAAAATCCCATGTTTTCTACTAGTATAAAAGTAGTCTTCTACTAAGACCTGACCATTTTGCATGTCATTTCTAAAATTCCAATCTTTTTCCATAACTGTATGATAGTTTAAAAGTTCCAAAACTATAATGCAATAGAGTTTTTCATGCCTAGAATAGTAGATTTATGTGTGTATAAAATTGCTAAGACATTTGATATCCCCGTAAATCAACGTGTTTTTAATACTCCATGTGAGTTTTACAACCATGCTATTGACCCAGACTGCCTGTAACAACGTTCTTCAGGCGTTGGAGTGTTATGACGTTTATCACCCCAGACCTGCCGGTCTAACTGTAGCTAACAGTTTAGGTGCGGGATTGTCAATCCCGTATATATCTATACACAAGTATCACGCTCTCCCTACAAGAGATTATGGTATATAATACATGACTTTAACTGCATACTCGAAAGTACATGAAGCTGAACGTCTCACAAAACTTCGTATCAAATAGATTTACGTATGAAAAGCTCGTTTGTTCTTGTATATGAAGGTATTTCTTTGATATAGTACTTATAGTATGTAAAATCTCATGAATATCTAGTAAACTATACCTACTATAGTTTTTCCAAAAGCGTGTTTCGTTTGTATGGTAAACCCTAGTGTAGTGTTGTCTTTGTATGTAAAGTAAAACGTTTAGTGAACATTTATACTCAAAATATAAATGAAGTGTTTGACATTCGTATAACAACATGTATATATTCTTAAAGGACAAGATGTTATTGAATAGGTGTTGCATGCAAACGTTTTCATATGATAGTTAAGAATCACATATGATTTGTTATATAAAGATAAGTGTAGTAAAAGCTTATTGTTTTCCACACGAGAGTAACCGTGTGATTTACTTGTATTTCCCCCTTTTGAAAGCGTATAAAGGCATTTATAAAGTAGTTGAAAACGTAGTTATAGGGGTATGAAATCACCTGATAGATTGAAGAAAGTGAGTCGAAAACCGAGCAGAACTTTGACTCGAGAAAGCGGATTTTCTCGGGATTCTCGGGAATCTCGGGAGCGTAAGACTTCCTTCGGGGCTTGGGTATGAAAACCGGGGCTTCGGGATATTTCTTGCTCGCAAAACAGAGTAAAAACGCAAGAGAAAGAGAGGAATTGAGCAATTTTACCTGGAACCCTCGCATCCCTTTTATAGGGGGCTGAAGACCCTCGGTACGCTGGGCGTACGAGGTTACGCGGGGTGTACTCGTGCGTCATGGCTTACCGCATCCTCGTCTGCTGGACTTCGTATGGGACGGCATAGAGGCGTAGGGGGCGACGTGGACGATTCGAGGCCTAGCACCCGAGTACGCTGGGCGTACGAGGGTACGCTGGGTGTAAATCGTCTCGGTTTGTGCCCTTCGAACTTGTAAAATCCGTAACTTCCGTGTATGAGCTCCGTTTTCGACGTTCTATATATGCACGCGTAGGTGCGAATATGCTCCACAACTTTCATTTAGACTTCGTTGGCTAGTTTTGAATTTATTTTTAATTAATTATTTTTAACAGGCCAGGATACGAAAAAGTCCGTTAAAAATCCATAATTTCTTTATTCGACGTTCGTTTTCGCCAGACATTTTACCATTGAAATACTATTGTCGAGACCTTCGATTCTCATTTAGGTTGTTTCGGCCAAAAGTCGCTCGATCTCTGTTTCGAGTTTTTAGCTATCTACCGCTATACCGAAACTTCGAAAAATTATAATGATAACTACGACTTTTATTTATATACCTAAGGCTAATAAATATTTTATTGAAATTTCTCGTTTTACGTTTAACCGTATTGACGGTTTTTGCTGTGAATCTTTGGTTGGTCATAACTTCTTCGTTATAACTCATTTTCAGTGTTCTTTATATTTCTGAAAATCTTGACATGATAACTATCATTTTAGGCTACCCAATAGAGACTTTTGAACATTTTATATTTTTGATGCTAATTTCATTATATCAAAAGAGATTACAAAATTTTGACTTTTTAGGTCATTACATTGATTCGAAATATTGGGTTGTCACAGGGACTTCGTGTTACTAAAAGTGTCGCAGTGGAAGGGAGTAATCAAGTTCCGAAAGAGGGGCAAGTTAGGGCCTCGATATATTGGCCCATTCAGGATTTTAGCCTAGTGGGCAAGGTGGATTACCGGTTGGACCTACCGGATGAGCTTAGTCAGATACACAACACCTTCCACGTGTCCCATCTTCAGAAGTGTGTAACAGACAAAGCCATAGTCGTTTCTCTGGACAACATTCAGGTGGATGAGAGCCTGAGCTACATTGAGTGGCCCGTTGCGGTCTTGGATAGAAAAGTTAAGGTCCTTCGTAATAAAGAGATGAAGCCAGTGAAGTTGCAATGGTAGAAACGAAGTGGCTCTGAATGGACATGGGAGCCGGAGGAGGAGATGCGGGAACATTACCCTGATTTGTTCGCATCAGCAGACTTCGAGGACGAAGTCTAGTTCAAGTGGGGGTAGATTTATAATGCTTGTTTCAGGTATCAATTGCTTTTCATAATTTTAGGGGATTAGACTGGAACTCAACGAGTTGGGGAGCTCCAACTCGTCGAGTAGAGTTCATTTATGGAACGCAGAAATCAGGACCTACTCGACGAATTGGAAGGCCCAACTCAACGAGTAGGTGCGGTAAAAGGAAACCCTAATTTTTAGGGTTTGCACCCTATATAATCTCCTTAAAAGCTTAAGGTTGACTGTAACACCCCAAATTCTGGTATGTTATTTAAATAATTATTTTTCAAGTTTTCAAGAGGAACTCGACGAGTCAGTAGCCGGACTCGTCGAGTAGAGTCGGGATATTGAGCACGTTTAAGTTGGCGACTCGGCGAGTCCATATTCTGGACTCGGTGAGTCCGCCAGTCTGCATGAAACCCTAATTTCAAGGGTTTGCACCCTATTTAATCAACTTTTTAGGACCCCAAGTCAGCCCCCATCGCCCCCAGAGCATCCTTCTCGAAACCCTAGAACTCTCTTAGCATTTTGTGTGTTTTGGTGTGATTCCTTGAAGATCTTGAGAGAAGAAGGAAAGTAGATCAGATCTTTGTGGCATTTCAGAGTATAGTAAGGTATAACTCAACCCTTTTCTGTTTCTATGCTTTAATCCCCATTGGAACACCATTAAAGCTATTCTTGAACCATTTCTTGGCTTGGTAGTAGCATAGAGGACACATTGAGATGAATAGCCTTCAGATCTAGCTATGTTTGAGTTCCAGAAGCCTAGATCTAATACCTTTATGCAACCATATTGCATGAAAGCCCTAGATTCTACTCTTATAGTGTGCTTTAAGCCTTCAAACCTTCATTTAGTGTTTATTTACACGTAAAGTTGGAAACTTTACGTGTTAAACAAGCCCTTAGAACCCAGATCTACGAATGGAATGAACTGGATTCAAGCAGAATCGAGTATATAGTGATTGCATGTATATGAATCAGCGAGTCGTTCTTCAGACTCGACGAGTCGAGTCGCGAGTCCCCTGTTTTCCCCTTTTCGAGTTATGCCGAGCGGAACCAGTGAGTGAGAGATGGACTCAGTGAGTTGGAGGTTGGACTCATTCATGGAAGAACTAAGCGAGTCAATACCCTGACTCGGCGAGTCAAAGGCAATCTTCATGCCTCAAGAACAAACTCAACGAGTTGTTCATACAACTCGGCGAGTCACAGTCAGAGTGTTCAAGTGTTAAAGAAGGACTCGACGTGCAAAAACTATACAACCCACTATCATATTCAACTCTTTTTGATTCAGGATGTGTTGGAGACTCTTGTGGTCCGTGAAGATGGTGCACTTCGTACCATAGAGGTAATGCCTCCAAATCTTCAGAGCGAAGACCACTGCTCCCAATTCCAGATCGTGGGTTATATAGTTCACTTCGTGTGTCTTTAGTTGGCGGTTCATCCTCACGAAGGGACTGACTCGGGCTAAGCATCTTCAACATGCTCGGAGCATAGGGCTGAAGGATGATATTAGTTTTAGTAGTTAGATAATCTCGAAATTTGTAAACTGTAATTGACATTTGATGATAAACAAAAAGCTGTTATTTATGAGTAAAGTGTTGCTATCACTTGTCAATCGTTTACTATTATTTCTTTTTGCATGTTTTGACTTCCAGAATAATTATGTTATGGTTTATATCATTTTATTCAAACTCTCCACAGTCGGTCATATGTTGGAAGTAGATATGAATCAAGACTGTCGTGGGTTGGCTTGTAGAGGTCTAAGATGTTAGACAAAGCGGGGCTACAACACTCATGAGTGCTCATAAGTTTTGAGTATTGGATTCAACCCACGCTCTCTAGTACCACTTCATGGAATTTATCTCGAGTGATCGTGAGACGGTAATATCATATAAGTCTTCAAACCTAGAGATATGATTTGTTTCCTATGAGTTGGTTATGCATTGATTGTACGAAAACGCATTGGTAACTCAATGTTATAAAATGTACCTTTGTGTGTAATTCAACAAGTAGTAGATCAAACATATGGGTCGAATTTTATCTGTTCCTTCTAGGATTAGAAGCGATATCGGGCCCGATCAGAACTAAATTGATGTGTTCAGTTAAGTTCTATGTCAAACAAATCGGAAATCGAGAAACAAATTTTGGACAATAAGCAAGACCAAGTTCCAAGTGTTTGAGAGCTACGATTGCCAGTCGGTTCTTGAAGTCATACGCAATAATAGTTTTATACTTATCCAAGTGGGAGACTGTTTGATTAATGTTTAAGTCCATAACTGTAATTGGTATGACTTGACCCGACCCAGCATGGTCCATTTGGGTTGTATGGCATCATGCATTTGGATAGACTATAATGAGAGAAATAACACTTAAGGTTGATTAATATATTATAAGTTCTAATATATTAATAAGATTATTTAATTAGTATTGATCAAGAATTAATTTGGAATTAATTAAGTGATGGGTAAAGTTATGAGTTACATGGTGTAACCCTAATAGCCACCATATAAAAGGATCCCATGGCTCAAGAAATCAGACACAATGTATGAGTGAAAGGGCTAGCCGATTTTTTATGAAGTGTGGATTTCCCTCTAATCTATTCCAAGTGTATTTGGTGTTGTGTGAACCATTTGAGGTGTCACACTTGGGGCACTAGGCACTCAAGCTTCATGACGACATTTTACATCAAAGAGGTATGTAATTCTAACTTAGTATATTCATATGAATCAATGTTATTATGCTAGTTAGGATGAATACCTTGGATAGTTAATATTTGCATGTATAATAGAGAAAACATAGATCCAAGGTATTTAGGGTTGCATGTACACTTAGGAGTGTTAGAATGCTCAAAAATCCAACAGTACTCTCCCATCTTTTCAGATTTGAGAAACTTTTATCTTTCTACCTAATTTGATTTTTCTTATTCGTTCTGTCATACATTGAAACTTTTTCAATGTTTCTGAATTATACTTAAATTGGCAAGTATAACCATATTTACTAAATTTCAGTAAATTATGACGAATAGTCCTAACGATCTTTGTGGTGGAGTTGACCGGTGCACAAGAATGTGTACTCGATCCCTTAGTCCTTCACTTGACTCACATATACATGTGAACAAGGAATTAGTCTTAATTTTCCAAAGATGAAAATTCTTATTCATCATACTATACAACTTGTATGATTCCAAGTTTTGATCCAATTGAAACTTGGGTGATGAGAATCTTTGCTTGTTTGGTAAATTTAGAAACTACCACAAATGAAAGAATCAAATTCATATTTCCACTCATGCTATTAATGGAATCGTATAAACAACAATTTTTCCACAAATGCCATTGTAAAGATATTTTAAAATAAATAAAATTAAAAACCCTTTTTTTCCTTTTTTTTTTAAAAAACTTTGTGGAAAAACTTATCCTTACAGTACATGTGCAAATGAAAAACTTGTTGTTAATTATTCCTAAGAAATATATCATAACTCCTAAGCAACAACATAAAATTCTGATCACCGAACCATGCGATCGAAATCCATCTTCGTGATCAGAATCGGCATATACTTCCTTTAAGCTTCCTCTATTTTCTTTGATTCTTAAAAGATCAACATGTGACCAACCATTATGTAATAAGAATCTCCAAATAGGAACTTAATAGAGTTAGACAGTAGATTTTACCTGAATTAGAGTCAAAGTTTTGACTTTACCATTCTTATGATCTTTTAGGTAAATTTGGCAGCTTCACAACCAATGCCCCTTCCTTTGGCAATAGAAACATATGGACTCTTTGGTAGTGGTACATGGGACTATCTCAGACTTAGCCTTTATCTTTACCATTTGGGCAACCGAGTTGACTGTGGCCGATCCCTTTCCATTGGGAAGACAAAGCTTTTATTGGGTATCCAATGTTACCATTGTCAATGTCCATTGAAGGTTTGGGAAGTTGATTTTCTAATCAAATTTGCTTTACTAGTCCTCAAATCATTTTTGATTCAGCAACACCAAGCAAATAGATAAGATCATTAAGGGTCATGTCATAGTCTGTTTCATAGTAGTCCTAAAGGAACTCACTATGTGACTTAGAAAGTGATTGAACATCCAACTTCCTCAAGACTTTGACACCTAACTCTCCCGGCTTGTCAATATGTGACTTTATCTCCAAGATATGAGCACACATAGACTTTGCTTGCCAATAGGGCTTGAGTGAAGTTAAACTTTTCAAGAACTTGTAGGCAAGGGAGAATAATTGGAGGAGGTGAACGAAAAGAAATATGATTTCCATGAACCAACCATGGGACATCATCTTCATTAGGAAAGCTTGTTCCAAGAGATTTGGGATGATCATAGATGTCTAAACCAGACATCTGATATGGGATATATTCAAGTAAGTTGATTTAAGTCCTTAATATAACACCCAATATGAAATGTTAAGGCTAGGATCTAACACAATGCTTTTATAACTTGGAAGAGGGATGGGGTAATCCAAGCTATAAAATATTTGAAGGTAAGTGAATGACGATTCACCAATTTCCACCATGAAAAACGAAATAATTTATTAGGTTTTACCTTGATTTGAAACTCCTAGATTTTTTGAGATTCATTAAACTTTTCAATGGCATGTTTCAATCTCGATTGTGCCCTCTCAAATTTTGTGACTGGGATGCCGATGATCACAAAACAAGGTGTTAATAACCATGAAAATATACTTGGTACCCTTAATATTTACCCCTCAATCGATGTGCCGATTAACCACACGCGCTCTACTGATACTATGAGAAACATTAATTTACCCTTTGCCTACCTTGTTAAATCCAGGTTAGTGTGTCGGTTACCTACACGCGCTCCACTAACGACTTAAGCAAAGTGCAAAGTGTAATTTCATGGGTTAGCACCAAATTCACATTTTTCTAAGTAACTAAGATTGGGAATTCATAAGTGTTTAGTTACTTAGTATTTATCATTAATACTTTTAATGAAGGGAGAATTCTAGTCCTTGTCCTACCCATTCGGCTAACGACCCTCCACCAGTCAAGGAAGCGGTGGGTGAGAGTGGACACCCATTAAACTGCCATTTTATAGGCAGTAACCTTATACCCCCCTTATAGACTGACTTCGTGAATGAGGCCTACTAACGGTAAGACCGACTTTGTTCTTATATATATATATATATATATATATATATATATATATATATATATATATTATATTATTAACTTATAATATTATAAAGTATAAGGGTTAAATTTTAACTTTTAAAATTCAAAGGGATTAACTTGGAATTAAAGTATTCATGAAGGGAAACTTTACAAATTCCAAAACTTGAGGGCAAGTTTTGAACTATTCAAAAACTTTTGAATTCCATCACTTATGAGTTTCAAGTAGTTTAAATGAAAAAACTCTTCAAGTTCCATAACTTGAGGACAAGTTATGGAAGACTTTAAAGCTTTTAAAAAATGAGACTCTTCATTTTTTCATAACTTATGGTAATCTTAAGAGTTTTAAAAATCATCAATGTGACATTTCAAATAATTTGAGGACAAGTTACAAAAACACTTTGTGTGACAACTTTTAGATCAATTTGGATTGAAAACATATTATCACATAACTTTTCTATTAATCTAAGCAAACTCACAAGAAGAAGATAATTTATATCAAACTTTTTCATGTAATTAGCATAACCATTAAACTAATACAAAACATGAATCTATTGACAAGTATCTTTGAAATTGGATTAGCATGAACATTACCTCATCAAAAACTGGTTTACAAGTTCAAAAACAACTTAGGATAATGTTCCTAGTCCAATTCCAACCAAAAACCTCGAATATATGCTATCTAGGGGTCCAACTCGTCGAGTGCATGAACCAAATCGACGAGTTGGATGGTTTTATTCATGGACTCGACGAGTCCATCAGTGGAATCGGCGAGTCCAGTACCCAGAAATCCAGAAAATCGATTTGTTCAGCTTTTTTCAGCAATTTGCATCAAGTATAATTGAAAACAAGCCTAGGCACTAATACCACTGTTGGGTTTTAAGCATTCTAACACTCCTAAGTGTACATGCAACCCTAAATACCTTGGATCTATGCTTTCTATATTATACATGAAAATATGAACATTCCAAGGTATTATCCTAACTAGCATACAAAAAACATTGATTCATATGTAATAAAGCAAGTTAGAAGACATACCTTTTGATGTAGCTATATTTCATGGAGCTTAATAGCCTAGTGCCTCAAGTGTGACACCTCAAATGGTTCACATAACATCAAATGCACTTGGAATAACTTAGAGAGAAATTAACCACTTCATGAAATCGGCTAGCCCTCACCCTACTTACTTGGTGATCGATTTTGGGAAGAATATGATGCTTATATAGTGTGTCACAATTAGGGTTACACCATGTAAACCCTAATTGTCATGGCTTTTCATTTCTTGGATCCATGGGTTCAAAAACACCATGGAGCATCCATGGAGTATCCTATGGGTTTTAGCCCAACTTGATAAACCATGGAGTATTAGCCCACTATAGAAGTATGGATGATTTACACAATCAACCCATATATTTAGTTAGTCTCCTTTTGATCACTTAATGAATTCCAAATTAATTCTTGATCAATACTAATTAAATAATATTATTAATATATTAGAACTTATAATATATTAGAACTTATAATATATTAATAAACCTTAATTGTTATTTCTCTCATTTTAGTCTATCCAAATGGATGATGTCATGCAACCCAAATGGACAATGCCAAGTCGGTTCAAGTACATACCAATTATAGTTATGGACTTAGACACTAATCCAACAGTTGGGTCTTCAGTCGGGGTGATGTGTATGAGGATATTCGTTGATTCTCCGCTTTTGGGTTTGATCAGGGAGGATCAGGCAGAGTGAGTTCAGAATGAGAACTAGAAACAGGAGAGAATCGGGAAAAAGATCGATAGGTTTGTCACCAATAGTTGGGGGTTTTTGACCCGATGCAGTCAGGTTTGGGTTCAAGTTTCCGGTGGGATCAGACAGATAGTGCTGGAGGAGGCTCATATCTCACTTTTCTATACACCTGGGAGCCACTAAGATGTATCGGGATCTGAGATTGAGTTACTGGTGGGTGTGTATGAAGAGGGAGATAACTTAGTACGTCGAGAGGTGCTTCACCTGTAGGATGGTTGTGCCGAGCATCAGAGGCCGCATGGAAAGTTGTGGCATTTGGAGGTTCCCATGTTGAAGTGGGAGCAAATCACTATGTATTTTATCACCAAGTTGCCAAAGACAGCCAAGGGTTTTGATGCTATATAGGTCATCGTGGATCGGTTGACCAAGAGTTCCCACTTTTTGGCCATCCGGGAGAGCTCTTCGGCTGGAAATTTGGCCGATGTGTATGTCCGGGAGATTGTTGCTCGTCATGGGTTTCTGGTCTCCATTTTTTCAGTCCGAGATGTTCAGTTTACATCCCGATTCTGGTAGAAGTTGCACAAGGAATTAGGCATGAGATTACATTTCAGCACGTCTTATCACCCACAGACGGACGGTCAGAGTGAGCAGGCCATCAAGACCCTTGAGGATATGTTACGGGCCTGTGTCAATGATTTCAGTGGGATTTAGGATTCCTACCTATCTCTTGCAAAGTTCTCCTGTAACAACAGTAATCACTCTAGCATTGATGACCCACCTTCTGAGCTATTGTATATTCGGAGATGTCGTACCCCGAATGTTGGGGAGAGGTTGGTCATAGAGTCATGGGAAGGACCAAAGTAGTCCTTCAGACCATGGAGTTTATTCACCAGATCAGGCAGAGGCTACAGACCATTCAGAGTCAGCAGAAGAGCTATGCCGACCGACGTGGATCAGAATTAGAGTTTCAGGTCGGCGATATGGTGCTCTTGAAGGTCTCGCCATGGAAGGGTGTGATACGCTTTAGGAAGAAGAGGAAATTGGGTCAAGGGTATATTGGAACTTTCCGTGTGATCTCCAGGGTAGGCAGGGTGGCTTACCGGTTGGATTTGCTGAGTGAGCCCAACGAGATCCACAACACTTTCCATCTCTCTCAGTTGCGGAAGTGTGTGTTGGACAACGAGACAATGGTTCCCTTGGATGATATTGAGGTTGATGAATGCCTGAATTATATCGAGAGACCGGTGGCTATTTTGGAAAGAAATATGAAGGTCCTACATAACAAGGAGATACCTTTGGTAAAGGTTCAGTGGCAGCATCGGAGAGGCTTCGAGTGGACCCGGGAGCCGGAGGCTGAGATGTGGGAGCATTATCCTGGGTTATTCGCCATAGCTGACTTCAAGGACGAAGTCTAGATCAAGTGGGGGATAATTGTAACATCTCAATGATGAGGAACTTCTAATTCTGACCCTATAATTGAATTATATTGCATTTTGGTACCTAAGTAAAAGAAAGAGTGCAAAAGGGGTCCATTGTCTCACTTTGGTAAATTCGGACTTTGCAGAGTACGCTGAGTGTATGTGAGTACGCTAAGCATAATAACGTGCATCTTAGTACGCTGGCCATACATCTCATATGCAGGGCGTACGTGGAGATCATGCAAACCCTAATTTTTAGGGATTTGGCCCTATATAAACGTCATTATGACCTCATGTTCCCTTTCTCCTTCAACCAACCTCTGTGAGCATATCCCCGAAGCTAACCCTAAGTGAAAGAGTGCCTTTTTGGAGCCTATTGGAGTGTTCAGAGCAGTTCTTAATGGTGAAGATTGAAGTATGAAGAGCTCGATGTTAGGAAGCACCTTGGATCTATGATTTCTACCTTGATTGCAACCCCAGAACGTATAAAGGTTGCAACTTTACCACTCCATCTTGTAGATCTATATTTTTGTTCTTTTAAGACACTTTTTGGTCCCAAAATGATGATTCTTGAGCATGGCTTGTTCTTGGCGCATTAAGTCGTCAACCTTAGGAAGGGTCTTGAGTCATAAAAATAGGGTCTTTAAGGTTGGTTTTGCTCCATGCCTTCTTTAGAAGGTCTTAATGTATTAAGATGTTGAGTTAAGCACTTAATGTACATACAAGGTCATAAAGTTGGAAAGTTTATGACTCTTGAGGATGATTTAGCCTTGGATCTGAAAGTTGGACATAAGAGCTTAAGGTATTAAGCTCTTAATGAAGTTTAGAAAAGTGTGGGCATACGCCCTGCGTAACTTAAGTACGCAACGCGTACGACGTCAACTCTCCCGTATGTGGTCAAGGTTTAGGTACTCCCTGTGTACCTTTAGAGTACGCCCCACGTACGCGTTCTGTGCCGACTTGGCTGAGTTAACTCAGTTGGGTTGACTCGGCTGGGTTGACTCAGTTGACTTATTGATTTTGACCAGTTTGACTTTAACCAAGACCAAGTTTGACTTAACTGTATTAGGGGAATTCAAATGGTGTTTGAGAATTGGTCATTTGGATGTGGTTAGAGCTAAGATTCGGAGTCAGGACCTCATCAGTTATTATTCAGACTGTTAGGTGAGTTATCCTCATTGTACTTACGGGTAGAAGGCACCAAGGTTGACCCATTGAATAGATATCCTACTATACATGGATATGTTGAGTATGGGATAGATGTGCATGGTTATATGCTAGTTGCTGTTATGCATAGACTGGTAGATGTGTAGGACTACCTGTGATTTTTGTCTGCATGGTTATGTTTCTGTTGCTTATGTTTGCTATTTGTTATATGTCAAAATATTGTGTTGGTTTGAGGTTGTATTGCTTTTTGTTGTAGACAAAAACCTAGGAGCAATCGAGATATGAGATGAGGGCCGGTTGGCATGCCAGACTTATACTGAGGGCTCGAGAGCAATCCAGATATGTGTTGAGGGCCGATTGGCATGCCGGACTCATATTTATGGCGTAAGGGTATTCGAATCTGATGACTGAGTGGACCCATTGTATATTGGCATTCTAACCTTGGGTATTCCATCTCGAGGATGACTGGACCCAGAGGTTGACTGGTTCTGGGGTACCCCAACTCGATGGTTGATTGGACCCAACATGCTGTTGTATATATTATTTATTTGTATGTTGGTACTTTTGGGGGAACTCACTAAGCATTTGCTTATGGTTTTTAGTTGTTGTTTCAGGTACTTCTGATGATTGCAGAAAGGCGAATGCATAACCGTACACATCCTTTGTTTATGGCTTTATGATTTTGGGATCCTCTAATATGGATAAACAATTTGGAAAAAATTATTCTGTAAACATTTTATGACTATTTGTGACAACCGGAAAATTTTGGTCAAACAAAGTAAACAAGTCAACCCAGTCTACTCGACATGTACTAATACATTAAGGTTTAAGACTATGTTTTCTGGTGTATGTTTGCACTCATAATACAAAGTATATATATATATATATATATATATATATATATATATCTCCCAAATCTCTCTCAAATCTCATCTAACTTTTCATAACCACCTACACCATCCCATCCCTCCCTTTTATCGAAAACAGCTCAAAACGGAAGTAGAAAACTCAAAAGAACAAGCCCATTTTGGAATACACTATTCATTCTCGGAGCATCTCTTCCTAATCTGAAACCCTCTTGGTCCGGAACATCTCCTACTTCAAAATCTTCTGAGTTGGCTTCAGAATTCCTTCACCCGGACAATCTTGCACTAAACACCTACTGATCCGGAACATTTGACTCTGGAAAGCTTCGCATCGCTCTGGAAATCCATCTTGCACCCGGACTCCTTCGCATCTCGAAAGAAGGCACTCCGGAACTGGACCCTCTCGAAAACACCAGTCATTCCGAAAACTACTAATTTGGCTCCAGAATTTCCTGACTCACTTCAGACCCTCGCAGATTCAGGACCCCACTCCGGATTTTCTTCCTTTTCAGACCTTCTTTTCATTTTGAGATAATTTGACGTTGGGAATCCCACCAAACTCGTTTTTTTTTTCATAACTTAGACCCCTCAAACCCCTGTTTTATGTCAAATTTGAATATTAAAATATATTTACATAAAGATAATATACAAGATTTATAAAGATATTATCTTAAGTTATAAAGTGATAAGAGGGTCTGACTTTATGATTTGATGTAATTCTCTATTCTCCATGCAATTCACAGTAACCCATGAATTACCTACCAAATAAAAATGTTTTAACCTTCAGATTTCCAAGCACATATCCCATCTTCCTCTATTCCTTAACAACGAAAGTAGGCAAAAATTACAAACCCCACCATTTCTCTTATTTTCCAACTTCTCTCATATTCTCTCAAATTTTCCTCTAAAGAACAAAAGTAAGGATTTGCTAAAAAGCTTAACGCTTCATGCTTTTCTTAGAGATTTTGGTAAGATGTCCCATTAATCTAGTATTTTATCACTTTCATGATAGATTCATATTATTTTACACATAGTAATATGTGATAAAAACTCTTAGGACAACATTCATTCCAAGGAAGTTCATCAATTCATCCAAGAATTTAGGCTTGAGATCTTCACTCCACCACTCCAAATGACCCATAAACCAACTCAAGGTGAGCTTCATACCCCACTATTTTCGAGTTTTCATTCTTTTTTTTTTTTTTTTTTGGGGGGGGGGGGGGAGGAATACAAGCCAATTCTTGTTTAAATCTTTGGATATTTCCATGTATTTGTATGTTTATGTGACTATGTGTGTTGAAATGTTGATTGCTTCATGTTAACACCCCATGAACTCGAGATTTTTCCAAAACCATGTTGTTGGAAACAAAGTTATCTTTTTGTAGTCTCACATATTTTGGTATTATGTGGAAGATGAAACAAGCTACTAAGTAAAAATGCATTTTTTTAGTGTGTTTTAAAAATCACAAATAATGTCAAAGAAAATTTTATAAAATCTTTGGTTATAAAAGTTTGATAGATGGTGAAAATATGAGAGTTACACTCAAAAACGGTAAATTGTTAGTCACATATACTTTTATCACTAACACTTGTACAAATATTGAAATATTATAAATTTCAAGGATTTTGGGTAATTTTGTGGAAAATGTGACATGTTTTAGTCTCAACAAATAGAATATGTTTGTGTTACAATATACTCAAATAAATTTTGGTGTGTTAAAACCCACCAAAAATTTGAATATTTAATGAAAATAAAAATGTAAATTTTGTTAGTAAAATAATTGTAATATGTTGTTATTGTTTCAAAGATTTCAAAACCTAGAGTATTTTGTTATTTTTACAAAACATATTACAAGTTGACAAGTCCACTTGTAATTATTTATAAATATTGTTATAAATAATTTAATAAAACCAGTATGCAAAAAAGAGTTTTACGATAGAAATATTCGCATGTCACAATCTGTCCATCATAAAGCTTTTAAAAAAAATACAAGTGTTAAGCTATATGTCATAAATCTGCAGTCATAAATTTACACTAGAAACGTCACGTGCATTATTCGATAAATTCGTGTAAAATCTGTTAATGCTCTTGTGAGACACTCCTTCACCGTACCTACCAAGCGTACATTGTAAGTACTATAGTTATAAATAGAGTCTCTTGGAAGGAGAGCAGGGTAATCGTGTATAGATCTATACGGGGTTGACATCCCCACACTTGAGCTGTTCGCTACAGCTAGACGGGCTTGTCTAGGGTGACAAATATCTTACCGATACCGACGCCTGAAGAACGTCATGATAGGCATTCAGTCACATCAAGTATGGTTGTAACGACTTACATAGGGGAATAACAATATTATTTTGAATTTACGGAGAATAAGCACTCTATCTGTTTTCATAAAGATACAAACCACACTTCATCGATTTTGTACACTAAATTCACCACTTTAGTCGTAGGGTTTAAGACTACAACTCTTCGTATAACAGAAAATATAGGATTTTCTGGGACACTCCTTTTTACAGTTACAAACAAGGAAAATAAAGAACATGCATGCAAGTATACACGATTTGGAACGAGACTCACAAACTACTTTATACAGAAAATATTGGATTAGAGTTTTACAAGTTATTACAAACAAAGATATTACAATGTTTTATTACAAATATGCTTATGAACTCACCAACATTCTATTTGATGCTTTTAAAAACGACTTGTATTCTCAGGGACTCAGTGAGCAAGTACCCAGGCTATGGATTTTGGATATTTACTACAGTTTTGGAAGATCATATTTGTTGTCACTTTTGTGTAAAGCTGTGAAAAAATACAATTTTGTAAACAATGTATGTTGGCATCTTTAATGTATGATGTTTGTTGCTATGTTTTCAGTTATATTCAATTATGATGATACAATACAATGAAGTCATCCCCCTCCGGACGTTTCTACCGTCCTGGTTCGGGGGTGTAACAGATTGGTATCAGAGCATTGTTTATAGTGAACTACTATATCTAACCATACATGATATACAACTATAAATACAATGGGACTAAAACACTCTCACTAGAAGTATATTTTAAAAATATAAAGGTGTACATACCTAACTACATATTAGAAAACAATAAGAAGAGTTGGACATCGTGACTAAACTTTGACAATTATGTAATCATATCTAGGGTGAATATAGCCAGATCAACTATATTTATTCGAGATACGACCAACATGTGTCTAGGAGTGGTCAAGGTGGACAACAAATCTAAAATTCATCAATTGTAAATCAAAAGGGTCTAAGAACAAAACTAAAAGACATAAAATACCATATGAGTATTTTAACATTCTATCTATTTTCTTGTACTTATATATTCTCATGAAGACACTATGGCTGGCTTCCACCACCCTAGTGACCCCTTTCCCCCAAATCAGGGAAACGGGGGATGGCTCGAGGAAGAACTGGAAGAGGACCCGGAAGAGATAGAAGAAGAGTTTGAGGAGGAGGATATCGATGAAGACATTGATGAGGACGAGGAGGGAGAGGAAGATGACTCGGACGCAGAGTCCGAAGTCATCAACCCACTCTACATGGCAAGGTTGTCGGCACACCGGATGAGCTACAATGGCCCTACCCCCCCTTGGGCACTTGACATCGAGAGATGGAGCCAATACTAGGGACAACACCCCCTATTCGGCATGGAATGAGGTTTTTACAACCTCCATTATGGGGGCCCAGTGGGTCGAGCTCTTCCTGTGATGGTCCGATGGACCAGGGACTTTGGTGATCAGGCACAGGTGACTGCTAACTAGATGATCGAGACAAGAGTCGCAGTGGAGCATGCGGAGAGACGCACTCAGAACCTCGTGAGGGAGTCCAGGAGCTACATGTTGCACTGGAGGTGAGCGTGCGAATCGCTGAGCACTGATTAGCTGAGTTTCAAGGCACTTCTACCTCATCACAGGCACAACCGGGGACCACTCGTCGTGAGTAGGACTTATCCTACCCACTACTTTGTTGTAGATTTTTGTAAGGGGTATGTGTGGTACTACCCTTTTCTTCCTCTAAGTATGTAGGATCGACCCTACGTTTAAGTGATTACACTTCTTGCAAGGTCGTTATGCTGTCATATTTTATTGTCTATGTACTGTAGACCTTTTAAAAGATCAATTTTCATGCATTATGTATTAAAACACCATCATTAATGAGTCAATCATGTGTTTTAATTGTGATGTTGTTATCTGCTATGTTCTCTATTTTCATTTTTATTTGATATAATGTAGTTCAATTATTTCGAAAAACCAAGGGCTTCCACAAATTTATCGTCATTCCTACTTAATAGCAGGTTATGCCCAGGAGGTACATCCGAAAAAACACTACAAAAGCACCACCGCCGCCGCCGCCTCCACCAGAGATGGATTCGGATGTTTTTCAGGTGGCAGTCTCAGCTGCAGTTACTGTAGCACTAGCACATATAAACCACGACACCAACGGGGGAGGCAACGGAAATGGAGCGGGAAGTCCCAATCAAGGGGACAACCCGAGACATCAAAAAACCTGCACATATAAGGACTTTACCAACTCAAAGCCAAGACCATTTAATGTAGGCGGAGGTTTGATCAACTCTCACTCGATGGTTCGAGAAAATATAATCTATTTTTGAAATTTGCGGCTATTCTGAAGAGAGCGAAGTGAAGTTCGCAACCTGTACCTTTTATGACAGAGCACTCTCATGGTGGAAAGTCCATGTCAAGGCTCTAACTCTACCGGTAGCAAACTACATGACCTGGGGGGAGGGGGGGAACTCAAAAACCCGATGCTCGATGAGTATTGTCCCCGAGGTGAAGTGCAGAAGCTCGAGCAAGAACTATGGAATCTCACTGTAAAAGATTCCGACATTGAAGCTTATATATCAAGGTTTAGAGACCTGTCTCTCTTGTGCCCGGGAATGATTACTTCTGAGAGCAAGAAGGTCAAACGGTTCATCTAGGGACTAACTCCCCCGATTCAGGGAAATGTAATTTCTATAAACCCCGTAACATTTAACAGTGCCAAGCGTCTGGTGCAAAAGTTATATGACCATAGGGACGGAAAAGAGACAAAGACTTCCACCACTGAAGCAAAGAAGGGGGACGACAACAAGAAGAATTCAGGGAAAAAGAGAAAGGGACAACAAGCTCAAGGGTCTGGGAAGAAACAACAAACCGTGGCAGTTCACGTTGCTACCACTCCTGCTACTACATTAATAGCTACACCAACACTTGCAAAGCCATATGCAGGTTCTCTCCCAAAGTGTGATAACTGGAATTTCCACCAAAAAGGCACTTACCGAGACCTGCAATACACCAGTTGTAACCGAAAAGGGCACACCACCCAGTATTGCAGATCACAGCCTCAACAAAACAACCAATCCAACAACGCTGAGGCCAGTCATGCATGTTACGGGTGTGGGGAGACTGGCCATTTGAAATGAAACTACCCCAAAGCCAACAATCAGGGTGCAGGGAGATCAGACATAGTCCTAGCAATGGGACAAGGGGAGGCTATGCAGGATCCAGCGGTAGTCACCGATATGTTCCTCCTCAACAACATCTATGCATGCATCTTATTTGACAGTGGAGCAGAACGAAGTTTCGTGAGTCATAAATTTAAACACTTACTAAATCAAAGTCCCCAAAAGTTAAAGGAAACATTCACGGTGGAAATGGCTAATGGGAAGACCGAAACAACTAATGACCTATTTTTGGGGTGCAGGTTAACATTAAATAAACACTCATTTCCAATCAACTTAATCTTGATTACTATTAGGAGCTTTGATGTAATCATCAGTATGGATTGGTTAAGCCTCCATCATACCGATATTATGTGTTGCGAGAAGGTCGTTCACCTTCACCTCTCAAACAACGAAACCCTAATTATCTACAGGGATAAACCTACTGCAAATCTCCCTCTCATCTCGCGCATTAAGGCACAAAAGTGCTTGCACAAAAAGAACCAAGCCTTTTTAGCCCACGTGGTGGATAAAAAGAAAGAAGAGAAGAACATCAAGGATATCCCAGAGGTATGTGATTTCCCAGATGTATTTCCTGAAGACCTCCCCGGAGTATCCCCTAAATGACAGGTCGAAATTCGGATTGACCTAATACCTGGATCCACACCAATTGCTAAATCACCGCATAGACTAGCCCCTGCAGAAATGCAAGAGCTCTCCAACCAATTAACTGAATTATTAGACAAAGGGTTCATAAGATAAAGCTTATCTCCTTGAGTAGCTCTGGATTTGTTTTTGAAAAAGAAAGATGGTTCTTTTCGCATGTGTATCGATTACTGTGAACTCAACAAGCTCATCATAAAAAATCGATACCCTCTTCCTCGGATCATTGATCTATTTGATAAATTACAAGGAGCCAGTTACTTCTCAAAAATAGATCTGAGGTCTGGATATCACCAACTGCGAGTCTAAGAAGAAGATGTCCCCAAAACTGGCTTTCGAACTTGTTACAGGCACTATGAATTCGTGGTAGTGCTCTTTGGTCTGACAAATGCACCAACGACATTTATGGACCTGATGAACCGAGTATGCCGACCGTTCCTTGACAACTTGTGATAGTCTTTATCGATGACGTATTGGTTTACTCTCGAATCAAGGAAGAACACAACCAACATCTACGACAGGTTTTGGAGACTCTAATGGCAGAAAAGTATACGCAAAATTTTCCAAGTGCGAATCCTGGATCCGCAAGGTAAAATTTATGCGGCACGTGGTCAGTGAAGAGGGAATACATGTGGACCCATCCAAGATCAAAGCAATTGGGGGCTGGGAAACCTTGAGAACTCTGATAGAGATTAAGCAATTCTTGGGCCTTGCTCGTTATTACAAGAGGTTCATTCAGAATTTTTCTAAGATAGCCAAGCCACTCACCGCACTAACCCAAAAGAGTGTACCCTTCACCTGGAATATGAAACAAGAAGATGCCTTTCAAACCCTGAAACAGGCTCTCTACAGTGCTTTGGTTTTGTCTCTGGCAGAGGGAACGGAAGATTTCGTGGTGTATTGTGACGCTTCAAATCAAGGGTTAGGTTGTGTGCTTATGTAGTGCAGGAAGGTTATAGCTTATGCATCTAGGCAACTGAAGATCCATGAAGTAAATTATACCACTCATGATATCGAGTTGGGAGCTGTTGTCTTCGCTCTAAAGATTTGGAGGCACTACCTCTACGGTACAAAGTACACCATTTTTATAGACCACAAAAGCCTCAAACACATTATGAACCAAAAAAACTAAACATGAGGCAGCTGAGATGGGTAGAGCTACTAAACTAATATGAATGTGAGATAAGCTATCATCCGGGCAAGGCCAATCTAGTAGCCGATGCCCTAAGCCGAAAGAATAATTGGGCCGCCAGGTAAGAACACTAACGATGACCATCCATTCCCACTTGTCTTCGCAAATCAAAGAGTCTCATGTGGAAGCCTTAAAGCAGGGGAACATCGCAAACAAAGCCTTACGTGGGATGGAAAAAATCTCACAATCAAAGAGGACAAAGCAAACTACCTCATGGACCGGATCTGGACCCTAAAATTGGAGGATTGAGCGACTTGGTCATGTGGGAAGCACACAAGACAAGGTACTCCATCCATCCGGGCTTCGACAAAATGTATTTAGACCTTAAACAACAATATTGGGGGCCAAATATGAAACCTAAAATTGCTACCTACGTGATCAAGTGCCTGACTTGCACTATAGTAAAGGTAGATTATTAGAAGCCCTCGGGGTCTATTGCAACAACCCGAAATCACTAAATGGAAATGGGACAAGATAACGATGGATTCCATTACCAATTTACCCAAGACGACAGACGGACTGGATGCCATTTGGGTGATTGTCGATCAATTAACCAAATCCATCTATTTCTTGCCAATGAAGGAAACGTATAAAATGGAAAGGCTGACCCGGATATACGTAAAGGAGGTTGTGAGATTACATGGCGTGCCAATATCTATTATCTCGGACAGAGAAAGTAGGTTTACCTCCCAGTTTTGGCAGTCACTACAGAGGGCATTGGGAACCCAGATCGAAATGAACACTGCCTACCATCCCTAGACAGATGAGAAAAGTGAGCGGACCATCCAAACCTTAGAGGATATGCTCCGAGCCTGTGTGATAGACTTCAGAAAAGCATGGGATACCCATTTACCCCTAATCGAATTCTCATACAATAAAATCTATCACACAAGCATCAAGGTCATTCCTTTGAGGCCCTTTATGGACGTAAATACCGAGCGTCCCTCTGCTGGGCAGAGGTAAGGACACACATATAACGAAGGGGAAAATACAAACCAATACTCTCACTGGGCCCAAGATTATTTGGGAAACAACTGAGAAAATTGTTCAGATCCAGGAACCACTCCAGGCATCTCGAGACCAACATAAAAGCTACTCGGACAAAAGGCGAAAGCCTCTAGAATTTCAAATAGGTTACCACATGCTGCTAAAAGTTTCTCCATGGAATGGGATGATAAGGTTCGGAAAGCGGGGAAAGTTGAATCCAAGGTACACTGGACCATTCAAAATCCTTGCCAGGATTGGTCTGGTAGCTTACAAGTTGTAGTTACCACCAGAGTTTAGCAACGTACATCTTGTCTTTCACGTGTCAATCCTGAAGAAATGCATATCTGACGAAACCTCGTTGTTCCGCTCGATGAGATTGAGGTAAATGAAAACCTTTATTTCGTTGAGGAACCCATGGAGATAATAGACAGGGAAGTGAAACGAACGAAACAAAGTTGCATTCCCATTGTGAAGGTTAGCTGGAGCGCCAAGAGGACCAGAGCTCACCTAGGAGCGCGAGGACCATATGATGCAAAAGTATCCACACCTCTTCTCTACTTCATAAACACTGTTGTAGAACAAATTTCGGGACGAAATTCCTTCTAACGGAAGGATGATGTGACAACCAGAAAATTTAGGTCAAACAAAGTCAACAAGTGAACCCAGTCAACTCGACATGTACTAATACATTAAAGTTTAAGACTATGTTTTCTGTTGTATGTTTGCACTCATAATACAAAGTATATATATCTCTCTCCAAAATCTCTCTATGTATCCCAAATCTCTCTCAAATCTATCCCAACTTTTCATAACCCCCTGCACCATCCCATCCCTCCCTTTATCGAAAACAACTCAAAACGGAAGGAGAAAACTCAAAACAACAACCCCATTTTAGAATGCACTATTCATTCTTGGAGCCTCTCTTCCTAATCTGGAACCCTCTTGCTCCGGAACATCTCCTACTTGGATGAACATAAGAGAGTGGGAGAGAGGCAAGGATTTTCGACTAGGGTTTCTTCTAGGAATCAAGTGGCTGAAAACCTCATGCCAAGGGGTCTTTATATAGTTGTGCTGCTTGGGTTTTAGACTGAAACCCTAATTCTTTGCTTAGGCCTTAAGAAATCTATGGAACCCTTTGTAATATCCCGTTTATTAAAAAAAATATAGATAAAGATTAATCAATGAATAGTGGTCCTAAGTTCCATAATATATATAGCGGGGTGTTGACTTTGGGGAGCGAAATAACATAATTTGGATTTTCGGGGGTTAAAATATAAATTATGGGATTTATTTTGTAAAGATTTTTAGAAGACAGGGGGTTTTTGGTAACTATTGGACTTATTATGAAAGGATTTTGAAAACCGAGGCTGTTGGGTAAATTGCAGACATGATTTGAAAGGGATTTCAGAAGGCATGGTATAAATGATAAATTATGGACTTTGTTTGAAAAGATTTTTATGGGGAGGGACCATTTCTGTCATTATGGAATGAATTTTCAAAGGGTTCCGGGTATATAACCCGTCCCATAACCCTAACCCTAGGAGCTCCCTCATCACCCTCCACCACCACCCTTATGTCTCCAACCATCGACCGCCACCCTCCTTCCTACGACTTCCGGCGCGGCCCCCTCACCTATTGAACCGGAGCGCCCGTCGTCAACCATCGAGAAGCCACTGGTACTGTTCTGCTACCGCTGGAGATGTTGAGTCGCCACCCATGACCTCTCCAACTAATCATCGCCGACTGCTAGCCACCCGGTGTCACCAATCGAAGCCAACCGTTGGTGCAACCGTAGACATCGACGAAGGGCCACATGTGACGTCGAATAAGTGGGCCACCAGATGTATAGCACTGTTGTTGCCGTCATGGATCAAACTTTCTTCCTTGCTGGTGACGACAAGGCCGCCATTGTCATGGTGATGTTCCGCTGCCTTTAGCCACCACTGTTGCCACTAGTGTTGCTGCTGCCGGCATGGTACCCTATTCTATCACCACCAGTCACCATGAGAGGTGGTTATGTGAGTGGTATCATGTTTGTGTGCATGTGTTGTTATGGTATAGGGTTGCCGGATAGTTTCTTGGCCGGAGATCCAAAGAAAAACCCCACCGCCACCACCATGAGGTGGTGGCTGCCACTCTCTACCACGCCTGCCGCCACAAGGTGGTTGTGTGTGTATTTTATTGGGTGTGCTTATTTTTGGGATATTGTGTTGTATTATTGTAATTGGTGACTGGAATAATCAAGAAATTCATAACCACCACCGTGAGGTGGTGGCTGCCTCCTTCTGTCGCCACCAGCCCCCATGTTGGGTGGCGGTGCTCTTTTTCTAGTGTTTAGATTGCTTTTGGGGATGCTTGGACATGATTGGAATAGAACCATAACCACCATCATGAGGTGGTGGCCGCCGCTGTAAGTTGCCATTGACCACCACTACCCGAGGTGGTAGTGGGTGGTGCCCGACTTATTTAACACTAGTTGACCTAGTGAAACCCTAGTTAACCTAATGAAACCCTAATTGATCTAAAGACTTAGCTTTTGGGCCTAATTGGCATGTCTTAGGTTGGAAACCCTAAATAGGGTTTAGAAAACCCTAATTTGGGACATTTTAATTTGGACTTCTCGGGACTCGTGTTTTAGTCCATTGGAATTGAATTATGAATTTCACCCGATAACACCGTATGATTTATCTAGTAGAGTGATGGACTTATTGGATTAAGTCCTTATGAGTTAAGTAAGAAACACTTAACCCTAATCGTCATTTTATGTGAAAAACCTAATTTTGCTTGGGCCTTGAGTTGGGATATTGATGGGTCATCCAAGAGCAAGCAGATGGACTACAATATTTGGATGGGCTTTAGGGAAAGGCCCATGTGAGAGGTTTGGGCCTAATTTGGAAAATTAGGCCATAGATTGGCCACAACTGGGCCTTGATGATTTTGTGATGTTGGATCATTGGAATGCCAAGTGTTTGGACTGGAATAAATGGTTGGGCCTTAGGATAAGACCATCAAAAGGTTTGGGCCCAATATGAAAAATTGGGCCATGTGTTGGGCTTTGGTTCATAGTTTGACTTTTGGGCCTTTGGATTCGGACTTGAGCTTGAATCAAGCTAATATGGGGGTAAAGTAGTCTTTACCCCAAGCATGGACTTATGGTTATGTCTTAGAACCCAATTATTAATTGCGTGTTATTTTGATGTTGACAGTTCATGAATCTGTCATCCAGTAGCTAGAATTTTATCCGTTGGGCTTCAATAGTGTGAGGTGAGTTACCTCCCAGTAGAAGTGGGTTGAAGGCACCAATGTCGGCCCACTAGTAAGAGTATAGTAGAGATGATTGTCTTTGTGATAATTATCTGGTATGCCATTATCTGTTATACTTTATGTGCTAGTATGATATCATATTATGTGACAGTGGTGGGAAGGGGAGTAGTCCCTGGACCCGGTTGAGATATACCAGCAGGGTAGGTTGGATACCCATATATGCCTGGCAGTATGTTATGTTTTTATGTGGTAGTGGTAGGGGTGAAATAGTCCCTGTAGTCGGTTGAAATAAACCGGAGGATAGGTCAGGCACCCAAATATGCATGGCGGGTTGGTCGAGCACCCAAACATGCTTGACATGGGTAGGTCGGGGACCTCGGTATGCCTGGCAAGGGTAGGTTAAGCACCCACATATGCTCAGCAAGGTAGGTCAAGCACCCAGATATGCCTAGCAATATGTTTATTGTATGTTATGTGGTATGATGGGGGAACTCACTAAGCTTCGTGCATACGGTTTATAGTTTTGGTTTCAAGTACTTCGTTTTCAAAGGAAAGGGGTCGGCTTGATCGCAGCGCATCACACTATTTTTTCGTATATGAGATCTTTGGGATTAAACTCTGATATTGTTTTATGATAGCATGTTTTGATTATTGACACTTTGGTTTTGACATGGGATGTTCTTATGGATGTTTTCTTATACTGTTGGTTTTATAATAACTTAATTAAAAATGAAATTTTTGTTCTTGAATTTTGGGTGTTACAAGTTGGTATCAGAGCCTTGGTTTGAGGGATTCGGGCACAGTCTCGGGTGTGTCTGGACTTAAACTGAGGACTTGATATGAAAATTTTCAAAAAAAAATCATTTTTATAAAATTAACTTTGAAAAGAACAAGTTGTGTGGTGCATGTAATCAGCTGAGCTCAAGTAATTTTTCCCTAAGATACCCATACATGTTATGTTATGGTATGTTATGGTTATGAGAAATACATGCTAGATTTGGGATGAGGATCTAGGAAGGATGCCTTATATGCCTACTGTATATGTATGAGAACTGCATGCTAGATTAGGGCTGAGGATTTAGGAAGATGCCTTATATCCCTGTTGTATGTGCTTATAGATCTGTATGCTAGTACTGATCAGTAAGTGATAGGATAGCCTATTTAGGTTATGCCTGATTGTATGAGCCTTCGAATTGCATGCTAGCACAGATTCTTGATTAGCAGATAGAATAGTATGAATAGAGATATTCTGGTTAGATTTTCCCCATTCTATGAATGCTACTTACTTTGTGCTCTGTGGGGCTCTTGGTGATGTGAATTGACTACTAAGTGGATATGTAAAGTCACATGGGGCACATGTTGAATAATCTCAGAGTGAAGGACTTGGCCGTATTATGCAGCTCTTGTCTGAGTACAACCGTTCTAGGATTGAGTCTTTCACTTAAAGGATTATCTGATCTCTGTTGGATGTGACTATATCCATGAGGTAGTAAGTTGACATTGGTAGGAGTCTTTCAGCAGCTGAGGGCTAGGTGAGGTCGAGAACCTAGGAAAGCCTAGGAAACACTTTAGTGGATTTTGTTGTGTTGTTAGCGAGCATTTAGGGTATCAGTCTGAGATGTTGACGTGGAGGATTCGGGATGATTCTTAAGGAAAGTATAGATAGGTGTGAAAGGTAGTATTGGGCCCGTACTACCGAAAGCACATGATCTATAGTCGAATCAGGGAGAGTCTTGGAGAATCCAAGAAGCCTGTGGGATGAGTATTCTTGGGTATATTCGGATCTCTTGAATATCAGTTCGGTATGGTGTTCATCACTCATGAATGGGATTCAGATTCTAGTTCTGGCTCAGGATCAGGACCTGGGCCGATTGATGCATGATCACGGGAGTTCATCTCTGTGGAGATTACTCACAGAGTTTTGGTATGAACCTCGATGGTCTTTCTTTCATCCAATGAAGTGATTTTAGGAGCTCTCGATAATCATCTCGGGGCCTTTTAGGCCAGATTTGTCGGGGGGAAGTTAGGGGCTCACCCGGAGCCCAAAGCATATGGATCCTTATAATCCTTCCGGAAGGAGGATCCTATTGTTAGTTTCATGTCATCGGGATCGGGATGAAGTATCTCTGGAGAAGATGATTAGGATTCCTTCAGATGTTGTAGGTATGTCATCTTCTACTGCTACAAGGTGGATGTCAGGAAATTATATCATCTTGGAATCTTCGATTGCGTTTGACTAAGTTAGATCTCGGGTCGGTTCTCGGCTATTTTTGAAGTGATCAAGGATTGTCATATGTTATTTCGCATGCAGAAAAGTCCTTTAATGAATCTACTGACTGACATATCTTGCGGAGTGGGTTCTGCGTGTACCGTTACTATTCTGGATTCTTGTCAGGATCCGTTCAGAAGTATTATTTGGAAGATCCTAGGTCAAGAATTAGTGGGATATTTCTCTAGTGAAGTCAGAGTTCACTTAAAACACCATGTTCATTAAATAAATAAATAGACAAGGTAATGAATGAATAGTAGCCCTTAAATCAATAATTATATAACAAGTTGTTGGTTTTGAGGTGATATGTAACACCTGGTTCCTGGTACATACTTTTTTTTAATTAAGTATTTCGCATTTTCGCCTGGAACTCGGCGAGTTGGTGGCCCAACTCGTCGAGTAGAAACGACTTGGACACGGGAGTTAAGTGGCTGACTCGGCGAGTCAGAGAACGGACTAGACGAGTCCGTGCTGTCTGGAAAAAAACCCTAATATGAGGGTTTACACCCTATATAAACGCCTTAACTCAGCCTCCCTTGTCCCTAACACTCCCCTAGAGCAGCACATCGAAACCCTAGCCGTTTGTGTGTGTTAAGGCCATTTTGGTGCTTTTGTTGACTTGTGAAGCTTAGAAGGAAGAAGAGGAGCTTAAGTATTCGACTTAGGGTTTGTGGATCCAGAAATCTCATTCCATCTTTAGCTTAATCAAGGTAAAATGCCCGTGCTTTTTTCTTCCATTTGGTTTCTCATCTTTAGATTGTAGATCTTGGGTGCATTTAGGGCTTTCAAGCCATTTACGGATTTAAAGGGTGCTATGTGGACTCTAGCCATCAGATATGGGCCTTAAGAAGGGTCTCATGGCATAAAGATGCCAACTTTAGGGCCATGAGAGCCCCATGCACATTGTAGGACACTTTATATGGATTTTTGAGCTAAAAACCACATCCATGTGCATCAAGTTTGGAACTTTACATATAAAAAGGACGTTAGGAAGCCAGATCTATGGTTTTGGTGTGTTAGGCCTCATTTAAATCGACTGTATGGAGTTGGTCAAGGTTGGACTCGACGAGTTGCTCTTGGAACTCGACGAGTCGGTGACCATTGTGCACGAAAGCCCCCTTTCTGTGAATGGGTAAGTGTAAGGAAGGAAGTCCCTTGTGGGTTTAGATGCGAAAAGGGACCTGGAAGTCATGGGACTCGGCGAGTGGTATGAGCAGACTCGGCGAGTCCATAGCAATCTCCCAATCTTTGAAGATCGACTCGACGAGTTGTTCATACAACTCGGCGAGTCATAGACTGGACAAGTTCTTAAGTTGAAGATGAACTCAACGAGTTCAAGAAGGAACTCGGCGAGTTGGATGAAGATGGTCCCGATGTTATGATTGAAGGAGAACTCGTCGAGTTTTGCTAGACTCGACGAGTGGAGCCAGGGTTTTGTGTGGGATTAGAGAAGCATGGACTCGACGAGTTGGTAGGCCAACTCGGCGAGTCAGGTCAACTGAATTTTGACTTTGACCAATGTTGACTTTGACTGAAATTGGACTGACCCTGTTTAGGGTTGTATGTGATGTGTGTTGACTTGAAGGTTTTCGTGTAGGAATCGAGGAGTCGTAGGGAGTCGACTTGTGCGCCGAGGCTGGTTCAGACACTGCACGACATTGAGGTGAGTTACCTTCCAGTAGGGGTGGGTCTAAGGCCACAATGCCGGCCCACCAAAAAGGGGTATTTAGAAGATAATGGTCTTTGTGATAATTATCTTGGTCTGGTTATGTATTGGTTATGAGGTTTATCGGGGTTTATGTTAGGTGTATGGTAGAGATTAGTTTCCCTGACAGTGGTCCTTAGGACCCAAGGGTAGGTCAGTACCCGGATATGCCTTACTGTGTGCTTATATCTGTTGATTGTATGCTAGTGGTAGGGGTGAAATAGTCCCCAGTTACCGGTTGAAAGATACCGATGTTGATTACCGGTTGAAAGGTACCGATTTTGGTTACCGGTTGAAAGATACCGATGAAGGTTACCAGTTGAAAGATACCGACGATATTATATGGTATGTGGTATGATGGGGGAACTCACTAAGCTTTGTGCTTACAGTTTTGGTTTTGGTTTCAGGTACCTCTTCGTCGAAGGGGAAGGAGCTGGCGGTGTAGCAGCGTATCACACACACACACATGTTTCCGCAAGAAGGTTTCGGGACTGTACTCTGATTTTCAGTACTTATGATGTTATGGTTTGAAATACAACATTATGATT
Organism: Lactuca serriola; assembly: GCF_051521515.1. Lineage (NCBI taxonomy): Eukaryota > Viridiplantae > Streptophyta > Magnoliopsida > Asterales > Asteraceae > Lactuca > Lactuca serriola. The sequence continues at coordinate 286,467,625 of NC_136415.1, forward strand.
TTGTAATGGAATGTTTTATTGACAAGGCTTTGGTAAAATGTTTATTAAATGCGTTAATTCAAAAAAAGAATTTTTTTGCCTTGAAATTTGGGTCGTTACATGATAACTATCATAATTTAGAAGTGGGGGTTAAAATTGTAAGTTTCGACTTGGATTTGTAAAGATTTTTAGAAGACAGGGGGTGTTTGGTATCATTTGGACTTAAAATGAATGGATTTATGGAAGCGGGGGCTAAAGAGTAAATTCTAAACCTAAGTTGAAAAGGTTTTGTAGAGGGAGGGGCTGCATGGTAATTATTGGGACATAAGTTGAAGGGTTTTTTGATGGTTGGGGTTGAAATGGTAAATTAAGGGCTATGTTTGAAAGTGAATCTGGAAATAAGGGGCCGATAGTGTCAACATGGAAAAAAATTTGAGGGAGCCAGGAATATATGCCCTACGTAACCCTAACCCTAACATAAGAGTGCATCCGCCACTTTCCCTTCTTCTATGGCCGACGCCGCACCACCCTTATTCCGCCCTTCACCACCGGCAGAGTCAAGACTGTTGGAGTCGGAAAAACCGCCACGATTCACCTAGCCTCCGTCCTCTGTTGTTGTTGCTCGAGTCACATCCATCACCTTCTGCTAAGCCCACCCCTCAGATTCATTGTTGTTTCCGTCGTCGGAGGGCTCGTTTCTATTATTCCGGTCATTGGTTGCCATCCCGAAGGACTATCGTATTGTATCTTGCTGCTCCAGCCACCGTAAGTGCCGTTCTAGCGCTGCTGTTCCGCCTCCTCCGAGCCGTTACTGCCGCCAACGGCGCTAGCTATGGACGTAACTGTTGCCACCGATTGTGCCCCGTCGTCCACCGTATGTCGTACGTGAGTGTGTTAATATGTTGCTGGGTAGAAGATCAAAAGAAACCACCGCCACCACCATGAGGTGGTGGCTAGCATCGCAAATCACCACCTGTTGATATCTAACCTCCTTCTACCGCCACCGTATGTCGCTAGGTGAGTGGTTGGGTCCATCTTGAAAATAGAAGTGTGTGTGGTTGTATTTCCATTTTTAGTGTGTGTTATGTGTGTTTTGTCTAGCCAGAAAACCAAGAAAGTGTTGGATATAGTGTCTAAGTCCATAAATATATTTGATATGTACTTGACCCGACCCGGCATGGTCCATTTGGGTTGCATGGCATCATGCACTTGGATAGACTAAATGAGAGAAATAAGACACTTATGGTTTATTAATATATTATAAGTTCTAGTATATTAATAATAAGAATAATAATATTTAGTTAGTATTGATCAATAGTTAATTTAGAATTAATTATATGATCAAAAGAAGACTAATTAAATATATGGGTTGATTGTGTCAATCATCCATAACTTATATAGTGGGCCAAGGCTCCATGGATTATCAAGTTGGGTTGAACCCATAAGATGCTCCATGGATGATCCATGGGGGTTACATAACCCATGGGTCATGGAAATGAAAGGTCATGACAATTAGGGTTTACATGGTGTAACCCTAATTGTAACATACTATATAAAGAAGCTATTCTTCACCATTTTCGGCAACTAGAGTGAATAAAAGAGGGCTAGCTGAAATACTAAGTGTTCTTATTCTCTTAAGAGTTTATTCCAAGTGTACTTGGTGTTGTGTGAAGCATTTGAGGCATCACACTTGAGGTGCTAGTCTCACAAGGTTTCAAAGGAATCCAAGCTACAAAGAGGTATGTAATTCTTACTAACTATTAGAATAAAATATCCCCATGTATGCTAGATAGGATTATGAACCTTGGAAAATCATTTTGCATGTATCTTAGTCAAACATAGATCCAAGGTTTCTAGGGTTGCATGTACACCATAGGAGTGTTAGAATGCTCAAAACCCAATAGTGGTATCAGAGCCTAGGCTTGTTTGTTTGATACTTGATGCAACATAGCTGAAAAACACAGTTTTTTGTTGACTGCCCGGATGAACTCACCAAGTCCAAGGGGAGACTCGATGAGTCCATGAAGAAATGCATGCAACTCGTCGAGTCAGTTCTTGCACTCGACGAGTACATGCTGCAGTATTCAGATTTTCTAGTTATGCTGTTGGAAATGGACTAGAAACATTACCTTAAACTGTTTTGGTGTTTTAAAACTTGTTTTAGTTGGTGTAATGTTTATGCTAATCCATTTACAATGGCTATTATAAAAAAATACAAGTTTTATATAAGTTTGTTATGTTTCTTGAAATTCTTGATAATCATGTTCTTGAGCTTATGAATTTAGATGATCATAGGAATTATTTGTAACCTCCATGTTAGTTAATTCTTGATCATTATGTGTTTTAATGGAGTCAATAACTTGTCCTCAAGTTATGGAGAAACCAAGAGTCACACTTGAATTAAAACCATTAAAAGAACACAAGAGTTATGAAAATGAAGAGTCTTCATTTTAATACTCTAATAAACTCATAAGTTATGAGAAATGAAAAGTTTTGAAAGTATACAAAACTTGCCCTCAAGTTTTGAAACAAGTAAAGTCATAATTAAAACTTTAGTTCCAACCTCTAGAATTTTAAATATTAAAATTCAACCCTTATACTCTATAATATTATAAGTGAATAGTAATTATATATGTATAAGATAAAAGTCGTTTTAACATTAGTAGGCCTCATTCACGAAGCCGGTCTATAAGGGGGGTATAAGGTTGTTGCTTGTAAAATGGCAACTTAATGGGTGTCTATTCTCACCCACCGCTTCCTTGATCAGTGGAGGTTCGTTAGCCGAAAAGGTAGAACAAGGACTACAATTCTCATAATAAGTATTATGAATATACTAAAGTAACTAAAATTTTATTAATTCCCAATCGTAGTTACTTTAGGAAATTGTGAATAAGGTGCTAATCCATGAAGTTACACTTTGTACTTTGATTAAGTCGTTAGTGGAGCGTCTGTGGTTAACCGACACACTAACTTGGACTTATCAAGGTAGGCAAATGGTGGCTTAATGTTTATCATAGTATCGTTGGAGCATGTGTGGTTAACTGACACTTCGATTGAGGGGTAATACATTAAGTGTACCAAGTAATTTGCATTGTTACTTCACACCTTGTTTTGTGATCCTTGGCATCCTAGTCACAAAACTTGAAGGACACACTCGAGAGTGAAACATGCCATTGAAAAGTTCAATGAATCTCAAAGAACCTAGGAATTTCTAAACCAATTAAAACCTAATAAGATTTATTTCGTTTTATGGTGGAAATTGGTGAATCGTCATTCACCTACCTTCAAATATTTTATAGCTTGGATTACGACATCCCTTTTCTATGTTATAAAATATTGTGTTGGGTCCTAGCCTTAATATAGCATTTGGGTGCTTTATTAAGGACTATCCTGAAATCTAATCTAAACTTATTCTTTCATTTCAGATGTCTTCCAATAACAATGCTTCTGGCTCGAATCCTAGTGGCTCCTTCTTTCTCATGAACCTTTGTGGGAGAGTCATCTTTGATGGATCCAATTTTATGGATTGGATAAGAAACACCAGGATGGTCACTCACTATGAGGACAAAGAATATGTCCTTGATAGGGAGCTGAAGGAGATTGATGAGTCAACTGCTACCCCAGAGGAGATTATTGCATTTCAAGCACATTAAAGGCATGCTACCAAAGTAGCATGTATCATGACTGCCACAATGACAGCTGAGCTCCAAAAGTCCTACGAGGAATATTACCCTTTTGAGATGCACATAGACTTGATGGAGCGATACTATCAAAGTGCTCGTCAAGAGAGGTATGAAATAATCTCTTCCATGATAACCACCCAAATGAAGGACAATGAGTCCCTCACGACCCACTTAAAGAAAATGCAAAGGTTTGTGGATCGATTGAAGAAACTGAATGTTGACTTTCCTGAGGAGTTAGCAATAGATATCATTTTGCACTCCTTACCTTCATGTTATGATCAATTTAGAATGACATATCACATGAATAAGGAAGAAGTTACACTTAGTAAACTTCAAGGACTCTTAAAGACTGCAGAAAGTAGTCTTAAGGGTAAGTCAGGTGTTACTACTCCTCCTACTCCTACTGCAGCCAATGTCATGGCAATAGGGCATGGCAAAGGTAAGAAGAGAAAGAACCCTTCTAAGGGTACCAAGGGTAAGACCCTTGAAGGATCCTCTTCAAGCAAAACCAAGAAAGGTATTGTCACTCCTTCTACTAACCCTAATGTGGCTGAATGCTTCTATTGCCATGAAAATTCGCACTGAAAGCGAAACTGCCCAAAGTACCAGCAAGATTTGAAGGATGGGAAAGTAAAACCCAACCATGCAGGTATATACACTATATTGTCTAATAACTCGCCTCATTCTAAGTCTTGGGTCCTTGATACAGGTTGTGGAATTCACATATGTTCTGATGTACATGGACTAAGAAGAAGTGAGGATTTGGAACATGGAAAGATAAACCTAATCATGGCGAATAGGAAACTTTCACCTATCACCAAGATTGGAGTTTATTCCTTGTTACTAGATAGTGGGTTTACATTAGACTTGAATAAATGTTGTTATTTACCAGAAATGGCAAGAAATGTTATTTCCTTTCATGCATTATATAAACAAGGGTTCACCTTTTATTTTGATAATAAAAGTGGTGGTATTGATGCTTTTCTATAATAGTGTTTTTATTTTAAAGCATTACCTTGTGATGGTGTGTATGAAACTGTATCTGTTGTAGATAACTTAGGAAATAATGTATTGTGTATCGATTCTTCCACTAGCTAGATAAAGCATCTTTATGGCATTGTCTTCTTGGACATGTAAGCAAGAAACGCATAGGCCAACTCCAAAAGGATGGAGTCTTGGAATCATTCGACCTAAAGCCGGATGACAGTTGTGAATCTTGTCTACTTTGAAAAATGACAAAGTCACCTTTTACCGGCACTTGTGCTAGGGGTGAAGGTTTGTTGGATCTCATACACACAGATGTGTGTGGACCCTTCAGAACCGCCACTAGAGATGCTAATCGCTTTTATGTGACTTTTATTGATGATTTTATTAGATATGGATATGTCTACTTAATCACACATAAGTCGGAAACCTTTGATAAATTCAAAGAGTTTAAGCAAAAAGTGGAGAATCAGTTGGGCAGGAACATTAAAATGCTTCGATCCGATCGAGGTGGTGAGTATCTTAGTACCGAGTTCCTTGACTATCTTAAAGAATGTGGGATAGTCTCACAATTGACACCTCCTAGAACAACACAGTTGAATGGTGTAGCTGAGAGGCGCAATTGAACCTTGTTGGACGTGCTTCATTCCATGATGAGTCGAGCTTTGCTACCAATCTCATTTTGGGGGTATGCCTTAGAGACTGCCGCCCATATCCTTAACCTATTCCCTACAAAGAAGGTTTCCAAAACACCTCACGAGATGTGGACTGGAAAAGTTCCAAATCTAGACCACATCAAAGTTTGGGGTTGTGAGGATTTCGTGAGACGCGAGACTCACGACATGCTCGAACCTCGAAGTAAGACGTGTATTTTCATCGGCCACCCACATAAATCTTTTGGTTATATCTTCTACTGACCCAGTGACAATGTGGAATTTGTAGCAAGAACAGGAGTCTTGAGAGAGAGAGAGAGAGAGAGAGAACTCATAAGCCAAGGAGACAGTGGGAGGCAAGTTAACCTTGAAGAAATTCAAGAGTCAAGCGGTGAAGGAACCTCAAACCCTAGAGCTCAACCTGAGGAGGAAACTCCTGTTGAGCATACTGAAGAGTCCATACCTCTGAGGCGTTCCACCAGAGTTAGGAATGCACCTGAGCGTTATTATGGTTTCCATGTTACTGTAGAAGCTGATACCCTTATCAGTGATAATACACTGATAAATCTGGAAGATCCTAATAGCTACACGGAAGCCATGGCAGGCCCTGAGTCTGCTAAATGGAAAGAGGCTATGGATAGCGAGATACAATCCATGTTTGGAACTTGGTTGACAATATACCAGGTCGTAAGACAGTAGGTTGCAAATGGATCTTCAAGAAGAAGACCGACATGGATGGTAATGTACACACTAATAAGACACGGCTGGTTCCAAAGGACTATTCTCAAACTCTGGGAGTTGATTATGATGAGACCTTTGCACCAGTGGCCAAGATTAAGTCTATTAGGGTTCTGTTAGCCATTGCTTCATTTCATGACTATGAAATACGACAAATGGATGTCAAAACCACTTTCCTTAATGGAAAGTTGGTTGAGGATGTTTACATGGTTTAGCCAGAGAGTTTTGTAAGTATAGAATACCGTAATAGGGTGTGTAAGCTTGAAAAATCCATATATGAATTGAAACAAGCACCACGCAGATGGAATCTTTGCTTCGATGAGAAAGTCAAAGAGTTTGGCTTTTCGATGTGTGAAGATGAATCTTGTATATATGTTAAGTCTAGTGGGAGTATAGTTAGCTTTTTGGTACTGTATGTGGATGACATACTGCTCATAGGAAATGACATCCCAACCTTACAGGAAGTGAAATCCTGGCTTGGGAAGTGTTTCACTATGAGAGACCTATGAGAAGCTGCCTATATCCTCGGGATAAAGATTTTGAGAAATAGGAGTAAAAGACTAATTGGACAAAGTGCTGAAGAGGTTCAGTATGGAAAATTCCAAGAAAGGAGATTTACTTATTCAGTGTAATGCCAGACTGAGTAAAACTCAGAGCCAGAGTACAAATGAAGAGATAGCTAAGATCAATCGAGTCCCATATGCTTCCGCTGTGGGCTCGATCATGTATGCTATGACTTGTACTCGTTCTGATGTTGCTTTTGCTTTAAACATGGTTAGCAGATATCAGAGTAATCCTGGAAAGGCTCACTGGACTGCAGTAAAGAATATTCTCAAGTACCTACGAAGGACTAAGCACTGCGTCCTTACCCTTGGTGGGACTAATGACTTGAAAGTAGCAGGGTATAGTGATGCTAGCTTTCAGACTGATAGTGATAATTTCCGCTCTTAGTCGAGCTGGGTCTTTACCCTAAATAGAGGGTCAATTACTTGGAAAAGTTTCGAGCAAGATACAGTGGCTGATCCCACTTGTGAATCAGAGTATATAGCAGCAAGCGAAGCAACAAAGGAGGCTATATAGCTAAGTAACTTCATCGGATACCTTGGAGTTGTACCAACTATTAAGGAGCCCATGGAAATTTTCTATGATAGTGAAAGTGCAGTTGCCTTAGCAAAGGAACCAAGGGATCACGGGAGATCCATGCACATCAACAGAAAATATCATTTCATCAGACATCGAATAGAAGAAGGAATTCTCGTGGCAAAGAGGGTATCATCAAATGCGAACCCGACAGATCCCCTTACGAAGGGACTGGATAGGGTTAAGCATCTTCAACATGCTAGGAGCATAGGGCTAAGATATGATATTAGTTTTAGAAGGTAGATAATTTTAGAAATATGTAAAATGTAATTGACATTTGATGATAAATAAAAGTTGTTATTTATGAGTACAGTGTTACTATCTCTTGTCAATCATTTACTAGTATTTCTTTTTGCTTGTTTTGACTTCCAGAATAATTATGTTATGTATATATCATATTATTCAAATTCTCCACAGTCAATCATATGTTGGAAGTACATATGAATCAAGACTGTCATGGGTTGGTTTGTAGAGGTCCAAGATGTTGGACAAAGGGGGCTACAACACTCATGAGTGCTCATAAGTTCTGAGTATTGGATTCAACCCACGCTCACTGGTATCACTTCATGGAATTTATCTCGAGTGATCGTGAGACGGTAATATCATATAAGTCTTCAAACCTAGACATATGATTTGTTACCTATGAGTTGGTTATGCATTGATTGTACGAAAACGCATTGGTAACTCGATTTTATAAAACGTACCTTTGTGTGTAATTCAACAAGTAGTAGAGCAAACATATGATTCGAATTTTATCTATTCCTTCTTGGATTAGAAGAGATATTTGGGCCCCTCGATGATTTTGTTTTGACCCATGTACCGGGCCCGATCAGAACTGAATTGATGTGTTCAATTAAGTTCTATGTCAAACAAATCGAAAATCAGGAAACAACTGCTAGACAATAGAAAGACATTGTTCCATGTGTTTGTCCGGATGATATCTAGAACAGAGGATTATATGATCACTTATCTAAAATGGCACACCATCATCTTCTTAGTTCCGAGAGACCTTCAAAGAGTTACGATTGCTGATCGGTTCCTGAAGTCATACTTTCAACTATAGTTATTAGACTTATCCAAGTGGGAGACTGTTGGATATAGTGTCTAAGTCCAAAACTATATTTGGTATGTACTTGACCCAACCTGGCATGATCCATTTGGGTTGCATGGCATCATGCACTTGGATAGACTAAATGAGAGAAATAAGACACTTATGGTTTATTAATATATTATAAGTTCTAATATATTAATAATACGAATAATAATATTTAGTTAGTATTGATCAATAATTAACTTAGAATTAATTATGTGATCAAAAGAAGACTAATTATATATATGGGTTGATTGTGTCAATCATCCATAACTTATTTAGTGGGCCAAGACTACATGGATTATCAAGTTGGGTTAAACCCATAAGATGCTCCATGGATGCTCCATGGGGGTTACATAACCCATGGGTCATGGAAATGAAACGTCATGACAATTAGGGTTTACATGGTGTAACCATAATTGTAACATACTATATAGAGAAGCTATTCCTCACCATTTTCAGTAACTAGAGTGAATAAAAGAGGGCTAGCCGAAATACTAAGTGTTCTTATTCTCTTAAGAGTTTATTCCAAGTGTACTTGGTGTTGTGTGAAGCATTTGAGGCATCACACTTGAGGTGCTAGGCTCACAGGGTTTCAAAGGAATCCAAGCTACAAAGAGGTATGTAATTCTTACTAACTATTAGAATAAAAGATCCCCATGTATGCTAGATAGGATTATGAACCTTGGAAAATCATTTTGCATGTATCTTAGTCAAACATAGATCCAAGGTTTCTAGGGTTGCATGTACACCATAGGAGTGTTAGAATGCTCAAAACCCAATAGAAAGCCACTGCCACCACCGTGAGGTGGTGGCTACCATTCTATACCATCGCCGGCCACCACAAGGGTAGCTATGTGTGTTTTTCTTAGGGGGGTGTGTGTCATTTGGAAATTTCATTGTAAAAATTTTAATCGTGACAGAATAATGAAAAGACAACTCATAACCACCACCATGAGGTATTGGCTGCCGCCTCCTGCCACCACCAGCCACCGTGGTGGGTGGTGGTGTGCTTGTTTGCGTCTAGACTTCGTTTAGGATGCTTGGACAAAAATGGACTAGAACAATAACCACCACCGTGAGGTGGTGGCCGCCACCGCGAGCCGCTCTTGACCACCACTACCAGAGGTGGTAGTGGGTGGTGCCCGACTTAAGAAAACCCTAATAGTCCTAATGAAACCCTAATGGACCTAAGGACTTCGATTTTGGGCCTAATTGGGTTGCAAGGGGTTAGAAACCCTAAATAGGGTTTAGAAAACCCTAATTTTGGATATATGGATTATGGGTTGTCGGGACCCGCATTTTGGATGACCGGATTGGGATTATGCATTAAGCCGACAACATTATATGATTTACTCAATAGATTGATAGACTTAATGGATTAAGTCCTTAATGGGTTAAGTGGGAAGCACTTAACCCTAATCTTCATTTCATGTGAAAACCCTAATTATGTTGGGTTTAGTGTTGGGCCTAGATGTCTGGACTCTTGATGGGCCAATTATTAACAACTAAATAGACTATAACACTTGGATTATGCTTTAGGATAAGGCCCATTGGACAGGCTTGGGCCCAATTGGGAACATTAAGCCATTGATGGGCCATAACTGGGCCTTGATGATTATGAGATATTGGACCATCAAAGTATCAAGTGTTGGACCAAGAATAAATGGTTGGGCCTTAAGGCAAGACCATGTAGAAATTTGGTCCCAATTTGGAAAAATGGGCCATAGTTGGGTATTGGTACATTATCAAAGTTTTGGGCCTCTGGATTGGGCCTTGGGCTTGATTCAAACTAAGTTAGGGGTAAAGTAGTCTTTTACCCCATGCATGGACTTATGGATATGTGTTGGGGACCTAATTATTAATTGGGTGTTATTTTGATGTTGACAGATTCGGGAATCTGTCAACCAGCAGCTAGGGTTTTGTCTGCGGGACTTTAGCAGTGTGAGGTGAGTTTTCCTCCAGTAGGAATGGGTGGAAGGCACCAATGTTGGCCCATTTATGTATGTTAGTGTATGTTGGACTTCGGTCCGATACCGGGGTGGTCTCGAGAAGTGTATATGGATGCTTGATGTCTTTGTGATTCATGCATGTTATTTTTTACATGTTCCCAATCTAGGTCCGATGTCGGGGCAAGCCCAATGTATGTTATCTTATATGTTACGTGTTATGTGTTTCGGGCTTCGGTCCGATGCCGGAGCAAGCCCGATGTATGTTAGCTTATATGTTATGTGTTCCGGGCTTCGGTCTGATGGCGGGGCAAGTCCGATAAGTGTTATATGCTTATGTTATGTGTTTATGATATATGATATGATGTGTGTATGTCGAGGTAAGCTCGATGTTGGTACAAGGCCGATGTCGGGTGAGGCCGAATGCTAGATGTGGTCTGATGTCGGGGTGAGCCCGATGTCGGGCAAGAGTCTGATGTCGGGTAACTCGACGTTGGGTTCGTCTTGATACAGTGGGCAAGGCCCAGTATACGCGATTATGTGTTTATTGTATCATATGTGTTAGTTTGGGGACACTCACTAAGCTTCGTGCTTACAGTTTTCAGTTTTGGTTTCAAGTACTTTCAATAGCAAAGGGAAGAGCTCGGGATGATTGCAGCGTACACAATATTATTTTAGCCTGGGATGTTTATAATCTGATATATTTTGACAGATGTGATGATATTTCAAGTTACACTATTTATGATTTTTTTATGATGATGATGTTTATGGGTTTAATAATGATTTAAAAACGAAATTTTTGGACTGTATTTTTGGGTTGTTTCATCAATGGTTCTATCATTTGCTCGGTTATGGTCAACAATTGCCTATGGATAAACTTTGGAGTTCAAGGCTCTACCGTTGCTAGGAAAGGACTCATAGTATGAAGATGGTGGTGTCAGTTGCACGTGTTAGATGCATAAGTGTTTGGTCATTGGATGTTCAAGAGAATTGTATTTTCGCATGGGTTGTGTTCGGTTAGAGTTTAGTGGTGCTGCAAGAATGGAAGTAGGAGTAACGATCAGTTAGCCAGGGTAAAGATTATGGCCTCCAGTCGCCAACATGGGAAGTGGATTGAGGTGATGGACTACACCAGATTTCAAGGGTACTCTTCAAGATTTCAGAGGATGGATGATCTCAGGGTTTGACTAGTAATTGATCGCTTAGCGTAGGTAATCATAGGATGTCAACGGTGGGTTATTATGAAGAAAGAAGGATTAGGAATCCTTCAATTCTCACGTGTCGTGAAGACTTAGTCGAATCTAAGTTGGGGAGAATCGATCAGGTATTCAGAAGCAAAAATAGGTGTGAAAACTAAGATGAGTTTTGCATCCCCGTTAGGGAGGAAGGCGGTCGAGTGGCCGTCTAGGTTGAGGATTCAGTGAGTTGGGAGTTCAACAAACATTACAACATTTTGGTTCACGCTTTTCCTTGGCATCAAATAGCAGGTTTCGAGGACTAGGTTAGAGATCCATTTAGGACTCAAGTTTATTTGAGTGTTAGGTCGAGTATGTGTTCGACCCAAGATGGGTATAGTTAGATTGGTGATGGCATTTAGAAGGTTGGCTGATAGTGCTCAACTGTTGTAAGTCTACAGGTGTAATCGTAGCATTCACGAGGTTGGAAGATAGTTCTCGAGTGTTATATGTCTGCGGGTGTAGCCATAACATTCAAGAGGTTGGCAGATAGTGCTAGAGTGTTGTAAGTCTGTGGGTGTAGCCATAGAATTAACAAGGTTGACACATAGGTCTAGAGTGTTGTAAGATTACGGGTGTTGCCGTAGCATTCACTACATTGGTGGATAGTATGGAAGTGTTGTTAGATCTTGTAAGGAACAGTGGTACCCACCAGTTCAGGTGCAGCGGTGAGGGCGTGGAAAATCCATAGACTGGTTTATGAATTTCCTCGGAAGAATTAGACCTGTTTGAGCCAGTGATAAGACTGTAGGAACGCCACTACAGTTATAGGATCAGGGAAGAAATGCACTGTATAAGGTTGTTTGTGGTACATGCCTACCTTTGATTCAGGTATAAATAACTTTTAGCCTTGGAATTGGCGATGTCAGGATTCGACGTATGGACCCAATTATTTAGATCAGAAGGTTGTTAGAGCCACAGTGGCAAGATAACTAGTGGCAACTATTGACAGACAAAGATTTCATTCGAAAGTTGTGTGGGCGACTGCGTGGGAGTCTTGTGGCTCCGTAACCGGGCCGAAACCCAGTATTTCAGATGACTGGTGAACAAATTGAGACAAGGGAGGTCTTGGTGGATTCTGGAAGGCAGCTATATGGCAGCATGCTATTTCAGGTAGTTTCAGTGTTTCGGGTGGTATTAGTGTTTTAGGATTTCATGTATGGATGGAGTAACTGATTGCTTGGGTTATGCCAAGTCACTCATAGTGGGATTAAATAATCTCAGGGTAATAGATTTAACTCTGTTGCGCAACTCTCGTCTGAGTCTAACCGTTGCGGGGATGGATCATCTATTCGAAAGATTATCTGAGCCTTCTGTCAACTATAAGGTTCCATAGTCGATTATGGTCAGTGATTTTGTTTTTAATGGTAGCATCGATATAATCAAGGCAGAAAGTGTGCATTTGGTCGGTCATTCGAGGAATATTAAGCTTGGCAAAGATCAACATTGGTGGTCGGTTAATGAGTTAGACCATCTCACGACTGCCGATTTCAGATTGAGTAAATGTGATTTTTGCGAGGAATTCGATCATCTTCTGGTTTTAGAAACCTGCGAGGGATGGTTTTAGTTTCCTTGGAAAGGCTAGGGTATGCTTGTGGTTGTGGTCGTGTTGTACAAGTTGTTTAGCGTGTCAGGAATGGTAATGAATGATTTCGAGGACGAAATATTATTTAAGTGGAGGAGAGTTGTAACATCCAGTTTATTAATAAAAAAATAGATAAAGATTAATTAATGAATAGTGGTCCTAAAGTCCATAATATATAGTGAGTTGTTGGCTTTGGGGAGCCAAATAATATAATTTGGATTTTCAGGGTTTAAAATGTAAATTTCGGGATTTATTTTGTAAAGATTTTTAGAAGGCATAGGGTGTTTGGTAATTATTGGACTTATTATGAAAGGATTTTGAAAACTGAGGGCTGTTGGGTAAATTGTAGACTTGATTTGAAAGGGATTTTAGAAGGCAAGGTATAAATGATAAATTATGGACTTTGTTTGAAAAGATTTTTATAGGGAGGGACCATTTCTGTCATTATGGAATGAAGTTTCAAAGGGTGTAGGGTATATAACCCATCCCATAACCCTAACCCTAGGAGATCCCTCATCAGGCGCCACCACCCTTATGTCTATGACAATTGGTTATTTCGGGTCAATAAAAGTCAATAAAGGTCACACTTGTTCAAATAAAATTCGAAATCTTAACTGAGTATAAGTGAAACCACATTGCAACTTTGTTGCATCGTATCATCTATAGTCATGAGGGCTTGTTTATAATTTAATAACTAGGTGTAGATTGAAACCCATATTGATTTAAGCTAATATAAGTCAACATAAGTCAAAAGGGTAAGCGTAAAATCATAAGTAAACACACTATATAAGAGTTTTCGGTTTTAAAGAATCGAGAACATTGAGTTTTTAGTTTTAGGAATTTAAGTTCCAAGGGGTTTTCGGGTGTGGTATGACTGAAATCTGAAACATGTTTACTACTATGACCGAAATAACCACTTAAGGACCGAAATATCTTCATTCCAAGACCGAAAACTCATGGCTAAGGCCTATTAAGGCCGAAATCACCTCCTATATATATGTATAACCGAAAACCATCCTCACAATTCACTTTCAACACCAAAATCCTTCCTCATTTTGCTTGCAAAACTCATCCGTAAACTCCACATGTTCATTAGATTTGCCCAGATCATCATCCAATCTTCTTATCATCAACCGAAATCATCTTTAAATATTCATAATTTCTCAAGAACATTCATATAAACTTCAAATCTTCATATTTCACCCCAGAACACAAAGAACACCTTCCTAACGATTTTTGTAAGTATTTCTTACATAATCTAGTGTCGTCTAACACTTTAAATTATTATATTGCTAATGTAAATACGATATCGTATATAATTATTATTAGGATATGACTATTCACACGAGTTCTAACCCGAGGATCATCGGTATCACTTCGTATCCAAACAAGAACACACATTTGAGGTGAGTTCATACCCCTACATTTTCACTATTTTTAAATGTTTGAGGGGGGGGGGGGAGGGGGAATACAAGTAAAACACAAGGAATGTTGTGTTAACATTCAAATGATTTCAAACTATTTTAAACTGTTTCAAACTATTCCAAATTATTTCAACTATTGTTTTTATCAATATATACATATATATATATATATATATATATATATATATATATATATAGAGAGAGAGAGAGAGACAGAGAGAGACAGAGAGAGAGAGAGCTAGGTTCGAATATGGATTGACATCTATTGTGTGGACGTGTGGATAATGCTATTTAGTGAGAATTACAAAGAAAATATGTTTTTTTATAATATGAATACGTTCAATCTTATATAATTATTTTAATTATTATGCATTTTCACTAATTAAATCGTCTATAAGGTTATTATACACTTTTTTTTTAATTATTCTCATTCTGTCATAATGTTATGAAGATGTTTATTGAGTCGTATTCTGTAAGAATTAAAATAAATAAAAAACAATGAATGAGAACAAAAATGAAGTACAATTGGTGAGAATCCATTAAAATAAAAATAGTTTTGTGAGATTGAACGTATTTTCGTTACTAAACAACATATTCTCTTAGTAATTTTCATAAAATAACATTATCCACACGTCCACACAATAGTTGTTCATCCACATTATAACCTAGCCCTATATATATATATATATATATATATATATATATATATATATATATATATATATATATATATATATTGTTGGAGCAAGGAAATGCTCTACAAATAATGAGTGATAGTTAGGTTATTTATTTATTCCCTTTATTGTATTGTTGGTATTTTCTCTCTCCTATATAAAGAGAGAGTTGGTCATTTTAAAAAGTGTGCATTCAAAATGTAACTTTTCTAGAGAGAGAGAAAGTGGTGGGATCTCTCCCACCAAGGGAGAGTTTGTCTCTTCCACCCATGTTCTTGTATTGTAATATTTTATCTCTCTTTTCTAATCTATGAAATTTCTCATTTAGACATGATTTGTCGCCCCTGATCTTCAGTTGACGAATCATGTATGTTGAGCATGTGGACTTGATTTTATATTGAAGACCACTTCGAGAGTTCCGGCACCGCAGTTTGGGTATATCGGTATTCTTTCAGCACAACAGAGATTATTTTTTTTCACGCAGAGTTATTCTCATTTTTATTGTATTTACTCGAGCAATTTTCATCGACTGAATCACCCAGCTATAGATGACCTCACAATATTTCTTTTACTTTCTTTCTCGTGTCTTATCGAGATCCTTCATACATTTAGGGAGATCCATGTTAGCTCTTGGTATCCAACACTCTCCATCCTGATGATATATTTAATTTTGATATCCAGTCTTCGGTTATCAAAAATAGGGAGAGAAGATTATGATATCATCCGGATATGTTTTTTATGATTGTTTGAGTGTGGATTTTTGAAGACTTCTGAAGACGATGATTTATTTAGTTATGTGATGTGACACTTAGTTTTGGTCTTCACGGATCAATTTTTTGGCATTACTCGATGACCCCCGATTCCAGATTATTTATTATTTAGACACTACCACAAGATGATTCTTTTGAGTTTGCATCCGGTTCAGATCATATGACTTCTCGAGTTTGGATTTGTGATATTTTCAAGATGAAGATTATCTTGGTGATGTGACGTGGCACTCATTTTTGATCTTTTTGATCATATTTTTGGCATTGCTAGACCATGTCCTTGGACTCACATTATTTATTATCCGAACTTCATTTTTTGGATGACTCACATTTTTAGCAGGTTATTCTTTAAAGAATTTTTGGTGTATTATGATTCGAGAATTAGAGATGTTTTCAGACTTTTTGAAGTCGAAGTGTTTCTTTTATCGGATCTTCTACTTGCTCATGGTGCTTATGACTATTTTGAAGATTTGGATCTTGTTTTTCTGCTTCATTGGTGGTGCTTTGAAGCCGAAGACCTTCACTGTTTAGAGATTCATGGCATGTTTCAGACATCACAAACACTTCGGAGTTTCAGAGACATTTCATTCTTTGGTTCTCATTATGTGTCATTTTATTACCACATTTTCTAGTCAGATTACTGTATTTTAGCATTTTATCACTTATTGTATCCCTCATCATTTGTGAGCATTTAAGGAGAGATTTTTGGAGCATGGAAATTCTCTACAAATAATGAGTGATAGTTAGGTTATTTATTTATTCCCTTTATTGTATTGTTCATAGTTTCTCCCTCCTATATAAAGAGAGAGTTGATCATTGTAAAAAGTGTGCACTCAAAATATAACTTTCCTAAAGAGGGAGAAAGTGGTGGGATCTCTCCCACCAAGGGAGAGTTTCTCTCTCCCACCCATGTTCTTGTATTGCAATATTTTATCTCTCTTTTCTAATCTATGGAATTTCTCATCATATGTTCTTCATTTTTATATTCGTTAAATGTTGAAATATTATTCTTCCGCATCTACCGATCGTCAAAATGGGTTTCATCATATATATATATATATATATATATATATATATATATATATATATATATATATATATATATATAAGACTCAACAGCCTTAGGACTAGTGTTTTCGCCTTAACTCCTATTCCTTGTTTGGTTGTGGGCTTACGGTAGAATCACTTGTATGACTACATTTTCAATCTCAATTATATATATATATATATATATATATATATATATATATATATATATGTGTGTGTGTGTGTGTGTGTGTGTGAGTATAAAACTTATTTAAATAAAACTTTAACCATTTTGTAACATGCCTAGAAAAGGGGTATTTTCATAAATATTTTTATTACCGTTAATACAAAATGTTAAATTGCAAGGATTTTCATTATATGCAGAACATACATATAAATTATAATAGGTATAGTTTATGGAACATACATACTATTCTACTAGTTCAAGAAACAATACGAGACATACATATTAAACTATAATAGGTATAGTTTTTGGAACACTTACACTATTTTACTTAGTTCAAAGATACAATACAAAAATAATTATCTAAGTATAATTATTTTACACTACGAGTACACTACAAAAGGGTAATACATACATTTACAAGAATAAGAGAACATTTACACACTATACATAAACTAGTTAATACATGATTGTGAGCCACTACTTCATCGTACCTACAAGAGTACACGCTAAATTCATGAATTATAACCAAAGTCTCCTGGAGGGAGAGCGTGAATTGGTGTATAGATCTATACGGGTCTAACAATCCCGCACCTAAACTGTTAGCTATAGTTAGACTAGTATGTTTGGGGTGAAAAATGTTATAACATTCCGACGCTTGAAGAATGTTGTGCAGGCCACTAGTCATTTTAGCATGGTTATAATGTCACTCACTATAAGCATTAACTAAAATTTTGGTTTACGGGAGAAACATAACTTCAATGGTTTTATTTTAATAATAGAACTACATTACACTACTTTACAGTACAACTGGTGGATTCCAGGCACATACATATAAAGGGTTTTCATACAAATACAACACATTAGACTATTTTCCAAATACAGTACAACATACATTCCAGGGAAGCATTCATTTATATGGTTTTATTTAATAATAAGACTACAGTATAGTATTTCAGAGTACAATAACACACATACATTTTGGCCTTATGGCCTAAGACTACATTTCATTTACAAAAGAAAATATTGGATTTTCTGGAAGAAACATACTACCATTTTCAAAGAACGAATATAGACTTCTAATATAAAAATGCTTATGAACTCACCAACTTAAATGTTGATACTCTTTCAAAAGCACTTGTATTCTTAGGAACCAGTAAATAGGTACACTCATAGGTTTTAAGAAGATGGAGCATCATAGAGTCATGTCTTATAGTTTTTGCTATACACTTTTGGTGTCATAGAAAAACTGTTACGAAAACAATGTAAACTCCATATTATCAATACAATGGTTTTTGTTGCGTTGATTACTGTTATTCAATTGTTATGATATTATACATGACGTCATCCGCCCCAGAACGTTTCCGTCGTCCCGATTTGTGGGTATGACATTGTCTCCCATCACCGGCCGCCACACTCCTTCCTATGCCTTCCAGTACAGCCTCCTCACCTATTGAATCAGAGTGCCCATCGTCAACCACCAAGAAGCCACTGGTGCTGTTCTACTGCCACTGAAGATGTTGAGCCGCCACCCATGACCTCTCCAACCGATCGTCACCGCCTCCAAGCAACCCGGTGTCGCCAATCGAAGCCAACCGTCGGTGCAACCGCAGATAGCGATAAAGGGCCACATGTGACGTCGAATAAGTGGGCCGTCGAACGTATAGCACCATTGTTGTCGTCGCGGATCAACCTTTTTTCCTTGTCGGTGACGACAAGGACCACCATCGGGTCTGTTCCTTTGCTGTTGTTGCTGTCGTTCGAGGTCGCCATTGTCGTTGTGAGGTTCCGCCGCTTTTAGCCACCATTGTTGCCGCTAGTGCTATTGTTGCTGACATACTATCCTATTCTCCCACCACCAGACACTATGAGAGGTGGTTATGTTCATACTACGGTGTTTTTGTGCGTGTGTTGTGATGGTATAGGGCTGTAGGAGAGTTTCTTGGCCAGAGATCAGAAGAAAAAGCCCACCGCCACCACCATGAGGTTGTGGCTGCCACTCTCTACCACCACCTGCAGCCATTAGTTGGTTGTGTGTGTATTTTATTGGGGGTGTTTATTTTAGGGATACTATGTTGTATTATTGTAATTGCTGACAGGAATAATCAAGAAATTCATAACCACCACCGTGAGGTGGTGGCTGCCACCTTCTAACGCCACTAGTCCTGTGTAGGGTGGCGGTGTGCTTTTTCTTGTGTTTAGATTGCTTTTTGGGATGCTTGGACATGATTGGACTAGAACCATAACCACCACCATGAGGTGGTGGCTGCCATTAACCACCACTACCCGAGGTGGTAATGAATGGTGCCCAACTTATTTAATCCTAGTTGACCTAATGAAACCCTAATTGATTTAAAGACTTAGCTTTTGGGCCTAATTGGTGTGTTTTGTGTTGGAAATCCTAATTAGGGTTTAGAAAATCCGAATATGGGAGATTTTAGTTTGGACTTATCGGGACCTGCGTTTTGGGCCATTAGAATTGAATTATGAATTTCACCCGATCACACCGTATGATTTATCTAGTAGAGTGATGGACTTAATAGATAATGTCCTTAATTGGTTAAGTAAGAAACACTTAACTGTAACACCCCGTTTAAAATTGAATAATTAAATAATAAACCTGGGACCCTGAGAAGTAATATTATTATTATTTTTATATTATTGTAGCCCAAAACTCAAATAATAATTATCGGGATGTTAGTTTCGGGGGCTAAAGTGTAATTAAGGGACTTATTTGAAAAGGTTTTGTGAGAGGAGGGGCTTTTTGGTATCATTTGGACCTAATATAAAAGAAATTAAGGAATCAAGGGTTAAAGAGTAAATATTTGGACTTAATATGTAATGATTTATGGAAGAAGGGGCTAACTGGTAAGATTTCAGACTTAATTTGTAAAGTTTTTCAGGAGGAAAGGTGTAAATGGTAAGTTATGGATTTGCTTTGAAAGAAAAAAGGGACCGAGGGACCATTTCGGTCATATGAATGAAAATTTGGAGGGCCGGGCGGGGCATGTTTGACTCATACTGAGGACTCAGGAGCATTCCAGATACGAGCTGAGGGTCGGGTAGGGCATGCCAGACTCGTACTATGGGCTCGGGAGCATTCCAGATACGAGTTGAGGGTTGGGTAGGGCATACCAGACTCGTACTGTGGACTTGGTAGCAATCCAGATGTGAGTTGTGGGCCTGGAAGGCAAGCTAGACTCACACTGTGGGCCCAGAGGTAATCCAGTTTGTAAAGTTGTGGACCCAGTACATGTTATTTGTATATGTGTTATTTGCAGTGTATCAGTATTTTGGGGGAACTCACTAAGCTTCGGGCTTACAGTTTCAATTTTGGTTTCAGGTACCACAGATGACCGCGGGAAGGCAAAGGCGTGATCGTACTGCTTCTCACATTTTATGATTATGTTTCTAGGATACTCTAATATAGAACTGTTTGGAAAACAAATTGGTAATAACTATTGGTTTCTAAATGTTTTAAAAAGTTTAAAACTGGCATGATTTTTATGGGTGTTACAAGTTGGTATCAGAGCCCTGGTTTGAGTGAATTGGATTAACACTTTTGTGAATCTAGTCTAAAACTAGGATCTGAGAGTTTTTGCAAAATGTTTAAAAAAGAAAAATAAAGAGAAAAGAAATTATAATAAAAAGAGTTGTGTTAAGGGCATGGGCTCGATCTCTGTTCATGTTCTTGTTTGATTGTTGGCTTAGGATCGGGAGCATGGACCTTGACTTAACTTTGATTTTTAAAAGGGGGATGCAGAGTGTACGATCAACTGAAGCCAGTAAGTAGACCCTAAAATACCATACAATTATTTGATATTGTGATATGTTAGAACAACATGCTAGTACTAGGCTAGGGATCTTCAGGAATTGCATGATAGAATTCCCTGATTACATGATGCCTGATAGCCTAGAGTTTTCTTACATGAAATTGACATCATTACTATAGTTTCTTGTGTATGCATCACAGCTATACATAATTAAGATCTTATAGCCTGCGAATGTTTGGTTTGGCCTTATTTCCTGTTCTTTTTTGATGGAGGGCTTAGGGTAGGATCCGATATTCAAAAGTCTATAGGTTCCAACGTTATGTATGGTTAGCATACACGAGTGCTGCAGGGTTGGTGGAAGTTTCATGGGTGAGTTGTGAAAGGCTGGGAGGCCAGTTATGAGTTATTTAGCATTCCTCTAGGAGTGAGGATTGATCGATCGCCATGTTATGTATACAGTTAGAGTGTTGTGATGCTACTTGAGACAAATATGGGTAGGTGTGGAAGGTAGTATGGGCCCGTACTATTGAAAGCATAGGACCCATATGCGTAGCAAGGAAGTCACAACCCCTGGGGTTTAGTTGAGAGTTGGTTCCCTGTTATCATATGGGTTATCAGAGATCTTTCTAGTGTATTATCATAATGATGGTTACGAGACGCCTTGAGATCGGATTCGGATCAGGACGGGGAGCTGGCAGCTAGGATAGGCCAGTATTGTCAGAGAATCGTGTTAGTGAGATCATCCGAGAGAAGGTGATCGAGATTTTCTGGGGACAATTTTTAGAGATGTTTGGGTTTATTAAGACCACCATGGCTGAGTATTTCGATGAGTTCTACGCAGCCCTTGATGAGACGGTTGTCGCAATAGCTGTAACGGTTGTAACGACGACAGGAGGAGGAGTTGGTCGAGCTTTCCAATACCAGGACTTGTTACCGGGACATATTCTGATGAGTAGAGGGCTGCAGTTACATAGGATCAGGGAGATGTTTTGTACTCGTTAAATTCTGCAGATTGAGCGGGAGAGGTTAGCACATGAGTTTCTAGATTTGAGGCTTCGGGGCTTTTGCTTGAGGTCGGGATGCGAGTCGCAGGACTCAGGAAGGGAGTGATGATTATGATCAGCTCAAGTTTTGCAGCTAGGAGTATATGATTGATTGTACGATCTATTGCACTTCCGAGATTATGGACTATGTCTTGGGAGTAGTTGTAGCCCGGTTTAGATGGATTGATTATACTACAGTTCAGATGTGTACAATTGAGCCGGTGAGTGAGTCAGGGTGCGAGACCCTCTCAGGGAGCGGGAATTCTCCGAAGGAATTCAAGAGACGACAGTTGAGAAGCTAGGAACGCATCCCCAATTCCCTTATGTAGTGTGTTTATGTTTCCTAAGTCTTTGGGGTATGTTTCCCCTCTGTAACATCCAGACTTCCAGATGCATTAATGTGTGTTTATCTTTGAGATTTATGGGGTGACTTGACGAGTTGTGAGTCCAACTCGTCTAGTCGGGTCGGGTTGGCCACGTGGAATTAATGAGTGGACTCCACAAGTTAGAGAGCTGACTCGCCGAGTAGGTGCTGAGCAGAGACACCTTAATTTCCTAGGGTTGGGGCATATATAAGGGAGCTTATAGCCTCATTTGCGGCTCACCTTCACTGAAAGTCAAACCTAACGTCCTTTTGGAGCTAGAGAGTGTGAAAGGAGCTAATTTTGGGGTCTTGTGGTACATCTCTTTTGAAGAAGATGGAAGGAGTCATCAAGGAACAAGAAGGGGGCCAGCGGATCAGTGTTATTTCATCCAAGATCTTTTGGAGATGGTAAAAAGTTCCCACCTTTCTCCTTGTGGTGATTAGATCTCATGTTGTGATGATTAGGGCTGTCTATCACCTTTTTGTTGAGATATGAGTACATGGAGTCCATTTCTAGGTCTACTCTTCAGATATGGACTTTGTGAGGTCCAAAGGGTCCAAAGGCTCAAGCTTTATTCAGTCACTTAAAGAGTTATTGTGTTTTGGTTCCTTGTTGAAGCATGTATTGGCATTATGAGCCTTATATGTCATGTTTGAACGTAAAGATTACAGCTTTACGTGACAATCGTGTTGGATTAGTGTCTAAGTCCATAACTATTTCGGTATGTACTTGACCCGATCATGAACATGGTCTTTTTGGGTTGCCTTCAACATAGCAACTTGTAGGAAGAATTAAGGAGAGAAAGGATTGATTATGATATGTTAATATATTATAAAAATAATATATTAAAGGAGAAATCATATTGTCTAATTAATATTAGTCAAGAATTAATTAAGAATTAATTTTGTGGCTAAAAGATATTAATTAAACTTAGGGGACTGGAAGTGTAATTATAAGATAATTGCAATTGGGCTATGGATCACCTTGGAATATAGGTTGGACGAAATCTATGGGAAGCACATATGATTTTCGTCCAGGGGATGTTCCAAAGGGAGTCAATGGGTTGCTTAGGGCTTAAGTAGTCAAATTAGGGTTTCCTTGTTAGATAACCCTAATAGCCTACCTATTTAAAGGGCCCCTAAGCCCCAAAAACGTGGACAAGACTTTCTTTCGGGTTTCTAGACATTTTTGGCTGCCTCCTCTCTTCTCCTCTTCATCCTTGTTGCTCATGGTGTTTATGACTCCATTAGAGGTGCAACACTTGAGGCACTAAGCTTTCTGAAGCCAATCAAACGAAGGAATAGATTGTTATTGCTACATAACAATCAAAGGTATTCTGTAAACCCTAATTCAGTTTATAATATGTTAGGTCTAGGGTTTATAGATTTGGATACTCAATTGCATGTTCATTAGACAAACTAGATCCAAAGCATTAAGGTATGCATGTACACCATAGGATTGATGTGGTGCTCAAAACCCATCAGCGGTATCAGAGCCTAGGGTTGTTTGTTGATGAATTTGATGCATATTTGATTGAATATTAACTGAAAATCGAAAATTTTGAGTTTTTAGGGCTGGACTCGCCGATTCCATGACTAAACTCGCCAAATCCACTGGGTACTCGACGAGTCCAGTGCTGACTCGACGAGTCAACGAGTCTGCCAGCTAATTTTCGTGATTTTCTTGCTGTTTTGACTTAGGATTATTACCAAAAACATTTTTAATTAATAAAAACTGATTTTCATTGATTTTGGGTGTTTATCCTTACCAAAATAGTATATAATTACAAATTAATCGAATTATTGTTGCCTTATAAGATAAGATTTAATTATTTGAGTTATTTGATGAATTATCTTGCAAGAAATTGGATTAGGTCATAATTAGATAATTACCAATTAATTGTTAATTGCCTTATTTGAATTTTCTGATCTAGAATACTCTTGATATAGTTTTGGAAAAGTTTCAAAAACTTGCCCTCATGTTTTGGAATTTAAAATTTAATTAAAAGTTTAATTTTGAAATATTAAATTCTAAAACCCTAGTATTTTGAAAAATTCAAATTACACCTTTATGGTTTTGTTAATTAATTAAAGTGTATAATTAAAAGAGAGTTAATAAATCCAAAAAGTTTGGTTTATATTTAATTAAATTAAAAGTATAATTAATTAAATTAGACAATCTAGAATTTTAAAAGTTTAAAATACACCCTATACTATATATAACATTAAAAGTCTAATATTATATATATATATATATATATATATATATATATATATATATATGTATGTATGTATGAGTAATCTGTCAGTCTTACCGTTAGTAGGCCTTATTCACGAAGCTGGTCTATAAGGGGTGTTTAAGGAAATTGCCTATAAAATGACAATTGAATGGGTATCCACTCTTACCCACCGCACTCTTGACTAGTGGAGGCTCGTTAGCCGAATGGGTATGATAGGACGAAACCTTCCATTATAAGTATAAAGAAGTACAAAGTAACTAAATGCTTTTACAAATTCCCAAATCATATTTACTTTAGGCAAAATGTGAAATTGTATGCTAATCCATAGAATTACACTTCATACCCTTATCAAACGTTAGTGGAGCGTGTGTGGTTAAACGGCACACTAATTTGGGGTTGACATTGGTAGTGAATGGCGGCTCGATGTTTATCATAGATCAATGGAGCATGTGTGGCAAACCGGCATATTGATTAGGTGATATTAGCATTGGGTGCACCACGTGATTCGCATGGTTATTCACACCTTGTTTGTGATCCTCGGCATCCCAATCGCAAACCTGAAGGGCATAATCGAGATTTAAACATGCCATTGAAAAGTTTAATGAATCTCAAAAGATCTAGGAGTTTCAATTCATTTAAAACTTAAACTTCATTTTTGTTTTTCATGGTGGAAATTGGTAAATCGTCATTTACCTACCTTCAAATATTCTGCAACTAGATTACAACATCTCTCTTCTAGGTTGTAGATTATTGTGTTGGATCCTAGCCTTGATGTTTTATTTGGGTGTTACATCAAGGATTCTCATCAACTAACTTGAATTTTCTCCCATTTTGTAGATGTCTGAATCTAACTATGGTCTTCTCGAATCCGATGAGAAAAGTTTTCATCAAGAAGATGGCATTTCACTTCCTCCACCTCCTCCAATTGTTCTCCCTGGCCCATAAGTTTGAAGGCTTGAAAAGTTAAAGCTCACTCAAGCCCTATTGGCAAGTAAGCACGAAGATGGAAAGTCTGTGTATGCACATGTCTTAGAGATGAAGTCACACATTGACAGGTTGGGTATGCTTGGTGTTGTCATCCTCAAGGAGTTGGTTGTATACTGCGTTCTTAAGTCACTTCCTGAATCATATAGTGAGTTCGTTAGAGAGTACTATATGATGGAGCATGAAATGACCCTCTTCGATCTCACCTATTCGCTTATTGCTGCTGAATCAGCAATGATTTGGCGCACTAGAGAAGCAAAGTTGATTCATAGATCTGCCTTCTAAACCTCCATAGAAATAGGCAATGACAACGAAAGGCATGCCATGGTCAAAAGGTTTGACCCTAAGAGAAAGGCAAGGTCTGAAGTAGTGTCGTGTGCTGCTCCTAAAGAATCAATTTGCTTTTATTACCAAGAGAAAGGGTATTGGAGACGAAGCTGCCCTGTTCACCTGAGAGATGTAAGAGATGGGAGAGTCAAGACGTATGGCTCTACTTTAGGTAAAATTCATTAACTAACTCTATAAGTTCCTATTTTTGATTCTTAATACATGATGTGATAAGATTACATTTTGATGTTTTGTAGGATCGAAGAAAAGAAAGGAAAGTTAAGGAAGAAGCGTGTTGAATCTGACCACGAAGAAATGGATTTCGATTGCATGGATTCAAAGATCGTATTTTTGAGCTGCTACTTTAGACTTAGGATAAATTGCTAAGAAATATGTAATAACATAGTTTTCAGTTGAATTGCATTGTAAGGACAAACTTTTCCGCAATAAAACAAATTTTCATTTTGTCTTATTTATTTATCCTTGCGATGGCGTGTATGAAAAATTGATGTTGGAATGTTTCTATTATTAACAATGATGGATTTGATTAGTTAGGTTATTTTTGGAAATGTCGAGAATTTACCAAATAAGGAGAGTTTCTCATCGCCCAAGTTTCAATTGGACAGAAACTTGGAATCATGCAACCTGCATTGTTTGATGAATGAAGAGCATTCATATTTGGAAATTAGACTAATTCCTTAACAAAGAGTCAAATGAAGGACTAGGGATCAGGTTCACTTGGTTGTGTGCTGGTCAAGTCCACCACAAAGAGAGATAAAATATTCGTCATGATTTACTAAAGTTTAGTAAATATGATTATACTTATAAGATTAAGTGTAGTTCTGAGTTGATTCAAAAGGTTTCAATAAATGGATGAAAGATAAAAGTTTCTCCATTCAAAGAAGAAGGGAGAGTACCTTTTATTGTTTTTTATGATAAGTCTTAATGATTAAGAACCATTTCTCAATTGATCCTCTAAGTGAGTCTTAGTGCATTTGTATGTCTAAAAAGAGGAATCGAGAATTGTGGAAATAGTTAAATCAAGAAGTCAATCATACTTAGTTCCAATATCGAGTCTTAGAGTTATACTCCAAGATTGTGAATTGATTGACATGTCTTAAGAAGGTTTATAACACTCGTCAAATGAGGAGTTTGGAAAAGGTTTTTCATATTCTTGCACATTTGAAATTGGTAATATGTGATGTCTTGGATAAGACAAAGACCAACTAAGACCAATTATGTGAAGTGTTTTGTCTTGATAAGAACTACACTAACTCTTGAATATTTGTTTTGTCAAGGAATGTTTCTTGACAAGAGAATCATATATGTCAAGAGGTCAGTGGGAGTTTTAATGATCTTGAAAAAGTTTCGAGAATAAATCAAGAATAAACCTTATCAATCATCACTAGAATGTGAATTAAGGTTTACAACCTATCGTGTTGACACAAGTTTGTTCTCTGTACCATTCCAGTTTAAGTCATCTATGCATATGAGTTCTATGAGCTCTTAATTGGATTGCATAGAGGCAAGGCATCCTGATCAATGAAAGTACATCGATAGGTAAGGGTGAGCTTCTTGACAACCCAGAAGCAATGGTGGGCATTCGTGCTGCCATGAGGCGAGAAATAAAGATTGAACAAGTTCACTCCATATGAGTTTGGATTTGTCACAAACCTTGGTGTTGCCAAATTCACATGGATAGGAACACATACACCATAAAATCTATGTGTCATAAGGTTTCTCTCCTTCATGAAAATGATTGTGAGGAAATGCTTTCACTAAAAAATATTTTAAGAAGAAGGCAATTGTGATAATTGTATTCTCAAATTCGATTATGATTACCGCATCCCTTTTCATAATTCGAATTGTGAGATTTGGCAATTAATTTGAACATTTGGGACTTAGTAACATAAGTTCTGAATTTCTTTAGACACACATGTGAGTCTTCTAAGGCAAAGGTGTATGAGTATAAGAAGCTTAGATAAAGGCTTATCAAAGCATCAACTATTAGAAATTGAAATTAAGGAATTCAATAAGCATTGTTGTCTGGAAGTTTAACTGTTTTCTGAATACATGTCAAAGCTAGTGGGAGCATAAGTGTTATGCTGGTAAGAAAATAATCATCATGTTAGTCAGAGCATGATTATTATGGTAGGTATTGCAAGTTAGCAATATTAATTATAGAAAACAATGATTCACTTTGCAAAGTTGTAAGGGTTGAAAAGTTGTTATGCTATAATTAAAGGAGAGAATATTATACTTCGTTTCAAAATCTAAAGCTTAGATCAATAAATGTTAATTAATTTAGTCAAGGATACACAGTGCATTCTCAAAATTCGATTATGATTACGGCATCCCTCTTCATAGTTCGAATTGTGAGAACGTGGAACATAAAATGTTATGGCAGAAGATTGATAAAATATCATATCTTTATGTAAGACATTATGCATCGTGTCCCATACGCTTCGGTTATAGGATCGATTGCATATATTATAATATTTGACCATTCTAAAATTTTTTCAAATGCCTAGTGCATTAAGAGGGAAAAGGGACTATAATTGGTTTTGACTAAAATAATTAAACAACTATCAAAGGCCAATCCAAAGTTCGCTGAGGATTGGTCGCTTGTACGTAGCTAGAAGTATAGTACTGGATGGACCATATCGACATTATTATGAATAGATAAAATTCTATTTAGAATGAGCTATCATATGACAAATATGGAAATGTTTCCATAATGGGAATTGGATATTAAGAATCTATGTCTAGATTAGAAACTTTTATGCAAGAAGGATGTTCAAAGGAATGTACTTTGAATGTGAGACTTCACGACTATGGAATTGTCTTGTAAAAGTCTCCAATAGAGTACTTTGTAATATAATTGGCCGAGTCTAGGTGATTTTCTGTTGTGACATTACGAAAGGATCGTTGCATAAAATGTTAGAATCTAACATATTCTAAAAGTGGCTAGAATTTGGTATTCTTACACTAACGATGAGGATTGCGGATTGTGAAATGAGTTTCGTTGGAAAAAGTTTTTCAATTAATCTATTTCACAAGGTATGCACCAAAAGTAAACAAAGTGTGCATGCTTGGAGCTTGGGACAATTGTTAGTATATTTCAAGTGTCAAGTTGATTATCTGAAACATTAAACTATGAATAATGAGTAATCAATATGGTGATTAAATAAAAGGTGTTTTATTTATACTCAAAAGTTTGGGACCATCTAGGATTAAGTATTATCGTTGTGTTTCACTTTGCATGCTTTGACTTCCAGAATGCCAAGGTTATTCGAACCTCCACAGTCGATCATACGTTGGAAGTAGGTATGAAGCAAGATTGTCATGAATCTATCTGTAGATTTTCTAAAGTGTTTAGACATAGAACAAGTTTGCTGCAGAGTTCATGAGTGCTTTGATGAGATTAGAGTATTGGATGAAACCCATGCTCACTTGAATCACTTCACGGATTTTATCACGAGTGATTGTGAGACGATAATATTGTATATTCTTGAAACCGAGACGTGTGAGTTGTAATTACGATTCAGTTGCACATTGATAATAAGTAAACGCACCAGTAACTTGGTGTTATAAAACTTATTGTTGTGTGTGATTTGATGAGTAAGATCAAGCGAGCATTAGAGTCGAAGTTTATCCATTCCTTGTACCCAAAGTGGGATAAAAGCAATATATGTGGGCCCCTCGATGATTTAGTGATGACACCCTAAGTGCTTGGCCAAGCCGAGACTAAGTTGATGTGTTCAATTATAGTCTGTTGTCAGTCCTCGTAAATCGGATATCGGGAAACAATACATAGACAGAGAGAATGATTTAAATCCATGTCTCGTGTCTATACGAAATCTTGTAGAATGTAGGAATATATGATCCCTTATCTAAAGGAATATATTGTTATTGCTACATAACAATCAAAGGTATTCTGTAAACCCTAATTCAGTTTATAATATGTTAGGTCTAGGGTTTATAGCTTTGAATATTCAATTGCATGTTCATTAGACAAACTAGATCCAAAGCATTAAGGTTTGCATGTACACCATAGGATTGATGTAGTGCTCAAAACCCATCAGCGGTATTAGAGCCTAGGGTTGTTTGTTGATGAATTTGATGCTTATTTGATTGAATATTAACTGAAAATCGAAAATTTTGAGTTTTTAGGGCTACACTCGCCGATTCCATGACTAAACTCGCCGAATCCACTGGGTACTTGACGAGTCCAGTGCTGACTCGACGAGTCAACGAGTCTGCCAGCTAATTTTCGCGATTTTCTTGCTGTTTTGGCTTTGGATTATTACCAAAAATGTTCTTAATTAATAAAAACTGATTTTCATTGATATTGGGTGTTTATCCTTACCAAAATAGTAGATAATTACCAATTAATCGAATTATTGTTGCCTTATAAGAAAAGATTTAATTATTTGAGTTATTTGATGAATTATCTTGCAAGAAACTGGATTAGGTCATAATTAGATAATTACCAATTAATTGTTAATTGTCGTATTTGAATTTTCTGATCTAGAATATTCTTGATATAGTTTTGGAAAAGTTTCAAAAACTTGCTCTCATGTTTTGGAATTTAAAATTTGATTAAAAGTTTAATTTTGAAATATTAAATTCTAAAACCCTAGTATTTTGAAAAATTCAAATTACACCCTTATGGCTTTGTTAATTAATTAAAGTTTATAATTAAAAGAGAGTTAATAAATCCATCAAGTTTGGTTTATATTTAATTAAATTAAAAGTATAATTAATTAAATTAGACAATCTAGTATTTTAAAAGTTTAAAATACACCCTATACTATATATAACATTAAAAGTCTAATATTATATATATGTATGAGTAAACTGTCAGTCTTACCGTTAGTAGGCCTCATTCATGAAGCTGGTCTATAAGGGGTGTTTAAGGAAATTGCCTATAAAATGGCAATTGAATGGGTATCCACTCTTACCCACCGCACTCTTGACTAGTGGAGGGTCATTAGCCGAATGTAGCCAGCGAATTCCTCCCGAACGTCAAGACTGACAGAAAAAGGGTACACCTTTCTGTGTCGAAGTGGTTAGGGGTTTGACGATTCTGGAAAAATTCTGGATGAACCTGCGATAGTAGCCACCGAGACCCAAGAATTGACGGATTTCTTTGGGTGTCTTCGGTGCCGACTAATTCTCTATCGCCTGGATCTTGGACGGGTCCACATGTATGCCTCTCTCGCTTACTACGTGACCAAGGAAAGTGGTTAGACCAAAGGGAATCACTACGAACTCGTAGTGACCATATCGAGTCCTGAATGCTGTCTTGGAAACATAATTCTCATGAACTCGTGTCTGATGGTACCCTGATCTAAGGTCTATCTTCGAGGAGTAACTAGCTCCCTGAAGTTGATGGAAGAGGTCATCTATTCGAGGAAGAGGATATCGGTTTTTGATGGTTAATTTGATCAACTTGCGGTAGTCGATACACATCCGGAAGGAATAACAATACCAGGGCTCCATAGGGTGAGGAACTCGGTCTGATGAACCCTTTGCGGAGTAGCCCATTAAGCTGACTGGATAACTCCTGCATTTCTGTTGGCGTTAAACGATAGGAAGATTTGGCTACAGGATTTGTTCCAGAAATTAGGTCGATGCGAAACTCGTCTTGACGTTCGGGAGGAATTCCTGGAACTTCCTCGGGAAAGACATCAGGAAAGTTGCAGACTTTGGGGATGCTCTCGAGGTCTTTAACTTTCTGTTTCTCGTTGATTACATGAGCTAGGAATGCATAACACTCCTTTGACAAGAACTTTTGAGCTTTGATGCAAGAAATGATACGAAGATTTAAACTAAGTTTATCGCCGTAGATTATGGAAGTCTGAACAGAGGGGAGATTAAGACGGATGGCTTTTTCGTAACAAGGATATCTGCATGATTGGGACTCAACCAATCCATGCCAATGATAACATCAAAGCTCTTTATGGAAACTGGCATTAGGTCGATGGGAAAAGAATGACCGTTGAGGGTAAGGGTACAACCTATGAATATATTGCTAATGTTCTCTTTCTCATCGTTAGCCATCTCGACGTTAAATGCTTCGGTTACTAATTGAGGACTATGATTAAAAGTTGTTTGAATGAATGGCTAACATATTTTCTTTCAGCACTAGAATCTAAAAGGATTGCAAGCATAAGAGTTGTCGAGGAGGAATATACTTGTGGCAATGGTGGGATCGGCGGCTGCCTCATCTTGTCCTATAGCTAGGACTCTTCCAGTGTTGCCAGTTGTTGCTGTCTTGGGGCAGTTTCGCTTGAAATTCCCGACTTCACCGCAACCGTAGCAGGCTTGACTGATACGCGCTCCAGAAACTTGATTGGTTGATTGGGTTGGTGTCTTGCAGTTTTTCGCTGTGTGACCCCTTTTGCCACATTTTTTGCAAAACACTTCCCGACATGGGCTGGAAGTGAGGTGATGATAGTTACACTTGTTGCACATAGGGAGGGTACCAACATACCTACTAGTAGGTGCTTGAGCTGAGGAACCGACGACAGAAACAACAGCAGGGGTAATAGCAGCGTGGACTGCCACTGTTTCTTGTTTCTTCGAGGACTCCTATGATGACTGACTCCTCTTCTTCTTCCAAAATTTTATTTTCTCACCACTTCTCTCTGTCGGTTCAGGAGTGGTGACTGCTTCTTCTAGGTCATCACTATGGTCGATCAGGGTTTGCACTAGGCATTTGGCGCTGTCGTAGGTGTCTGGCTTTGCAGCCAAAACATTTCCCTTGGTTGGCTGGGTCAACCCCAGATAAACCTCTCAATCTTTTTACTCTCCAGGGTAACCATTCCCAGACAGAGTAGCGCCAAGTCATCGAATATGGAAGTGTAAGCGGCAATATCGGAACCCTTCATCTTTAAATACCAAAGTTCATGCTCCAATTTCTGCATCTCGTCCCGCGGGCAGTACTCTGCAAGAAGAAGTTCCTTCATGGCCTCCCAACCCATAGCATTGGCTACAGGTATGGTTAGGGATTTGACTCAGCCGTTCCGCCAAGTTAGGGCTTTATCGGTGAAAGTACAAGCGGCGAACTTCACTTTATCCGATTTAGAGCAGGCACAGATTTCGAAAATAGATTCAATTTTCTCGAACCATCGGGCTAGGGTAATGACACCTCCAGTGCCATCGAAAGATGTGGGTTTCGCGTTCATAAAGTCTTTATAAGAACACTCCTTCCGGTGTCCCTGGCTACCTTCCTGGCTCTGAGACTGAGTACCACCTCCTGGACCGTCGGGGCCACCAGGGTTCATTTGAGACATGGCGGTTGCCACTGCGGCAGTAACAGCTGCCTGGAACATCACAAGATCAAATTGAGGAGGAGGTGGTGGCGGAGGGTTGTTGTTCTTTGAGATGGGTCTCTTTCTTGGAGGCATCTTGATCTAAAAAGATCAGGAATGAGAGGATTATAAGTCCTTTGAATTTAATCAAGAGATATGGAACAAAAGGTATCTCATTATGACAAATATAGGGTTCTATAAGCGATAAGAAGGAAAGAGTTATCAAAGAAGATAAACTATCGCCTAAGAAGGAACGAGTAGCAATACTCGGAATGAATTTCTACAACGTATTCGGTTTCTGGCTAAAATACTCCCATATTATTTTATGTTTTCGCTGCGTCGACGACTCATTGTTTGGGTATTGGGTAAGTTTTAGGCATGCTGCACACCACAGTTACTCCCAAGCACATGTTGGCCGTGTCTCGAATGAATATAGTTGATCAGGCTATATTGACCCTAGACACGACTACATAACTGCCTAGGTTTAACCGCAACGTACAACGCCCATTTACTTATGTTTTATTCTACTCGTAATTACAAAATCCGGCGGTTGGGTATACTTGTATACTTTTGAAAAATACTTATATTTTAAAGTATACTTTTAGTTCAGAGCACTTCGGCCCCTTAGTTTTTATAGTCTTATACCATGTAAGGTTTGGTATTCTAGTTCACTATAAACAAGGGCTCTGATACCAATCTGTCACACCCCGAAACCGAAGGCGGAAACGTTCCGGGGCGGAGGACGTCATGTAGTATCGCAACCAATGTACATACTTAGCATAGTAAACACAACCATTACATTACATAGAAGTATTTACATTTGTTTGAAAATAAAGTGATACAAGTTTTATACGTATATATCATATGAACAAAAGCTAACCCGAGTCTTCTATACGCTCCATCTTCTCCAAAAGATCACAGGGTACCTGTTTAATGTGGACCTGAGAATACAAGCAGTTTGAAAATCAGCATAAAGTTGGTGAGTTCATAAGCGGTTTGTTTCTGAAAATGAAAAAGTTTCCTTTGTCTTTCTGTAAAAGTTATGAATCCAAGAAAATCTCATATTTTCTTATAAGTAAAGTTTAGTTATCCATTAGTTACACGGTCTAGTTAAGAACAGTTCAGTTATCCCAGGAAAAACCCTTATTTTCCTTAAAAGTTTGTGGTTGGTTATCGAATCTGAATGTAATGTGCAAGTATCTACCATACTTAATGTGTTTGTGTGAAGTTTCCTGAAATTCTGGTTATTCTTAAAAATACATTAGTTTTAACACGTATATAAAACTAATAAGCAAGTAGAAAAGTTTTCAAAATCTAGATTGCGAGTTCCATAACCATACTATAGACTAGATAAGGCTTGGAACGGGGCCAATATCACTTTATGACTTATGTCACCCTTGAACCTTTCGGTTCGACTGTAGCTAGCATCCAGGTGCGAGGTAGTCAATCTCGTATAGATCTATACACTCAAGTCACGTTCTCCCGCCAGGAGATTCTGGTTACAGGGGTAGTCCTTCACTCTCGTATCTAGGGGAAGTGTTACAAAGGATGTGTATCCAATCTTAAGATTAATGAATTCAAAAATTAATAATGAGTAAAATTATGTTTTGTTAGTTCTTCACTCTCGTATCTAGGGGAGTATTATCAAGTCCTTCACTCACGTATCTAGGGGGAGTAATATCAAGGACGGTTTTTAAAGTTCTAAGGTTCATACTTTTAACAATAATATTGTGGAAAGTCATTGGTGAAATGTAAAATATAACATTTTATAATAAGATTTGCAATCAGTTTGAAAACTAACTCTGCAAGTCAAACAGTTGGTTAATATGGTTTCGATTGTTAAAAACATACGGAATATGAAACAATTCAAATGAAATAATAAGTTTGAGTACAAGATATTCTTGTACTTTTGCTTGTATTCCCCCCCTGAAAACATTGAAAAACACGAAAAAAGGTGTAGGGGTATGAACTCACCGGACGAGGAATGTGTCGGTTGGATGCTAAGTGTCAGTTCGAGGCTTGAGTACAAGCAAGGTTCCTATGTAATATGAAGATATTCATAAATATATCTAATTAGACTTTGAACTACTAATTAAGTAAGAATATACACTCCGAGGCGCGTAAACACTTCATATCAAGTGTTTAGAATGATTCGGGTTGCATCTAAGGGTGTGTAGGACCTACATAAGGAGTTTAATCTTCAAGAGTAAGCCCTTAGGGGAGTTTACGGTCCAATGACCATATCCCCATGAGTTTACATCCTGAAACTCATGGGTGGTGTGTTCTTGGATGCTAAATGGTCTTACAATGCACAAGGGAAGGTTCTAGGGTTGATTCCATGGCTTAGGAAGTGATCGGGACTTGAATTGACCTTGAAAAGGATTTTAAGGTTTATAAAGATGTTCTTGGTGAAAATACTACCTTAAACACATGAGTTTACAGAAGTAAACTCATTTTTGTCCATGAATCATGTGTTTTGGTGGGTGTAGGTTAAGTGTACAAAGTTCTCGGTCCAATTCTAAGCTATACAAGGTGTTAAGGGAACTTTAACACCCTTTGGAGGTGTTTATGGTCTAAGAAGGGGTGTTTACGGTCCAAGAATGTTCTTGGGCCGTAAACTCAAGTGTGACTCATTTGTTTATGTTTTGGTGCATCTCATGAAAGAATATAAGGTTCTATGCACTCATGGAAGCTTATGGAAGCTTTTGGAGGTGTTTAAGTGGCAATCTAACACCTTAAAAGGTGTTTATGGTCTATCAATGAGGGTTTACAGTCCAAGCATGTTCTTGGACCGTAAACTCATGTTTACTCTTCAAATCATGTGATTTTGGTGTTCAAATCTCGTACATGCAAGTCCTTAAGCCATATCTAAGCACTAGAAGGGACTTGGAAGGGTTTCGGGGCTTCAAAACCCCTTTAAGGGAGTTTACGGTTTTGGGAGATGTTTCCAAACCGTAAACACAAGTTTTCGATGACTTTGGGTAGTTTAAACATAGATTTGCATGCTAAACAACCTTAGAAACATGCTAGGATAGATTACTTACCAATTTGAAGCTTGAAAGTGGTGTTTTTGGCTCAAACTCGAGTTTTAGAGAGAGAGTAGAGAGAGAAAGTTGTGAGGTGGTGGTAAAAAGCTAAATTGAAGCTAGCTCGTCCTTTATATAAGGTTTGAGTTTGTGGCCCGGTGGAATTCTACCCGATACTGACATTAAACAAGGCTTTTGGTCGTACCCGATGAATTTGTTGTAACCCGACGTGGTCAAAATTAAAAATTTTCTAAATAATAATTTGGGATGTTTTCATGTGTTTCTAACGGGTTTGAATACTCACGAGGTCATAATAAAAGTCTCAAATTTAATGACTTAATCCAAAACGTTAACGAAACAATTCGATAAAGACAAATTTTATTGACGGAAATGGGTTACAACGATGGAATAAACTTCGGGTTGTCACATTATCCCCCCGTTAGAGGGAGTTTCGTCCCGAAATTCAAACTTTAGATACAAATCATGGATTCGGAAGGAGATACGGATACTTCTGCTTCATCAGATCTTCGCGCTCCCAAGTGAACTCGGGTCCTGGCATGCCATTCCAACGAACCTTCACTTATCGGGATACGGCTTTGTTGCATACGTTTAATCTCTCGATCTATGATTTCGATTGGTTCTTCCATGGGGTTCAGATTTTCGTTGATCTCAGTCTCATCAAAGGTATTACTAGGGTTTCATCGGATAGGCACTTCTTAAGATTTAAGACGTGGAAAACAGGGTGAATGTTGCTAAGTTTTGAAGGTAGTCGGAGTTTGTAGTCTACGGAACCGATTCTAGCGAGGATTATGAAAGGTCCTATGTAACTCGGGTTAAGTTTTTACGCGCTTTCTAAAGCGTATCATTCCTTTCTGGGGTAAGACTTTCAACAGGACACAATTTCCAACAAAAGGGTACACCTTTCTATGTCAAAGTGGTTAGGGATTTGGCGATTCTGGAAAAATTCTGGATGAACCTGCGATAGTAGCCAGCGAGACCCAAGAATTGACGGATTTCTGTGGGTGTCTTCGGTGCCGACTAATTCTCTATCGCCTGGATCTTGGACGGGTCCACGTGTATGCCTCTCTCGCTTACTACGTGACCAAGGAAAGTGGTTAGACCAAAGGGAATCACTACGAACTCGTAGTGACCATATCGAGTCCTGAATTCTGTCTTGGAAACGTAATTCTCATGAACTCGTGTCTGATGGTACCCTGATCTAAGGTCCATCTTCGAGGAGTAACTGGCTCCCTGAAGTTGATCGAAGAGGTCATCTATTCGAGGAAGAGGATATCGGTTTTTGACGGTTAATTTGATCAACTTGCGGTAGTCGATACACATCCGGAAGGAATAACAATACCGGGGCTCCATAGGGTGAGGAAATCGGTCTGATGAACCCTTTGCGGAGTAGCCCATTAAGCTGACTGGATAACTCCTGCATTTCTATTGGCGCTAAACGATAGGAAGATTTGGCTAAAGGATTTGTTCCAGAAATTAGGTCGATGCGAAACTCGTCTTGACGTTCGGGAGGAATTCCTGGAACTTCCTCGGGAAAGACATCAGGAAAGTTGTAGACTTTAGGGATGCTCTCGAGGTCTTTAACTTTCTGTTTCTCGTTGATTACATGAGCTAGGAATGCGTAACACTCCTTTCACAAGAACTTTTGAGCTTTGATGCAAGAAATGATACGAAGATTTAAACTAAGTTTATCGCCGTAGATTATGGAAGTCTGAACAGAGGGGAGATTAAGACGGATGGCTTTTTCGTAACAAGGATATCTGCATGATTGGGACTCAACCAATCCATGCCAATGATAACATCAAAGCTCTTTATGGAAACTGGCATTAGGTCGATGGGAAAAGAATGACCGTTGAGGGTAAGGGTACAACCTATGAATATATTGCTAATGTTCTCTTTCTCATCGTTAGCCATCTCGATGTTAAATGCTTCGGTTACTAATTGAGGACTATGATTAAAAGTTGTTTGAATGAATGGCTAACATATTTTCTTTCAGCACTAGAATCTAAAAGGATTTCAAGCATAAGAGCTGTCGAGGAGGAATATACCTGTGGCAATGGTGGGATCGACGGCTGCCTCATCTTGTCCCATAGCTAGGACTTTTCCAGTGTTGCCAGTTGTTGCTGTCTTGGGGCAGTTTCGCTTGAAATTCCCGACTTCACCGCAACCGTAGTAGGCTTGACTGATACCCGCTCCAGAAACTTGATTGGTTGATTGGGTTGGTGTCTTGCAGTTTTTCGCTGTGTGACCCCTTTTGCCACATTTTTTGCAAAACACTTCCCGACATGGGCTGGAAGTGAGGTGATGATAGTTGCACTTGTTGCACATAGGGAGGGTACCAACATACCTACTAGTAGGTGCTTGAGCTGAGGAACCGACGACAGAAACAGCAACAGGGGTAATAGCAGCGTGGACTGCCACTGTTTCTTGTTTCTTCGAGGACTCCTGTGATGACTGACTCTTCTTCTTCTTCCAAAATTTTATTTTCTCACCATTTCTCTCTGTCGGTTCAGGAGTGGTGGCTGCTTCTTCGAGGTCATCACTATGGTCGATCAGGGTTTGCGCTAGGCATTTGGCGTTGTCGTAGGTCTCTGGCATTACAGCCAAAACATTTCCCTTGGTTGGCTGGGTCAACCCCAGATAAACCTCTCAATCTTTTTACTCTCCGGGGTAACCATTCCCGGACAGAGAAGCGCCAAATCCTCGAATATGGAAGTGTAAGTGGCAATATCGGAACCCTTCATCTTTAAATTCCAAAGTTCATGCTCCAATTTCTACGTCTCGCCCCGCGAGCAGTACTCTGCAAGTAGAAGTTCCTTCATGGCCTCCCAACCAATAGCATTGGCTACAGGTAGGGTTAGGGATTTGACTCGGGTCCCAAAATTCAAGACTAAAAATTTCTTTTAATAAAACATTACTTTAAGAAAATTCATCATTTTAAAACATAAACAGAGTATTAGTTTCCAAAATACATGTTCGTTATCAGAGTAAACATTCCCAGGCTGTCTTAAACTATGGTGTGTGCCATGCGATCATCCCGAGCTCTTCCCTCCGCCACCAGAAGTACCTGAAACCAAAAACTGAAAACCGTAAGAACGAAGCTTAGTGAGTTCCCCACCCTACCACATACCATGCATAACCACATACTGCACATACTGGGCCACGCCCGCTATCCTGGGCCTCGCCCCCTACCTCGGGCCTCGCCCGCTACAACGGCCCCGCTGCTCCAGGCCCCGCCTGGATTCAAGCCCCGCTCGGATACAGATCTGTTTCACTTAGGCCTCGCCTATCATAGGGCCTCACCCACTAACATATAATAGCACGTAAACATAACACATCACACCACATAATCTAACACATACTAATGGATCTTGTCCTAAGGCCTTGCCTATCTCTGGGCCCCGCCCTTGTCCTGCTACTGATGAGTCATGGAACCCCGTCCATACTCCTGCTGATAGTGAGGTACGGGCCCATCCCACCCTCACTCCTTCCCTAACTTAGGCCTCGCCCCTGATCTGCTGCTAATGAGATGTGGAACACCATCCATACTCTACTATTGGTGAGATACGGGACTGCGCCCACACTCACCTCCCTACCAGGCACATACAAGTATCACACAGACAACAAGTATAAACTATCACATAACCCATTCCTTGGGCACCCGCCCTCTATCATTGGACCTCGTCCCGAATATCATACTAGCATACTGTGCCTAGGGCTAACCCCCGGGTCTTCTACTCATAACTACATGGGTCGGCATTATGGCCGTAGACCCATTCATACAAAGGGAATCTCACCTGCACTTGTTGAACTGGCTGATGAACCCACTAGCTGCTGCCCGACAACTCTATGAACTCCTGCTCCACTCGCTCCCCGAGCTACCAATATCAATACAACATTGAGTCTAACTGACCCCCGATAGACAACCAAGTCAACTCTGGTTTAAGTCAAAGTCCTGGTCAAAGTCAACCTTCCAGGTCAACCTTACTCGTCGAGTCCACATACTGACTCGCCGAGTTCATATGCTCCGGGTCCTTCCATTCGCGACATGACTCGCCGAGTCAGTCCATGACTCGCCGCGTCCAACGATTTCTGAGTCCTGACCTGTCCAACTCGCTGAGTCTCCACCCGACTCACTGATTGTAGTCTCAACTCAAAGGGTTTGGGGGTTCCGCGACCTGACTCGCCGAGTCCAAGATTAGACTCGCCGAGTACCAGGCAATCTTCATCAAACTTGCCGAGTTGTTCTTCCAACTCGCCGAGTTCATGCCCAACGTCATCCGACTCGACGAGCTGTTCATCCCACTCGTCGAGTTCCTCCCCATCTTCATGATACTCACCGAGTCCACTCGAAGGACTCACTGAGTCCATTCAGATCTCCATACATGTAGAGGACTTTTGAGTCATGCATGGACTCCGAACTGTAGATCTACCCTTCCCAAGCCCATTCCTCACGTAAAGTTGCAAACTTTACGTATAGAGAAGGAGATCTAGGCAAAATACACCACAAACTAGGGTTTAAGGCAAGGAGGCTCCATAATCGACTCAAGGGCTGCTACTTTATGCTTCTCAAGACCATAATATGCTTAGATCTGAAGTAGCAACTTCAGATCTGGCTTCTAACTCAAAATAATAACATTATGGCTAAAAGCCCCAACAACCACACATAGATCTAGGTGCAAAAAGGGTCCAGGAACTATTTTATACCTCCAAAAGCTCAGAAATGTCTTCCCAATCCCGGATCTACAACCCCCTTCTTGCACTCTCAAGATTCTTCTTCTTTCTCCAAGCTTAATGCACTCTTGAAGGCAATAAATAGCTCAATCAATGGATATGACGGCTAGGGTTGGTATCCAGGGCTAAAGAGGCAGTAAAGGAACCCTAGGAAGAAGATTAAGACGTTTATATAGGCTCCAAGTCCCGAATTTAGGGTTTTCCATGCACAGATCAGACTCGCCGAGTCACCTAGGCCGACTCACCGAGTCGGTCACTTACTCGTCGACCCGGATCCCGCTCGGACTCGCCGAGTTCCTCCTTGGACTCGCCGAGTCGCCC
Organism: Lactuca serriola; assembly: GCF_051521515.1. Lineage (NCBI taxonomy): Eukaryota > Viridiplantae > Streptophyta > Magnoliopsida > Asterales > Asteraceae > Lactuca > Lactuca serriola. The sequence goes on from NC_136415.1 coordinate 286,508,885, forward strand.
CTTAAAATTAAGTTTTTCTTTCCTTTCTTGGCCTTCAAAACTTTGGGTGTTACACGGCCGTTCCACCAATTCAGGGCTTTATCGGTGAAAGTGCAGGCGGCAAACTTCACCTTATCCGATTTAGAGCAGGCACAGATTTCGAAAATAGATTCGATTTTCTCAAACCATCGGGCTAGGGTAATGACACCTCCAGTTCCATCGAAAGATGTGGGTTTCGCGTTCATAAAGTCTTTATAGGAACACTCCTTCCGGTGTCCCTGGCTACCTTCCTGGTTTTGAGACTGAGTACCACCTCCTGGACTGCCGGGGCCACTGGGGTTCATTTGAGACATGGCAGCTGCCACTGCGGCAATAACAGCTGCCTGGAACATCACAGGATCAAATTGAGGAGGAGGTGGTGGCGGAGGGTTGTTGTTCTTTGATTTGGGTCTCTTTCTTGGAGGCATCTTGATGTAAAAATATCAGGAAAGAGAGGATTATAAGTCCTCTGAATTTAATCAAGAGATATGGAACAAAAGGTATCTCATTATGACATATATAGGGTTCTATAAGCGATAAGCAGGAAAGAGTTATCAAAGCAGATAAACTATTGCCTAAGAAGGAACGAGTAGCAATACTCGGAATGAATTTCTACAACGTATTCGGTTTCTGGCTAAAATACTCCCATATTATTTTATGTTTTCGCTACGTCGACGACTCATTGTTTGGGTATTGGGTAAGTTTTAGGCATGCTGCACGCCACATTCACTCCCAAGCACATGTTGGCCGTGTCTCGAATGAATATAGTTGATCAGGCTATATTGATCCTAGACACGACTACATAACTGCCCAGGTTTAACCGCAATGTACAACGCCCATTTACTTATGTTTTGTTCTACTCGTAATTACAAAATCCGGCGGTTGGGTATACTTGTATACTTTTGAAAAATACTTATATTTTAAAGTATAGTTTTAGTTCAGAGCACTTCGGCCCCTTAGTGTTTATAGTATTATACCATGTAAGGTTTGGTATACTAGCTCACTATAAACAAGGGCTCTGATACGAATCTGTCACACCCCGAAACCGAAGGCGGAAATGTTCCGGGGCGGAAGACGTCATGTAGTATCACAACCAATGTACATAGTAAGCATAGTAAACGCAACCATTACATTACATAGAATATTTACATTTGTTTGAAAATAAAGTTATACAAGTTTTATATGTATATATCATATGAACAAAAGCTAAGACGAGTCTTCTATACGCTCCGTCTTCTCTAAAAGATCGCAGGGTACCTATCTAATGTGGACATGAGAATACAAGTAGTTTGAAAATCAGCATAAAGCTGGTGAGTTCATAAGCGGTTTGTTTCTGCAAATAAACAAGTTTCCTTTGTCTTTCTGTAAAAGTTATGAATCCAAGAAAATCCCATATTTTCTTATAAGTAAAGTTTAGTTATCCATTAGTTACACGGTCTAGTTAAGAACAGTTCAGTTATCTTAGGAAAAACCCTTATTTTTCGTAAAAGTTTGTGGTTGGTTATCGAATCTGAATGTAATGTATACCATACTTAATGTGTTTGTATGAAGTTTCCTGAAATTCTAGTTATTCTTAAAAATACATTAGTTTTAACATGTATATAAAACTAATAAGCAAGTAAAAAAGTTTTCATAATCTAGATTGCAAATTCCATAACCATAATATAGACTAGATAAGGCTTGGAACGGGGCCAGTATCACTTTATGACTTTTGTCACCCTTGAACCTTTCGGTTCGACTGTAGCTAGCAGCCAGGTGCAGGGTAGTCAATCCCGTATAGATCTATACACTCAAGTCACGTTCTCCCGCCAGGAGATTCTGGTTACAGGGGTAGTCCTCCACTCTCGTATCTAGGGAAAGTGTTACAAAGGACGTGTATCCAATCTTAAGATTAATGAATTCAAAAATTAATAATGATTAAAATTATGTTTTATTAGTTCTTCACTCTCGTATCTAAGGGGAGTATTATCAAGTCCTTCACTCTCGTATCTAGGGGCAGTAATATCAAGGACAGTTTTTAAAGTTCTAAGGTACATACTTTTAACAGTAATATTGTGGAAAGTCATTGGTGAAATGTAAAATATAACATTTTATAATAAGATTTGCAATCAGTTTGAAAACTAACTCTGCAAGTCAAACAGTTGGTTAATATGGTTTCGATTGTTAAAAACAAACGGAATATGAAATAATTCAAATGAAATAATAAGTTTGAGTACAAGATATTCTTGTACTTTTGCTTGTATTCCCCCCTTAAAACATTGAAAAACACGGAAAAAGGTGTAGGGGTATGAACTCACCGGACGAGAAATGTGTCGGTTGGATGCTAAGTGTCAGTTCGAGGCTTGAGTACACGCGAGGTTCCAATGTAATATGAAGATATACATAAATATATCTAATTAGACTTTGAACTACTAATTAAGTAAGAATATACACTCCGAGGCACGTAAACACTTCATATCAAGTGTTTAGAATGATCCGGGTTGCATCTAAGGGTGTGTAGGACCTAGATAAGGAGTTTACTCTTCAATAGTAAGCCCTTAGGGGAGTTTACGGTCCAATGACCATATCCCCATGAGTTTACGGCCGTAAACTCATGGGTGGTGTGTTCTTTGATGCTAAATGGTCTTACAATGCACAAGGGAAGGTTCTAGGGTTGATTCCATGGCTTAGGAAGTGATCGGGACTTGAACTGACCTTGAAAAGGAGTTTACGGTTTATGAAGATGTTCTTGGTGAGTTTACTACCTTAAACACATGATTTTATGGCAGTAAACTCATGTTTGTCCATGAATCATGTGTTTTGGTGGTTGTAGGTTAAGTGTACAAAGTTCTAGGTCCAATTCTAAGCTATACAAGGTGTTAAGGGCACTTTAGCACCCTTTGGAGGTGTTTATGGTGTAAGAAGGGGTGTTTACGGTCCAAGAATGTTCTTGGGCCGTAAACTCAAGTGTGACTCATTTGTTTATGTTTTTTTGCATCTCATGAATGAATATAAGGTTCTATGCACTCATGGAAGCTTATGGAAGCTTTTGGAGGTGTTTAAGGGGCAATCTAACACCTTAAAAGGTGTTTATGGTCTATGAATGAGGTTTTATGGTCCAAGCATGTTCTTGGACCGTAAACTCATGTTTACTCCTCAAATCATGTGATTTTGGTGTTCAAATCTCGTACATGCAAGTCCTTAAGCCATATCTAAGCACTAGAAGGGACTTGGAAGGGTTTTGGGGCTTCAAAACCCCTTTAAGGGAGTTTACGGCTTTGGGAGATGTTCCCAAACCGTAAACACAAGTTTTTGATGATTTTGGGTAGTTTAAGCATAGATTTGCATGCTAAACAAGCTTAGAAACATGCTAGGATAGATTACTTACCAATTTGAAGCTTGAAAGTGGTGTTTTTGGCTCAAACTCGAGTTTTAGAGAGAGAGTAGAGAGAGAAAGTTGTGAGGTGGTGGTAAAAAGCTAAATTGAAGCTAGCTCGTCCTTTATATAAGGTTTGAGTTTGTGGCCCGGTGGAATTCTACCCGATACTGACATTAAACAAGGCTTTTGGTCGTACCCGATTAATTTGTTGTAACCCGACGTGGTCGAAATTAAAAATTTTCTAAATAATTATTTGGTATGTTTTCATGTGTTTCTAATGGGTTTGAATACTCACAAGGTCATATTAAAAGTCTCAAATTTAATGACTTAATCCGAAACGTTAACGAAACAATTCGATAAAGACGAATTTTATTGACGGAAATGGGTTACAACGATGGAATAAACTTCGGGTTCTCACAAATGGAGCATGTGTGGCTAATTGGCATATTGATTAGGTGATATTAGCATTGGGTGCACCACGTGATTCGCATGGTTATTAACACCTTTTTTGTGATCCTCGGCATCCCAATCGCAAACCTGAAGGGCATAATCTAGATTTAAACATACCATTGAAAAGTTACATGAATCTCAAAAGATCTAGGAGTTTCAATTCATTTAACACTTAAACTTCATTTTCGTTTTTCATGGTGGAAATTGGTAAATCGTCATTTACCTACATTCAAATATTCTAAAACTAGATTAGGGCATCCCTCTTCTAGGTTGTAGAGTATTGTGTTGGATCCTAGCCGTGCCGTTTCATTTGGGTATTACATCAAGGATTCTCATCAACTAACTTGAATTTTCTCCCATTTTGTAGATGTCTGAATCTAACTATGGTCTTCTCGAATCCGATGAGAAAAGTTTTCATCAAGAAGATGGCATTTCACTTCCTCCACCTCCTCCAATTGTTCTCCCTGACCCACAAGTTTGAAGGCTTGAAAAGTTAAAGCTCACTCAAGCCCTATTGGGTATGCTTGGTGTTGTCATCCCCAAGGAGTTAGTTGTATACTGCGTTCTTAAGTCACTTCCTGAATCATATAGTGAGTTCGTTAGAGAGTACTATATGATGGATCATGAAGTGAGCCTCTTCGATCTCACCTATTTGCTTATTGCTGCTGAATCAGCAATGATTTGGCGCACTGGAGAAGCAAAGCTGATTCATAGATCTGCCTTCTAAACCTCCATAGAAATACGCAATGGCAATCAAAGGCAAGGCATGGTCAAAAGTTTTGACCATTAGAGAAAGGCAAGGTGTCACACCCTAAAACCAAGAACAACGGAAACGTTCCGAGGTGGAGGACGTCATGTACAGTATCACAACAATGTAAAATAGTAAACAAGCAACAACATCATCCATTGCATTATAAGTAAAGTTTTAATAAATGTGTGTTCTTTCATTGTAATAAGACACCAAAAATATACAATCAAAATAAAAGACGAGACTTGTCTGCTCCGTCTTCTCAAAACCTGGCCACCGTACCTGTCTACTGATGACCTGAGAATACAAGTTATTTTGAAACAGAGTATTAGCTTTAAAGCTGGTGAATTCATAAGTATTTAAGTGTCATCGTCTGGCTTACTAAATGTTGTTTTAAAAGTCATGTAAACCTTTAAATGAAAATGTTGATGTAAGTATGAAAATCCCTAGAAAATCCCTTATTTTGTATTAGTTTTAGATGTAGTCTTCTACCAAGACCCGAATGTTTTTTTATGACAATGTAATCTTCTACCAAGACCCGAATGTTTTGTTATGATAATGTAGTCTTCTACCAAGACCCGGATGTTTTGTTATGATAATGTAGTCTTCTACCAAGACCCAAATGTTTTGTAAGTGAAATGATAGTTTTTCCTTCTTTTTGACTACTACTAACAGTAATTAGTCTAACTCATCGTTTATGTGAATATATCACAAAATAAAGTAAATAGGAAAAATATAACCATGTAAGTGTTATCCCTGGGTGACCAGGATTAACACGACATTGCCGAAGCGAAACATATACCCTAATGAACATCCGAAGATTGTCCACTCATCCTCTGTAGCGGCAGCAGGGTGGAGGGAGGGTTAGTCCCATAGCCGACTCCAAATATAAGTGGTAACCTAATGATCATCCGAAGATTTTCATCTCATCCTCTGTTGCAACAGCAGGATGGAGGAATGGTTAGTTCCGATATCAATCTATCTATGATAAGTGATAATCTTCGACATCTGTAGATGTTCATCACTTAGTGTTGCTAACAGCTGGGTTCCGGAATGGTTAGTCCCGTCTAGACATCCCGTCGAACAGGGATAGGCAGGAAAATTTACACAGAAGGTATGAATAAATCTTCCTCATAACTCTAGGTACAAGTATCCAGGTAAGTGAATACAGGATAATGTATCTATGTAACAGTACTCATGTAGGGTATTCATGTAAGCGTATTCAGATAAATGTACTCATGTGTCATGTAAACCTAGATAAATGTACTCATGTATCATGTAATGTACTGGTATAGACTCATGATTGAACTGACTCTTGTGTGATTCCTTGTAATAGGAATAATGTTTTATAACTTCAAATTATCCCTATGATAATTTACTGAAAGGTAATTGGTTGTTCAAGTAGGTTTGTACACTCTTACTACTCAAGGGTGTGAGAAACTAAATGACAGATGTAAACTATAACATCAATACATATATAAGAATATAAGTGTATATGCATAGTTTAGTTCAAGAATGTAAAATGGTTTTGTAAGACATCTAAGGGTTTTGAACAAATATGAAATTGACTTGATGTCATTTTGATAAACATTTCAAAAGTAATACATTTGATAACAAAGTATTTTAAAGATAGAAAACCATTTCATGCATCACATTTTGTAGTATGTGAAATCTGTTGAATGAAAAGACAATTATAAAATACGTATAGATGATTTAATAACATGCGGTTTTCTACTTGTATTCCCCCCATTAAAGCATATAAAATCATTTAAACATTGATTAGGGGTATGAACTCACCTGTTGTGAGTGGTTCTAGCGGGTATGCGTGTAGGGATGAGAAGTTCCACGAATGAAGTCCCGAGACACAAAAAGTCCTAAATGACATATAATGACACATATTGACATGAATATAGTGTTTATAACATCTATATGAAAGGAAACACCTTCCGGGACTAGGTAACACCTTGACCAAGTGTTGGAATCACATGTGATTCAACACAGGAAGGTATAAAGGCACTCACATGAGTTTACTACCATGAGTTTACGGTTGTAAACTCTTGAGTTTACGGCCGTAAACTCCCAAGCTTGGTGGTATTTTGTGTTTTGAAGTTCTAAATGATCCCTAGAATTATTCCAACTTGGTGGTTAAATCCTTGGAAGGGTTTAAGGCATAGAAACACTCCTTAGAGGAGTTTACGGCCCCAAGTCCATTTCCTTTGGAGCTTACGGCCGTAAACTCCCTTGGAATGGTGTTTTTGTTACTTTCAAGTCCCTTACACATGTGCTATAGGTCTTAGACTTTTATCCCAAGCATTTGAAGGCCTTAGGCACACTTTGATGCCTTTGTTTGATGTTCACGGCCCAAGAACCTTATTAGGGTCGTGAACTCATTTTGAGGGGTGTTTTTGATGTGTTTTGGTCCTTGATTTAAGTGGGAACATTTCCTAGTAAATGTCCAAGGCTTTAGGTGCCTTAAAAGCACCCTTTTGTCCAAGATTTTGGAGTTCACGGTCCAAGATCATCTTGGGCCGTGAACACCCATGTTTTTGTGTTTCTTGGTTGTTTTCTTGTCCCTAACAAACATATATATGAGTCTAAGGTAGTAGCAATACACAAGGGAAGGTCTAGGCATTGTTTCGGGAGTTTACCGCCCAAGAACATCTTGGGGAGTAAACTCCTAAATCTAGTGATTTAGCTATGTAATCTATGTTATGAACACATTTTAAGCTATATAACACTACTAGAGAGAGGTACTCACGATTTGGGATAAAAACCCGAAGATCCGTGAGAGAGAAAATGGCTTTTCTCTAGTTGGAAATGCGAATAATGAATGAATTTGGTTCATAATTCTATTTATAGTCCTGAGATATTTTTGGCAGAAAATATTTTTATTCCTGAAATGATTTCTCATATAACAGAGTGTTGGAATAAAAGTGTTGCAGTAAACCCTAGTGCATTCACTCTCCTGATATCTCCTGAAGTGTAAACCCTGAATTACTCAAACTTACACGAAAAAGTCTGAAAATTAACTATGACTGCTATAACTTCTATTGAAGTGATATAGTTTGTACATAATGGAAATTTCGGGTTATCACATCATCCCCCCGTTAGAAGGAATTTCGTCCCAAAATTAGAATTTAAGCAAATAAGAAATTACACATAACTAAGCGAAAAGATGAGGGTATTTAAGTTTCATCTAATCCTCTCGTTCCCAAGTGAATTCTGGTCCACGCTTTGCATTGCAGCGCACCTTCACTATCGGGATATGGCTCTGCTTTGTTTGCTTGACCTCTTGGTCCATGATCTCTACTGGTTCCTCCACGAAGTTGAGGCTCTCGTTGATCTCGATCTCGTCGAGTGGAATAACAAGAGTCTCGTCGGACAGACACTTTTTCAAGTTCGAGACGTGGAAGGTAGGATGTATGTTACTAAGTTCTTGCGGTAGATTGAGTTTGTAAACTACAGGGCCGATTCTCGCGAGAATCTCGAAAGGCCCTATGTATCTTGGATTGAGCTTTCCACGCTTTCCAAAGCGTATCAAGCCCTTCTAGGGTGAGACCTTCAGTAGGACTCGGTCGCCCACCTGGAATTCCAACGGTTTCCTTCGCTTGTCAGCGTAGCTTTTCTGTCGGTCTCTAGAGGCTTTCAATCGTTCACGAATTTGAACGATCTTCTCCGTCGTTTCCCGAATGATCTCCGGACCCGTGAGAGTGCTTTCGGGAACTCGTCCCTTAGCTAACTGGGTATCACTCACCTCAGCCCAGCACAGAGGGGATCTGCACTTTCGGCCATAGAGGGCCTCTAATGGAGCTGCCTTTATGCTCGTGTGATAACTGTTGTTGTAGGAAAATTCGACCAGGGGTAAATGGGTATCCCAAGCTTTTCCAAAGTCAATCACACAGGCACGCAACATGTCTTCTAAGGTTTGGATAGTTCTCTCACTTTGCTCGTCGGTCTGTGGATGGTAGGCTGTACTCATGTCTAGCCTGGTTCCTAGGGAATTTTGTAATGACTTCCAGAACCTCAAAGTGAATCTACTATCTCGGTCCGAGATGATAGATAAAGGAACACCGTGCAGCCTTACAATCTCCCTAATGTAAGTTCTGGTAAGTTTCTCCATCTTGTCTGTTTATTTGATCGGAAGGAAGTGTGCAGACTTGGTCAATCTATCGACGATGACCCATATGGAATCAAGTCCACCCGTCATCTTGGGCAACTTGGTTATGAAGTCCATAGTGATCCGCTCCCACTTCCATTCTGGTATCTCCGGTTGCTGTAGGAGACCGGAGGGTTTCTGGTATTCGACCTTGACCTTTGCGCAAGTAAGGAATTTACTCACGAAGGTAGCAATATCTGCTTTCATGTTAGGCCACCAGTATAACTTTTTAAGATCCAGATACATCTTATCTGAACCCGGGTGGACAGAATAATGAGTGTTGTGAGCTTCGGTCATGACCAAGTCTCTGAAGCCACCGTGTTTCGGTGTCCAGATCCGATCCATGAGGTAGAAGGCTCCGCCACCCTTGACTTCTAAGTTCTTATCCATCCCTCTAAGGGATTCACCAGTCACGTTTTCAGGTTTCAAAGCATCGAGCTGAGCCTCCTTAATTTGCGTGGACAAGTGTGAATGGATAGTTAGAGTCAAATATTTGACTCTACGACCAGTATATTCTTTCCGACTCAGGGCGTCGGCTACTACATTGGCTTTACCCGGATGATAACGAATTTCGCACTCGTAATCACTGAGTAGCTCTACCCACCGTCGTTGTCTCATGTTGAGCTCTTTCTGGTCAAAGATGTGTTATAGACTCTTGTGGTCTGTAAATATCGTGCTTTTTGTACCATACAGGTAGTGTCTCCAGATCTTCAGAGCAAATACGACTGCTCCTAGTTCAAGATCATGGGTGGTATAGTTAACCTCATGCGTCTTCAGCTGTCTCGAGGCATAGGCTATGACTTTACCTTGCTGCATCAGAACACATCCAAGTCCTTGATTGGATGCATCGCAATAGACAATGAAGTCTTCTATCCCTTCGGGGAGGGATAGTATCGGTGTGGTGCACAAGGCTCGTTTGAGCATTTGGAACGCTCTTTCCTGCTTCTCTCCCTAGTCAAAGGCCACGCCTTTCTGGCTCAGGGTTGTCAGAGGTTTCGCTATGCTGGAGAAGTTCTGAATGAACCTGCGATAGTAGCCAACGAGACCTAGAAATTGACGAATTTATGTAGGTGTCTTCGGTGCTGACCAGTTCTCAATGACCTTAATTTTGGAGGGGTCCACGTGTATTCCCTCTTCGCTAACAACATGGCCCAAAAATTTGACTCGTCGAATCCAAAATTCACATTTGGAGAACTTCGCATAGAGCTTCTCCGCTCGCAATGCTTCTAAAACTCTACGGAGATGTTGACTATGCTCCTCCTTACTTCGAGAGTAGATGAGTATATCATCGATGAAGACGATGAAGAACTGATCCAAGTAAGGACGACACACCCTATTCATCAGATCCATGAATACGGCAGGCGTGTTTGTTAATCCGAACGACATCACTACAAACTCGTAGTGCCCATAACGAGTTCGAAAGGCTGTCTTGGGAACATCCTCCTCTAATACTCGTAGTTGGTGATATCCAGATCGAAGATCTATCTTCAAGAAGTAGTTGGCTCCTTGAAGTTGATCAAATAAATCGTCAATGCGGGGCAAAGGATAACGATTTTTAATGGTAAGTTTGTTGAGTTCTCTATAGTCGATGTACATGCGAAACAATCCATCTTTCTTCTTGACGAACAAGACCGGTGCTCCCCATGGTGAGAAGCTTGGTTGAATGAATCCCTTCTTGAGAAGTTCGTTAAGTTGACTGGAAAGTTCCTGCATCTCGGCCGGTGCCAGACGATAAGGAGATTTGGATACTGGGGTAGCTCCTGGCACTAAGTCGATTCTGAACTCGACTTGGCGTTGCGGTGGTAAACCGGGAAGTTCTTCTGGGAAGATGTCGGGAAAGTCGTGTACTTCTGGGATGTTCTGAATGTCTTTCATTTCTTGACTTGTATCAATGACGTGTGCGAGGAATGCATGGTACTCCTTCCGCAAGCACTTCTGGGCTTGAATGCACGAAATGATGCGAAGGCTCGTACTAGGTTTTTCTCCATAGATAACTAAGGTTTCGTTGTTAGGAACGTTAAGACGAACTGCTCTTTCAAAGCACAGGATGTCGGCGCGAAGAAGACTCAACCAATCCATGCCGATGATAACGTCGAAACATTTAATTGGGACTGGCATGAGATCTGTCTTGAAAGTATGGCCATCTAAAGTTAAAGTATAACTTATGTATATGCAGTTAGTACTCTCCGTTTTCCCGTTAGCCATTTCTACCGTGAATGAACTATCTAACGCACGTGGTTTTTGTTTAAGCAGGTGTGCAAATTTGTGACTTACGAAAGTTTTCTCTGCTCCACTATCGAATAGTATGCAAGCATATGAGTTATCGAGGTGAAACGTACCAGTAACTATCGTAGGATCAGCTACCGCTTCCTCGTGGCCTAGGGCCATAACTCTTCCTACTCCTCTATCCATCCCCGCCTTAGGGCAGTTCCTCTTATAGTGGCCCACTTCGCCACAACCGTAGCAAGCTTGGCCCATACCGGCGTTAGGAACATGGGCGGCCTGAGTTCTTGGAGCCATGCAGTAACGGGCTGTATGCCCCTTCCTGTTGCAGTTAGAGCACTGCATCTCCTTGCAAGGTCCGTGGTGGTGAAAATTACACTTGGTGCACCTCGGGAGAGTTCCAGCATATGTTTTTGTTGGTAAGGGGTTCGCAGGGACAGCGGTAGTCATAGTGGCAGCATTGATCGCCACAAGTTGTTGTTTCTTGGAGGATCCTTGCGAAGCCCCTCTTTTCCTCTTATTACACCCCTTCCTGTTGTGGTCGGGGTTGGACTTTTGTGGTAAGGGTGTAGGGATTGTTGGATTCTGAGGTTTCCGGTGATCGATGAGAGATTGTGCCAGTTCCTTGGCGCTATCGAAGGTAACAGGCCTGGAAGCGATCACACTTGACTGGATCTGGGGCGACAGTCCCCAGATATATCTCTCTATCTTTTTGCTCTCAAGAGCAACCATATCAGGGCATAGGTTTGCCAGATCACAGAACATGTTTGTGTAGGTTGTGATGTCGGATCCCACCATTTGAAGACCCCAAAATTCCTGCTCGAGTTTTTGTACTTCACCTTGAGGACAGTATTCTTTCAATAGCATGTCTTTCAACTTTTCCCAGCTGATGGAATACGCCACCACCAAAGTCAGATAGTTAACATGGTTGTTCCACCATGTTAGTGCTCTGTCAGAGAAGGTACAAGCCGCAAACTTGACCTTATTGCACTCCTGGCAAGCACAGATTTCAAAGACGGATTCCATATTTTCAATCCATTGTCTCAACACCATAACACCCCCAGTTCCATTGAAGCTGTGGGGTTTGGCGTTCGTGAAGTCCTTGTAGGTGCATTCCCGAGGGTGTCCATGGCTTTCGTCGTGGTTCGAGGGAGGTTCACCTGTTCCTGATCCACTAGGGGCAGGAGCGTTGATTGCTGACACAGAAGCTGCAACTGCTGCTGTGAAAGCTGCCTGGAACATGTTGGCATCGAAGGGGTTAGGTGGTTGAAGAGGTTCAGGTGGTGGTGGAGGTGGTGGTATCGGTGTTTCGTTGTTTGGGTTACGCCTTGTATTTCAGCGTGGAGGCATCTTTAACTATACGTTTAAAAGATGACGACATGGATAAGAATAAATGATTAATGAATGTGTCTCATGGACTAACTCCCCATAGTCCAACAACAGAATGAATAGAATGACTAAATGAAGATGACAGTATTTGGATAATAATTTCCATAAGATTAGATATTTGTCAATAATACTGGAATTACAGATGTAACAAGTTCGGGAAAAATGGCCTAGAAGTAGGCCTTACATCAACCAAGATGGAAAATTTTGACAGAATTAAGACTAGATCAAGACCTATCAGGTCTAAGATTTATAAAGACAGGAAATTAGACCAAAGTTTTACATAGACTAGGTTATATCCAAGAGATGAGTCGACGAGATTCTATCGGCGACGAGAACTGCTAGCATGAGTTCTTGATCCCGATAGTAGACGTTCCATGTCCCTCATACGCCTGTCAGCTCTCCCTTGCTGAGCTCGAAGTTCCCTAACTTCAGCTTGAGTTTCACCAAGTTCCCTCTATAGATTTGCATTGCAGACCAGAGTCCTTTCATGAGCAGACTCTAGTTGGCGAATGTGGACAGTGTTAACGCCAGAGTTGGCTTCAATCTCCACGACCCGGTCAATAGTTGCTTGACCCAATATCGTTTTTCTGGAAATTCTACGAGCCATGATGGGTAGGACCCTGTCAGCAGAACCTCCTTTAGTGAGGTTGTAGATACTTCGGTCCCCATTGTAGGGAATGGGTTGACCTTGTTCCTGACTCCATCTAGTCAAGTTAGTGGCCCATAGAGGCGTGGGTCCGTGAAACGCGGTACGGGGGTTCAGGTTTGGGTTTTGAGCAGCTGGGGGTAGGTTGTTGACTTCAGGCTCCGAGTTAGAACTATCGGAAAAACCCTCAGCATGGGGATCATCCAAAGGGATTGGGTGATCATCTTCTGGTTCTGCCTCTAGCCAACCAGCATTGCCTTGGTTCGGGAAGTACGGATCGCCATGGTGAAATCCAGCCATTTTAATCTACGCGAGAAACGGGATATAAGGAATAGCTAAATAGACGAACTAACTAAGATAATTACAGTAAGACCAAATACCCCTATGGTATTTCTTTATGGTTGTGTTGGTAAGTTTTTAGACTTGTTGCCATATCACAACCATTCTTGGGCATATGCTAATCACTCCTCGGACCAGCATAGTTGATCAGGCTATGCCATTCCCAACACTGACCATATATCCCCAGGCTTACTTGTGATATTCAACAATTGTAATACTTTTGTTCTTGTCATTGTGACACTGATTTTAGTATGAATGCAGGCACGTATACTTAAATATTTTATTATATAAAAGTATAACTCTTAGACAGAGTGTTTTAATCCCCATGTATTTATAATTAGTATATATTTTATGGGTTGATATACTATATTCACTATAAACAAAGCTCTGATACCAATCTGTCACACCCCAAAAGCAAGAACGGCGGAAACGTTCCGGGGTGGAGGACGTCATGTACAGTATCACAACAGTGTAAAATAGTAAACAAGCAACAACATCATCCATTGCATTATAAGTAAAGTTTAAATACATGTGTGTTCTTTCATTGTAATAAGACACCAAAAATATACAATCAAAATAAAAGACGAGACTTGTCTGCTCCATCTTCTCAAAACCTGGCCACCGTACCTGTCTACTGATGACCTGAGAATACAAGTTATTTTGAAAGAGAGTATCAGCTTTAAAGCTGGTGAATTCATAAGTATTTAAGTGTCATTGTCTTGATTACTAAAAGTTGTTTTAAAAGTCATGTAAACCTTTAAATGAAAATGTTGATGTAAGTATGAAAAGCCCTAGAAAATCCCTTATTTTCTATTAGTTTGAGATGTAGTCTTCTACCAAGACCCGAATGTTTTGTTATGACAATGTAGTCTTCTACCAAGACCCGAATGTTTTGTTATGATAATGTAGTCTTCTACCAAGACCCGGATGTTTTGTTATGATAATGTAGTCTTCTACCAAGACCCGAATGTTTTGTAAGTGAAATGATAGTTTTTCCTTCTTTTTGACTACTACTAACAGTAATTAGTCTAACTCATCGTTTATGTGAATATATCACAAAATAAAGTAAATAGGAAAGATATAACCATGTAAGTGTTATCCCTGGGTGACCAGGATTAACACGACATCGCCGAAGCGAAACGTATACCCTAATGAACAACCGGAGATTGTCCACTCATCCTCTGTAGCGACAGCAGGGTGGAGGGAGGGTTAGTCCCATAGCCGACTCCTAATATAAGTGGTAACCTAATGATCATCCGAAGATTTTCATCTCATCCTCTGTTGCAACAGCAGGATGGAGGAATGGTTAGTTCCGATATCAATCTATCTATGATAAGTGATAACCTTAGACATCCGTAGATGTTCATCACCCAGTGTTGCTAACAGCTAGGTTCCGGAATGGTTAGTCCTTTCTAGACATCCCGTCGAACAGGGATAGGCAGGAAAATTTGCACAGGAGGTACGAATAAATCTTCCTCATAACTCTAGGTACAAGTATCCAGGTAAGTGAATACAGGATAATGTATCTATGTAACAGTACTTATGTATGGTATTCATGTAAGCGTATTCAGATAAATGTACTCATGTGTCATGTAATCCTAGATAAATGTACTCATGTATCATGTAATGTACTGGTATAGACTCATGAATGAACTGACTCTTGTGTGATTCCTTGTAATAGGAATAATGTTTGATAACTTCAAATTATCCCTATGATAATTTACTAAAAGGTAATTGGTTGTTCAAGTAGGTTTATACACTCTTACTACTCAAGGGTGTGAGAAACTAAATGAAAGATGTAAGCTATAACATCAATACATATATAAGAATATAAGTGTATATGCATAGTTTAGTTCAAGAATGTAAAATGCTTTTGTAAGACATTTAAGGGCTTTGAACAAATATAAAAGTGACTTGATGTCATTTTGATTAACATTTCAAAAGTAATACATTTGATAACAAAGTATTTTAAAGATAGAAAACCATTTCAGGCATCACATTTTGTAGTATGTGAAATCTGTTGAATGAAAACACAGTTATAAAATACATATAGATGATTTAATAACATGTTGTTTTCTACTTGTATCCCCCCCCCCCCATTAAAGCATTTAAAATCATTTAAAACATTGATTAGGGGTATGAACTCACCTGTAGATGGTGGCTTGGATGAACTGGACGGTGTAGGATTGTTAGGTGTCAAGTGAGGACTTGTACACACACTACGATCCTAATGAACATATAATCACACATATATGCACTCAATTAGTCTTAAATTACTCAATTAGTCTTAAATTACTAATTGATAATGTTAAGACATCCTAGACATAATAAACACTTTATATAAGTGTTTTAAGCCCTAAGGATTGCATCTAAGCTATTGTGGGACAAGGTATGTAACAGCCCGGATTCCCAGCTATCATTATTCATATATTTTTGGTGTTTTGTGAGGGGACTCGGCGAGTTGGAGCTCAAACTCGCCGAGTAGGATCGCGGTTCTGGACGCGGGTTCGCGCCTGGACTCGGCGAGTCCAAGGAATGGACTCGGCGAGTCCGCGCTGTTTAATGAAACCCTAATTTCCCGATCCTAAGCCCTATTTAAAGGACCTTATGGCCCTTCATTGCGCATACCTTGACCTTGAGAGCACCAAAGCAGCTGAAAGTTCTTGTGAGTGAGATAAGAGGCCATTATTCACCAATTTTGTGTGTGTTTGCAAGAAAGGAAGAGGAAAGTCAAGCTAGGAGAATTGGGGAGCTTGGATCTACTTCCATTTCGACAGAGGAAGCTACTTGAGGTATCATTCAGAGCTTATTCTCGTGTTTTTGTTGATATGGCCAAATCTAGGGTTTCTTCATGCCTTGTTTGCCTTGTATTTGGAGTGTGAGAGGTCCCATGGGGAAATGGTACCTAGATATGGACCTTAGTAGGTCCAGAGAGTCCCTAATGCCATGCTTTATGCCTTTCCTTTTGAGATGGAGAATTAGGTTACCATTTTAGATGTCATTTCATCAAAAGAAGCCTTGTAGGCGTTGCATGGTAGCCAAGATGGTAACTTTACGTGATGAATGTGCTTGGGAGGGCTAGATCTATGAGTTGTGAGAGCAGATCTGACCTCAGAAGCGAGATTGAGTTGATGCATGGCATGGACTCGCCGAGTCCGAAGAACAGACTCGGCGAGTAGCATGAAGATTGTCCTTAAACCACTCTGCGAGTGGTCTTGCCGAGTTAAGGGTTGACTCAGTGAGTCAGGGAGAGTTAGAGAGGGTTGACAGGTGGACTGAGTCGAGCTGGAACTCGCTGAGTTTTTCTTGAGACTCGGCGAGTTGAGTCGTGGTGGCCCCGCGATTCATGCCAGGTGGAACTCGTCGAGTCAGGGAAGTACTCAACGTGTCAAAAGAGGATCCTAGGGAGTCGGTGAACACGTATAGACTCGCCGAGTCGCTCTAGTGCACTCGCCGAGTCCGGTCAAAGTTGACCGTTGACCGTTGACCAGAGTTGACCAGTGTTGACTTGATAGTGGTAGTCAACCTTAGTTGAGAAAGTGTTAATTAGAGATATATTGTGTTATAGGAGGATTAAAGCTCGGAGGATCGAGCGCGAGTGATTTCCGGGATTTGTGAGCTATCGAGATACGCGAGGTGAGCCTTCTCACTATACTTTACCTTGAGTAGGTAATTAGAGTTATGGGATAGAGTATTTGTATGCTATATGTATGTTATGTGTTGTACTGCATTATTTCTATGTGATTTATGTTGTGCATGTTTATAGAGTTGGAACCGGAAGGTTCCCAGAGTTAGAACCAGTGGGTTCACAGAGTAGGGTCTACGGACCCACAGATTTATAGCCTCGAGTGGCTAATATGTGTTATGTGTGGTATTTTGGGGAACTCACTAAACTTTGTGCTTACAGTGTTAGTGTTGTTTGTTTCAGGTACTAGTGATGACCGTGGGAAGGCGCCGGCTTGATCTATACACACGCATGGGATTTTTATGATATGTGATCTTGGGATCTTTGTATGATATGGATTAGAGTCTTAAAACATTGATGTTTTTATGAAAATTATATGAAAATGTTTTTATATTATGCGAAAAATTATTTTGAAATTCACGGTGTTAAAAGTTGGTATCAGAGCCTTGGTTTGAGGGATTCGAGTACACCTTCGGGCGTATTTGAACTCGAACTGAGGATTTGAGAAGTATTTTCAAAAAGAGTAAAAGATTTTGGACAAAAAAAAAACGCAGAGCAGAGTGTGTGTACGATCGGTCCGCGCCCGAATGGTGATTTCCCAAAATACCCTCAGATTTTGTGATATTGATATTGATATGATGTATTCGCATGCTAGAGTAGGCTAGGTATTCCTATTAGGACTAGAGAGGCCTGATTTGTGATGCCTTAGCCTAGGAAGAGGTGAGCTGCTATGAGATGCTTGAGAGTGAGTAGGTAGCAACGAGGGGCTTATGAGAGATCTATTAGAGAGTGGCCTATGCATGATAGAGTACTTGGAATTTGGGATCCGAAGAGGAGGACTTGGGGTGTATTCTGATACGGTGTAGACAGTAGTATTGGGCCCGTACTACTGAAAGCACCGGAGCGGTGTACAGCCCAAGTAAGAATCTTTGGAATACCAAGAATCAAGGAGGGATGAGTTGTCGAGTGTGAGTATGCTCGAATGGATTCTAATTTATCGTATGTTGTATTTCAGAGGTAGATCATGGTGAGGACATGTTTGATGCCATTAGAGCAGTGATACCAGTGATGAGGAGATCCGCCGGATCATCCATGAGGAGGTGGCTGCGGCCATCAGGGCAGAGATACCAGAGATGTTCGGTTCTATTAATACCATGATGATTGAGACCTTTGACGAGCGTTATGCCGCTCTTTCTGAGGCTGCTGTTGCAGCGGCCCCCGCAGCTATTGCTGCCGCGAGGCCGCAAGGTGGTGATGCGTTGCTGTTCCGGGAGTTCAGCAACACAAAACCGCCAGAGTTTGATGGGACCCAGGACCCGGTGACAGCTATGAGGTGGATTTATGACATAGAGGTGTGTTTCTTCACTTGCTCATCTCCTGAGCATTTGAAGGTTCGGTTCGCGCTAAACCAGCTTCGCTTGGGAGCGAAGGACTGGTGGAAGTTTGTGACGGGGCACTTTACGCCTGCTGAGCTTGCGGCAGTGACCTGGGAGAGGTTCACTGCCATGTTCCGAGATGAGTACGTTCCCCAGGTGGAGAGGGAGCGTTTGGCCCAGGAGTTTCTGACCCTCAAGCAGGGTACTGAGTCTGTAACGGCAATTACCAGGATGTTCCATGAGAGGGCGATGTTCTGCCCTGAGCACGTGTCCACTGAGCAGGCACGTATGAGCCGATATCTGAGTATTTTGAGGAGAGACATTCGGGAGTTCGCGGGGAACTCCTCATATCAGACATTTGCCGAGCTTCAGGAAAATGCCCGAAAGAGGGAGACTGAGCTAGAGACTCAGGCCAGGGAGGAGGCGGAGTCTCAGGGGAGGGATCGGCGACCGGCACAATCTCAGCCGGCAGCCAAGCGGGCCAAGCCCGCTGATCCCAAACCAGGGAGCCAGAAGGGTCGCACTTATGGGAAGTGTGGCAAGGGTCATGATGGAGTCTGTAGAGCGGGATCTTGCTACAAGTGTGGCAAGGAGGGGCACATGGCCAAGGACTGCCCCAAGGGGTTTGTGGTGTGTTTTCACTGCAACCAGACCGGACACCGAAAGGCAGAGTGTCCGTAGTTGCCAGGGTCATCTCAGGGAGCACCTCAGGGATCTGCCCCTGCCGCCATCAGAGCTACCGAGAGTCGGCCAGTGAAGGCCGAGGCGCCGAGGGCACGAGGGAGAGCTTTTCAGCTGACTGTGGAGGAGGTCCGCACAGCGCCCGATGTCGTGGCTGGTATGTATTCTTTCGTGTATTTATTTTGATGTTGAGATAATATGCTTATATTATGTTATGCGTAGGTACTTTTCTTGTGAATTCTGCACCTACCTTGGTGTTATTTGACTCGGGTGCGAGTCGGTCTTTTGTATCTTTGGCTTTTAGTCAGCATATCAGTGTTAGTCGTGAGGCGTTGAGTCGACCTCTGAGAGTTTCCATAGCTGATGAGAGGGTGATATATGCCACAGAGGTTCTCCGAGGGTGCGTAGTCGAGATTTTCGGTGTTGAGTTCCCGATTGATCTGGTTCCTATTGTGATGGGTGATGTCTGTGTCATTGTGGGCATGGACTGGTTGAGCAGATTCGGTGCGGTTATCGACTGCGAGCGACAGCTGGTGACCATACGAGACCCTAGTGGGGGAGTTCTTTCAGTGTACGGCGAGGGTACACGTTCACGATCAGCGTTTTGTTCGGCCGCTAGGGCGAGGCAGTGTCTACAGCAGGGTTGTAAGGGTTTTGTCGCATATGTGATGGATACGCGGGTGGATTCCGAGAGGCCGAGTTCAGTTGAGGAGGTTCCGGTGGTGCGTGAGTTCCCGGATGTATTTCCCGAGGAGTTGTCGGGTGTGCCTCCTGTGAGGCAAGTGGAGTTCAGTATCGATTTGGTTCCGAGGGCCGCACCTATCGCTAAGGTGCCTTATCGCCTTGCACCTCCAGAGATGCAAGAGTTATCCTCGCAGCTTCAGGAGCTGCTGGGGAAGGGGTTTATTCGGCCGAGCAGCTCACCGGGGGGAGCGCCTATCCTGTTCGTCAAGAAGAAGGATGGTTCACACCGGATGTGCATTGATTACCGGGAGTTGAACAAGCTGACGGTCAAGAACCGTTACCCGTTTTCGAGGATCGACGATTTGTTCGATCAGTTGCAGGGAGCATCTTGGTTCTCCAAGATCGATTTGAGGTCTGGATATCATCAGGTGAGGGTGCGGGATGAGGACGTCCAGAAGACAGCGTTCAGGACGTGGTATGGGCATTATGAGTTTGTGGTGATGCCTTTCGGGCTCACCAATGCCCCGACAGTGTTCATGGATCTCATGAACCGAGTGTGCAGGCCGATGCTGGATCGGTCGGTGATTGTATTTATCGACAAGATTCTGGTATATTCGAGATCTAGAGAGCAGCATGAGGAGCATTTGAGAGAGGTTCTCGGAGTTCTGAGATCGGAGAGGCTTTATGCCAAATTCTCCAAGTGTGATTTCTGGTTGCGGGAGGTCCAGTTCTTGGGACATCTCATTAATCAGAATGGGATATTGGTCGATCCGGCCAAGGTTGAGGCGGTGATGAGTTGGGAGGTGCCGAAGTCGCCCTCCGAGATCAGGAGTTTCCTAGGGCTGGCAGGGTATTATCGGAGGTTTATTAAGGATTTCTCCAAGATCGCAGTGCCATTCACCAGATTGACCCGGAAGGGTGTTGCTTTTTCATGGGGCCCCGAGCAGCAGGCCTCCTTTGAGACACTTCGCCAAAGGTTGTGTGAAGCCCCGGTGTTAGCTCTCCCGGAAGGAATGGAGGACTTTGTGGTATACTGTGATGCATCGATTTTGGGGTTGGGAGCGGTGCTGATACAGAGAGGGCATGTGATAGCATATGCATCGAGGCAGCTGAAGCCTCATGAGACAACATATCCCACCCATGATCTAGAATTGGGGGCAGTGGTGTTCGCCCTCAAGATTTGGCGTCACTACTTGTATGGGGTTCGGTGTACGATATACACGAACCATAAGAGTTTGAAGTATTTGATGGATCAGCCCAACCTAAATATGCGTCAGAGAAGGTGGTTGGATGTGGTCAAGGATTATGATTGTGAGATCCTGTACCACCCAGGTAAGGCTAATGTGGTAGCCGATGCATTGAGCCGCAGGGCGGACAGCACCCCGCTGCGGGATGTATGTTTGAGATTGACCGTGATAGCTCCAGTGTTGGACGCCATTCGTGGGGCACAGGCCGAGGCTGTGCAACCTAAGATGCAGAAGAGGGAACAGGTTGTTGGTTTGGTTTTAGAGTTCGTTACCGATGGTCGGGGGCTTATGACATTTCAGGGGCGTATCTGGGTGCCATTTGTGGGAGGAACGCGTACCATTTTGATGGAGGAGGCTCATCGGTCGAAATTTTCGATCCATCCGAGGGCCACTAAGATGTATTTGGATCTGAGAAAGGAGTATTGGTGGCCCTGTATGAAGAGGGATGTCGCGTGGTTTGTTGAGAGGTGCTTGACCTGCCGTAGGGTTAAGGCCGAGCACCAGAGGCCGCATGGTAACTTGCAGCCATTGGAGGTTCCCGAATGGAAGTGGGAACAGATCACTATGGATTTCATCACCAAATTGCCAAGGACTGCCAGAGGAGTTGATGCAATTTGGGTGATTGTGGACAGATTGACGAAGAGCGCTCACTTCCTTGCTATCAGCGAGAGTTCTTCAGCAGAGAAATTGGCGGAGGTGTATGTGAGGGAAGTGGTATCTCGGCATGGGGTGCCGATCTCGATTGTTTCAGACCGTGATGTGCGCTTCACTTCCAGATTCTGGAAGAAGTTTCATGAGGAGTTGGGTACTAGACTGCATTTTAGTACCGCCTATCATCCCCAGACAGATGGTCATAGTGAGCGGACGATTCAGACGCTCGAGGACATGCTTCGGGCATGTGTGTTGGATTTCGGGGGTAGCTGGGATGCATATTTTCCCTTGGCAGAGTTTTCCTACAACAACAACCATCATTCGAGCATTGGTATGTCGCCCTTTGAGTTGTTGTATGGGAGGAGGTGTCGGACCCCCATTTGTTGGGGAGAGGTTGGACAGCGGGTGATGGGCAGTACAGAGATCGTGCTTCAGACGTCAGAGCAGATCCAGCAGGTCAGACAGAGGTTGTTGACCGCTCAGAGCCGACAGAAGAGTTATGCAGACAGACGCCGGTCCGAGCTTGAGTTTCAGGTCGGCGACCTTGTACTTCTGAAGGTCTCTCCTTGGAAAGGAGTGATTCGATTCAGGAAGAGGAGCAAGTTGGGGCCCCGATATATTGGTCCTTTCCGAGTGATCGCGAGGGTAGGCCGGGTAGCCTATCGTTTGGATTTGCCAGCAGAGTTGGGGTAGATTCACGAAACTTTCCATGTGTCGCAGCTGACGAAGTGTATAGCCGATGAGTCGGCAGTGGTTCCATTAGAGGATATTTAGGTGGATGCGAGCCTGAATTATGCTGAGAGACCAGTGGCCATCAGAGATCAGAAAATCAAGGTTCTGAGGAACAAGGAGGTACCCCTGGTTTTGGTCCAGTGGCAGCATCAGAAGGGGTCAGAGATGACCTGGGAGCCGGAGCGTGAGATGCGTGAGCAGCATCCGGAGCTATTTGTAGAGCGACACTTCGAGGGGGAAGTCTAGTTCTAGTGGGGGATAATTGTAACAGCCCGGATTCCCAGGTATCATTATTCATATATTTTTAGTGTTTTGTGAGGGGACTCGGCGAGTTGGAGCTCAAACTCGCCGAGTAGGATCGCGGTTCTGGACGCGGGTTCGCGCCTGGACTCGACGAGTCCAAGGAATGGACTCGGCGAGTCCGCGCTGTTTAATGAAACCCTAATTTCCCGGTCCTATGCCCTATTTAAAGGACCTTATGGCCCTTAATTGCGGCTACCTTGACCTTGAGAGCACCAAAGCAGCTGAGAGTTCTTGTGAGTGAGATAAGAGGCCATTATTCACCAATTTTGTGTGTGTTTGCAAGAAAGCAAGAGGAAAGTCAAGCTAGGAGAATTGGGGAGCTTGGATCTACTTCCATTTCGACAGATGAAGCTACTTGAGGTATCATTCAGAGCTTATTCTCGTGTTTTTGTTGATATGGCCAAATCTAGGGTTTCTTCATGCCTTGTTTGCCTTGTATTTGGAGTGTGAGAGGTCCCATGGGGAAATGGTACCTAGATCTGGACCTTAGTAGGTCCAGAGAGTCCCTAATGCCATGCTTTATGCCTTTCCTTTTGAGATGGAGACTTAGGTTACCATTTTAGATGTCATTTCATCAAAAGAAGCCTTGTAGGCATTGCATGGTAGCCAAGATGGTAACTTTACATGATGAATGTGCTTGGGAGGGCTAGATCTATGAGTTGTGAGAGCAGATCTGACCTCGGGAGCGAGATTGAGTTGATGCATGGCATGGACTCACCGAGTCCGAAGAACAGACTCGGCGAGTAGCATGAAGATTGTCCTTAAACCACTCTGCGAGTGGTCTTGCTGAGTTAAGGGTTGACTCAGTGAGTCAGGGAGAGTTAGAGAGGGTTGACAGGTGGACTGAGTCGAGCTGGAACTCGCTGAGTTTTTCTTGAGACTCGGCGAGTTGAGTCATGGTGGCCCCGCGATTCATGCCAGGTGGAACTCGTCGAGTTAGGGAAGTACTCGACGTGTCAAAAGAGGATCCTAGGGAGTCAGTGAACACGTATAGACTCTCCGAGTCGCTCTAGTGCACTCGCCGAGTCCGGTCAAAGTTGACCGTTGACCATTGACCAGAGTTGACCAGTGTTGACTTGATAGGGGTAGTCAACCTTAGTTGAGAAAGTGTTAATTAGAGATATATTGTGTTATAGGAGGATTATAGCTCGGAGGATCGAGCGCGAGTGATTTCCGGGATTTGCGAGCTATCGAGATACGCGAGGTGAGTCTTCTCACTATACTTTACCTTGAATAGGTAATCAGAGTTATGGGATAGAGTATTTGTATTCTATATGTATGTTATGTGTTGTACTGCATTATTTCTATGTGGTTTATGTTGTGCATGTTTATAGAGTTGGAACCGGAAGGTTCCCAGAGTTAGAACCAGTGGGTTCACAGAGTAGGGTCTACGGACCCACAGAGTTATAGCCTCGAGTGGCTAATATGTGTTATGTGTGGTATTTTGGGGAACTGACTATGCTTTGTGCTTACAGTGTTAGTGTTGTTTGTTTCAAGTACTAGTGATGGCCGTGGGAAGGCGCCGACTTGATCTGTAAACACGCATGGGATTTTTATGATATGTGATCTTGGGATTTTTGTATGATATGGATTGGAGTCTTAAAACATTGATGTTTTTATAAATATTAAATGAAAATGTTTTTATATTACGCGAAAAATTATTTTGAAATTCACGGTGTTACAAGGTACTTGGGTTTAGGGTTCCAAAGGACCCCATATATGAGTTTACTCTCAATATATCCTCACACATGGAGTTTACGGTTGTAAACTCTTGAGTTTACGGCTGTAAACTCCCAAGCTTAGTGGTGTTTTGTGTTTTGAAGTTCTAAATGATCCCTAGAATTATTCCAACTTGGTGATTAAATCCTTGGAAGGGTTTAAGGCATAGAAACACTCCTTAGAGGAGTTTACGGCCCAAGGCCATTTCCTTTGGAGCTTACGGCCGTAAACTCCCTTGGAATGGTGTTTTTGTTGCTTTCAAGTCCTTTACACATGTGCTATAGGTCTTAGACTTTTATCCCCAAGCATTTGAAGGCCTTAGGCACACTTTGGTGCCTTTGTTTGATGTTCACGGCCCAAGAACCTTATTAGGGCCATGAACTCATTTTGAGGGGTGTTTTTGATGTGTTTTGGTCCTTGATTTAAGTGGGAACATTTCCTAGTAAATGTCCAAGGCTTTAGGTGCCTTAAAAGCACCCTTTTGTCCAAGATTTTGGAGTTCACGGTCCAAGATCATCATGGGCCGTGAACACCCATGTTTTTGTGTTTCTTGGTTGTTTTCTTGTCCCTGACACACATATATATGAGTCTAAGGTAGTAGCAATACACAAGGGAAGGTCTAGGCATTGTTTCGGGAGTTTACTGCCCAAGAACACCTTGGGGAGTAAACTCCTAAATCTAGTGATTTAGCTATGTAATCTATGTTATGAACACATTTTAAGCTATATAACACTACTAGAGAGAGGTACTCACGATTTGGGATAAAAACCCGAAGATTCGTGAGAGAGAAAATGGCTTTTCTCTAGTTGGAAATGCGAATAATGAATGAATTTGGTTCAGAATTCTATTTATAGTCCTGAGATATTTTTGGCAGAAAATATTTTTATTCCTGAAATGATTTCTCATATAACAGAGTGTTGGAATAACAGTGTTGCACTAAACCCTAGTGCATCCACTCTCCTGATATCTCCTGAAGTGTAAACCCTGAATTACTCGAACTTACACGAAAAAGTCTGAAAATTAACTGTGACTGCTCTAACTTCTATTGAAGTGATATAGTTTGTATAGAATGGAAATTTTGGGTTGTCACACAAGGTCTGAATTAGTGTCGTGTGTTGTTCCAAAAGAATCAATTTGCTTTTATTGCCAAGAGAAAGGGTCTTGGAGACGAAGCTGCCATGTTCACCTAGAGATCTAAGAGATGGGAGAGTCAAGACGTATGGCTCCACTTCAGGTAAAATTCATTAACTAACTCTATAAGTTCCTATTTTTGATTCTTAATACATGATGTGATAAGATTACATTTTGATGTTTTGTAGCATCGAAGAAAAGAAAGGAAGCTTAAGGAAGAAACGTGCTGAATCTGATCACGAAGAAATGGATTTCGATTGCATGGATTCAAAGATCAGATTTTTGAGCTGCTGCTTTAGAGTTAGGATAGATTGCTAAGAAATATGTAATAACATAGTTTTCAGTTGAATTGCATTGCATTGTAAGGCCAAACTTTTTTGCAATAAAACAAATTTTGATTTTGTCTTATTTATTTATCCTTGCGATGGCGTTTATGAAAAATTAATGTTGGAATGTTTCTATTATTAGCAATGATGTATTTGATTAGTTAGGTTATTTGTTGAAATGTCGAGAATATATCAAATAAGGAGAGTTTCTCATCGCCCAAGTTTCAATTGGACAGAAACTTGGAATCATGCAACCTGCATTGTCTGATGAATGAAGAACATTCATATTTGAAAATTAGAGTAATTCCTTGACAAAGAGTCAAATGAAGGACTAGGGATCAGGTACACTTGGTTGTGCGCTGGTCAAATCCACCACAAAGAGAGATAAAATATTCGTCATGATTTACCAAAGTTTAGTAAATATGATTATACTTATAAGTTTAAGTGTAATTCTGAGTTGATTCAAAAGGTTTCAATAAATGGATGAAAGATAAAAGTTTCTCCATTCAAAGAAGAAGGGAGAGTACCTTTTATTGTTTTTTATGATAAGTCTTAATGATTAAGAACCATTTCTCAATTGATCCTCTAAGTGAGTCTTAGTGCATTTGTATGTCTAAAAAGAGGAATCGAGAATTGTGGAAATAGTTAAATCAAGAAGTCAATCATACTTCGTTCCAATATCGAGTCTTAGAGTTATACTCCAAGATTGTGAATTGATTGACATGTCTTAAGAAGGTTTATAACACTCGTCAAATGAGGAATTTGGAAAAGGTTTTTCATATTCTTGCACATTTGAAATTGGTAATATGTGATGCCTTGGATAAGACAAAGACTAACTAAGACCAATTATGTGAAGTGTTTTGTCTTGATAAGAACTACACTAACTCTTGAATATTTGTTTTGTCAAGGAATGTTTCTTCACAAGAGAATCATATATGTCAAGTGGTCAGTGGGAGTTTTAATGATCTTGAAAAAGTTTCGAGAATAAATCAAGAATAAGCCTTATCAATCATCACTAGCATGTGAATTAAGGTTTACAACCTATCGTGTTGACACAAGTTTGTTCTCTGTACCATTCCAGTTTAAGTCATCTATGCATATGAGTTCTATGAGCTCTCAATTGGATTGCATAGAAGCAAGGCATCCTGATCAATGAAAGTACATTGATAGGTAAGGGTGAGCTTCTTGACAACCTGGAAGCAATGGTGGGCATTCATGCTGCCATGAGGCGAGAAATAAAGATTGAACAAGTTCAGTCCATATGAGTTTGGATTTGTCACAACCCTTGGTGTTGCCAAATTCACATGGATAGGAAAAAATACACCATAAAATCTAAGTGTCATAAGGTTTCTCTCCTTCATGAAAATGATTATGAGGAAATGCTTTCACCAAGAAAGATTTTAAGAAGAAGTCAATTGTGATAATTGTATTCTCAAATTCGATTCTGATTACGGCATCCCTTTTCATAATTCGAATTGTGAGATTTGGCAATTACTCTGAACATTTCGGACTTAGTAACATAACTTCTGAATTTCTTTAGACACACATGTGAGTCTTCTAAGGAAAAGGTGTATGAGTTTAAGAAGCTTAGATAAAGGCTTATCAAAGCATCAGGTATTAGAAATATGAACTTAAGGAATTCAATAAGCATTCTTGTCTGGAAGTTCAACGGTTTTCTGAATACATGTCAAAGCTAGTGGGAGCATAAGTGTTATGCTGGTAAGAAAATAATCATCATGTTAGTCGGAGCATGATTATTATGGTAGGTATTGCAAGTTAGCAATATTAATTATAGAAAACAATGATTCACTTTGCAAAGTTGTAAGGGTTGAAAAGTTGTTTTGCTATAATTAAGGGAGAGAATATTATACTTCGTTTGAAAATCTAAAGCTTAGATCGATAAATGTTAATAAATTTAGTCAATGATACACAGTGCATTCTCAAAATTCGATTATGATTACGACATCCCTCTTCATAGTTCGAATTGTGAGAACGTGGCACATAAAATGTTATGGCAAAAGATTGATAAAATATCATATCTTTATGTAAGACATTATGCATCGTGTCCCATACGCTTCGGGTATAGGATCGATTGCATATGTTATAATATTTGACCATTCTAAAAAATTTTCAAATGCCTAGTGCATTAAGAGGGAAAAGGGACTAGAATCGGTTTTGACTAAAATAATTCAACAACTATCACAGGACAATCCAAAGTTCGCTGAGGATTGGTCGCTTGTGAGTAGCTGGAAGTATAGTACTAGATGGACCATATCGACATTATTATGAATAGATAAGATTCTATTTAGAATGAGCTGTCATATGACAAATATGGAAATGTTTCTATAATGGGAATTGGATATTAAGAATCTATGTCTAGATTAGAAACTTTTATGCAAGAAAGATGTTCAAAGGAATATACTTTGAATGTGAGACTTCACGACTATGGAATTGTCTTGTAAAAATCTCCAATAGAGTACTTTGTCATTTAATTGGCCAAGTCTAGGTGATTTTCTGTTGTGACATTACGAAAGGATCGTTGCATAAAATATTAGAATCTAACATATTCTAAAAGTGGTTAGAATTTGGTATTCTTACACTAACGATGACGATTGCGGATTGTGAAATGAGTTTCGTTGGAAAAAGTTTTTCAATTAATCTATTTCACAAGGTATGGACCCTAAGTAAACAAAGTGTGCATGCTTGGAGCAAGGGACAATTGTTAGTATAATTCAAGTGTCAAGTTGATTATCTGAAACATTAAACTATGAATAATGAGTAATCAATATGGTGATTAAATAAAAGGTGTTTTATTTATACTCAAAATTTTGGGACCATCTAGGATTAATTATTATCGTTGTGTTTCACTTTGCATGCTTTGACTTCCATAATAACAAGGTTATTTAGAATAACAAGGTTATTCGAACCTCCACAGTCGATCATATGTTGGAAGTAGGTATGAAGCAAGATTGTCATGAATCTATCTGTAGAATGTCTAAAGTGTTTAGACATAGCACAAGTTTGCTGCAGAGTTCATGAGTGCTTTGATAAGATTAGAGTATTGGATTAAACCCACGCTCACTTGAATCACTTCATGGATTTTATCACGAGTGATTGTGAGACAATAATATTGTATATTCTTGAAACCGAGACGTGTGAGTTTTGATTATGATTCGCTTGCACATTGATAATAAGTAAACGCACCAGTAACTTGGTGTTATAAAACTTATTGTTGTGTGTGATTTGATGAGTAAGAGCAAGCGAGCATTGGAGTCGAAGTTTATCCATTCCTTTTACCCAGAGGGGATAAAAGCGATATATGTGGGCCCCTCGATGATTTAGTGATGACACCCTAAGGGCTTGGGTAAGCCGAGACTAAGTTGATGTGTTCAATTGTAGTTTGTTGTCAGTCCTCATTAATTGGATATCGGGAAACAATACATAGACAGAGAGAATGATTTAAATCCATGTCTCGTGTCTATACGAAATCTTGTAGAATGGAGGAATATATGATCCCTTATCTAAAGGACACGCGTATTTGATAGGATCAGAGTTGATAGGTGCTTTTAAAAGCTACGATTGCTAATCAGGTTCTGAAGTTATGCATAATAGTTATTAGACTTATCCAAGTGGGAGACTGTTGGATTAGTGTCTAAGTCCATAACTACTTTGGTATGTACTTGACCCGATCATCAGCATGGTCCTTTTGGATTGCCTTCACCATAGCAACTTATAGGAAGAATTAAGGAGAGAAATGATTGATTATGATTTGTTAATATATTATAAGAATAATATATTAAAGGAGAAATCATATTTTCTAATTAATATTAGTGAAGAATTAATTAAGAATTAATTTTGTGGCTAAGTGAGATTAATTCAATTTAGGGGACTGGAAGTGTAATTATAAGATAATTGCAATTGGGCTATGGATCACCTTGGAATATAGGTTGGATGAAATCTATGGGAAGCCGATATGATTTTTGTCCAAGGGATGTTCCAAAGGGAGTCCATGGGCTGCTTAGGGCTTAAGCAGTCAAATTAGGGTTTCCTTGTTCGATAATCCTAATAGCCTACCTAATTAAAGGACCCCTAAGCCCCAAAAACGTGGACAAGACTTTCTTTAGGGTTTCTAGACGTTTTTGGCTACCTCCTCTCTTCTCCTCTTCATCCTTGGTGTTCATGTTTGAAGAGTTCAGTTAGTGGTTTGGTCTAGGCTTTACTTTGTATAAAGGTCTTTTGATTCATTTGGTATATCTCTCGGGTGTTTGGTATGTTTACGGCCTGAGTATGTGTTTACAGCCGTAAACAATTTTATGTATGTAAACCCTATTTACGACCCGTGTCCTCTATATAAAGGGGTGGTCTTGGTCATTTGTAGTGGTTGACAGTTCAGAGTTCACGGCCAGAGAACATCAAGTTGTATTTGACGTTTTTCGAGTTATTAACGTGTGCAAGCTTGATATTATTCATGTTCTACTCTCATTCTTATTCATGTTGATTGTTTGATTGATTGATCACTGGTAAGATCCATTTCTAGGACTTTACAATTGGTATCAGAGCAAAACCGGTGTCAAAGCATCATTCAATCAAGTTTTTGGCCATTTAAAATCGTATTCATCACTGTGCGACATTGTGTTTGGTACTTTCGCTGCTAAAAGGGATCAAATCTGCTCTAAATTCGTGTTTTCGTGAATTTCTGAGAGTTTAGGGCCTAGTGATTACGAACGTAAACCCAGTTTACAACCGTAAACTCAAGAATCTTCAAAGACCGTAAGCTGTGTTCTTGGACCGTAAACTAAGCATCTTCATAGGCTGTAAACAGTGTATCTTCATTTACCAAAAACACTTTGACCGTAATCTAGGTGACCGTAAACAATCGACCGTAAACTCAGTTTACGGCCGTAAACAGTCTGACCGCAAACTTATTCTTGACATTTTTCTTGTTTTAATCTTTTGATCTTTTGATTATTAATTAAAAAAATGGATACTCAAAGTCAAAAACATCATCAAGAACTGGACTCTGTCATGGGCACAACCACACGTATTCGAAGACTGCTGTCTGCAGATGGGTTTCCTGAATGGAAATACCAAATTGAAAAGTACATCAAAATGAAAGACTTCAAGATTTGGAGAAGTATTGTCAAAGGTCTAGTCAGAATTACTACCACTCTTGCGGGACAACTAGTTGATAAAGCAATTGAAAACTATACTGATGAAGATTTTGAGAAAGTTGAAGAACAGGAACGGGCTTTAGCCACCCTCACTATGGATTTGTCTCCTGATATAGCTCAGGGTTTTAGAGAATATACTTCAGCAAAAGCTTTGTGGGAAGCCCTGATCGAGGTCTATGAGGGAAATAAAGACATGAAAGAAAGTTGTCAGGACATGCTACGGCAGAAATTCAACATGTTTAACTATATTCCTGGAGAAACCCTGGAGGCTTAGCTACAGCGATTTACCACTCTCACTACTGAGATGAATATAGTTGGGATCTTCTTGACCAAGTCTAAGATAAATAAAAACCTATTGAATGGACTTCCAAAATCATGGGATGTGAATGTAGCTGTTACCAAGAAGACGAAAGACCTAAATCGTCTTACTCTTGTTGAAATAATGGTGATTATCAAAGCCTGTGATCTTGATGATAAGCATCGAGAGATTAATCATGGGAATTCCTATTCAACTGCAAATCTCGAGATTTCTTCAAACAATGCTCTTTCATCACTCATCTCCTCTCCAGGCCAAGTGTTTGCTATACAATAACCTTAGAGTCAGATTTTTGCTACTCCATCAGCAACAACTCATCCTGCTGCGTCATCCGCGTCTCCATCTACTGTTCCTCAATCTGTTCCTTCCTCCAATATACCAGTGGTGGCTTCTTCCTCAAATTTCAAAGAAAATGATGAGAATCTTGCTCTTACCACTGGACTTGTCAACTATTATAATGCTCTTTTAGCCGGAGAACTCCCACCTCAACTATCATTTGCTGAACTGGATCAGATTCATCCAGAAGATGTGGAAGAGATGGATATTACATGGCAAATAGCTATGGAAGTGTTCTGGGTGAAGCAGTTCGCAAAGAAAACTGGAAAGAATAACTGGGGAATGAACACTGACAAGAAGGTAGGGTTTAACATAGGAAAGTTGCATTGTTTCAACTGTCACGAGTCAGGTCATTTTGCTCGTGAGTGTCCGAAACCAGATCGAAGGATGAATAATGACAGAATGATGGTAGTTGTTGGAAACAATCGTGGAGGTGTTGCGGTCAACGGTGAGACTGCCATGGTTGCTCAGTCATTTGACTGGGAGGACCAAATTCAGGCTCTGAATATTCCAGGACCTGAAAATGCTCACCTATCCCAAATCAATGATGATGTTCCTGTGGAGAATGTTGTAGTTGATCCTAAAGAAAAGATGATGGATCTGCAGTTTGCACTAATGGTATCTTCTACTTCAGAACCCAAGAAAAGTGAGGTAAGTTTACCTTCTTGTTCTCAGGCATGTGTTGATTATGTTAAAATTCTTCGTCAGGAAATAGCATCATTACGTAGAGAAGTAGAGGACCTTACATATGAAGGCTATCAACTTAGAAAAGGACAAAAACCCTAAAGGCCCAACTAGAAGCAAACATTAAGGACTTTAGGAGACTTCAAGAGGACTATAGTAACAAATGTGAAAATTATGACTATTTCAAGAGACAAAATGTTGAGTTGACTACTGAGCTTGACACATTGAAAGGCAAATTTAAAACTGAAAATTTTGATTTCAGAAAATTTGATGTGTCAAGCAAAGTAGTTGCCAACATGATAGATAACTTCTTGCAATTTAAACATAACCAGCAAAAGGGTTTAGGATATGACAAAGTGCCTCCTCCTTTCAATCATAATTATCAGTATCGCCCTGTAACTGATGCGGAGATTGCAACAGAACCATTCATCGTTTATGGCAAACCAACTGGTTTTGTTTCAGGAGGATTTATTAATACTGAATGTACTAATGTTTCTACTTCTCCTGCAGATCAATCCTTAGATCAGTCAAAGCACGAAGTTGAAGGATTTTTTTCTGATAATAAAACTATGTCTGGACTTGAAAATAAAATTGTGTCTGAACCTACTATTTCTGTTTTGAATGAAAACCTTAATGTTTCTAATGTTAAAATTGATGATACTACATCAGATCCTATTGATTTGAATTTTTTTGACATATTTGATGATTTGTTTGATAATCCTGATACTTCTGATGACTCTGTTACAAGCACACCTACTCCACAAGTCACACAACCTGATGCATCCTCACTTATCACACAATTTGGTTCTTGCACTTGTTCTTGTGGGAAAAGTAAGGGTGTCACTAAGGAAAATAAATCTGAAAAACGCAGTACCAGTTTCAATCGGGCTTTTGTACATTTTATGTCACCAAGAAGAGAGAATGAGTCTAGAGGAAGGTCTTTAACTAGAAAGTCCTCAAGAACTCACTCTCGCGATGATGATTGGAAGGATGATCAACGCAAGAAAGGGGCAGTTTTTCAAAAGAATAAACAGGTTTTTAATAACAAAGTCACAAACTGTTTGCCAAAATCGAACAAGGCTCGGCCAAGATCGGTTTCGTCAAAGAGTGGATTTGGGTCTTCAACCACTTCTAGTAGAAAATCCAGATGCTCAATGCAAACTGAAAAGAAATATGTTTCAAAACCACCTGTGATTGTTAATAAACCTAAATAGCAATGGATGCCCAAATTAACTCCCAACCAATCATCGTCATCTTCTGAAAAAGTAGTAAATGACAATTCATGCTTAAAAATTTCAAAAGACACATCTGAGTTAGCAAAGGGTCAACCCAGGACAGTAATGACCTGGGTTCCCAAATCTAACTGATCCCGCTCATTTTGCAGGGCCAGTTGCGGAGGAATGTCATCAGACCTTGGTATGTCGATAGTGGCTGCTCCCGGCATATGACAGGAGACATCTCCTAATTGAGAAACATTCAATCCTTTAATGTGGGATATGTTTCCTTTGTGGGTGGAGAAGGTGGAAAGATCACTCAGAGAGGAACCATAACAAATGGAGTGCTAAGTTTCGAGAACGTCAAATTTCCTCCCGAGTTAAAGCATAGCTTGTTGAGTGTTTCTCAGATTTGCGACAAAGGGTACTCAATGCATTTTACCGATAAAGAATGTATGATCCTTAAGCCAGACATTGTTCTCCCGGAAGAGTGGATCCTTGTCAAATCAAAGCGGGATGGCAATGCATATATCATAGATATCAACAGTAACATTCCAGAACAAATTACTTGTCTCTTTTCGAAGGTCTCGGAACAAAATGCAATGTTGTGGCATCGACGACTCGGTCATGCTAACGCTAAGAATCTAAATTGTCTTACGAAAAATGAGATGGTACATGGTTTACCCGTCAGAGACTTTATAACATTTGAGAAGTGTGTGTCATGTGCCCAGGGAAAGCATCATAGAAAACCACACCTACCGAAATAGGTTAATTCAATCAGCCAGGTGCTCCAATTATTGCACATGGACTTATTTGGTCCGGTAAATGTCCTAAGCATCAATAGAAACTCGTATTGTCTGGTCGTGATCAATGATTTCTCTTGTTTTACGTGGGTTTTCTTCTTATCCGACAAAGCTGGGGTTGCCGATCTGATAAAGAAGTTCATTGTGTTGATTGAAAACCAAACTAACAACCGGGTGAAGGCGCTTCACACTAATAATGGAACAGAATTCAAGAATGCAGTTCTTGATCATTTTTGCGCACAAAAGGGAATTATGCATCAATGCAGCTCTATTCTAACACCTCAACAAAATGGTGTGGCTGAGCGGAGAAATCGAACATTAAAAGACACTGCAAGGACGATGCTTTGTGACTCTAAGTTACCTATGTTCTTTTGGGCTGAGGCGATTAACACTGCTTTCTACGTTCTGAATCGTTTTTTGATCAAAAAAGCCCAAATGAAGACTTCATACGAAATTCTTTACGGTCATCAGCCTTCTATCAACTAGTTCTGTGTATTTGGCTGCCCTTGCACCCTTCTTCACCTGGAGTCAAACCCAAAATTTAATGCCAAATCCAATGATTGTTACTTCATGGGGTATGTTGCACGCACAGCGTATAGGGTTTACAATATGAAGATGAAGTAGATTGTTGAATCTTTCGACGTGCGCTGGTTGGAGGAAAATGAAACGGATGCTCGAGTGGGTCTTGATTGGCTATTTGATTACACATTGTTATTCAAATCCTTCAATGCATCTTCAAATGTTTCGTTTCGTTCTTCCTCTGGCTCGAAGATTGTTTCTGAAGATGAAGAAGAAGAAGTTGTGTACAGACCTCCACCGGTATCCTCTTCAATACCTCAGGGGGAGTCATCTGTTCCACTTACTAGTCCGTAATCTCGCATTCAACATGATGCTCCAGATGTTGATGCTACTCCTCTTACTCCTATTGAAAGAGAGTATATGTCTAAAGATGCTTCCGCTGTCACTCCAACTTTCATGGAACTACTCTTTCCTGAACAAATTGCTAATGAGTTTGTAGCAGATCCATCTAATGAGATAGGTTCATCTGATGTGGAACATTCAGCAAATGATGGATTTATCAACATTCACAATCTTCCCATCTCCCTCAATGACATCATCCTGGAGATACCCTCATGTCTTTAACGCGATCATCCAATCGAAAACTTCATTCGCCAGTTGGGTGATGGTATTAAAACTAGAAGTCAGAGTGGAGATGTAAACACATGTCTCTATTCTTGCTTTATCTCTCAAAAAGATCCAAAGAATATTGAAATGGCTTTGAATGAACCCAGCTCGGTAGATGTTATGCATGAAGAGCTAAATCAATTTGAAAAGCTCGGGGTTTGGACATTGGTTGAGTTACCAAAGGGCAAAAAGTCTCTCGACACACGCTGGGTCTATCGCAATAAACAGGATGATTCCAGAGTCATAGTGCGTAATAAGGCAAGATTGGTGGTTCGCGAGTTTAGACAGATCAAGGGTCTTGACTACATTGAGGTTTATGCTCCAGTAGCTCGCTTGGAGGCTATCCGTATCTTCCTTGCATATGCTTCATACATGAACTTCACAGTTTATCAAATGGATGTTAAGAAAACTTTCTTGTATGGCAACGTGAAGGAAGAAATTTATGTTGACCAACCCCCTGGGTTTGTTAACTCAAAGTTTCCTAATCATGTCTACAAGTTGGACAAGGCGTTGTATGGGTTACATCAAGCTCCTCGAGCGTGGTATGCGACTCTCACAAAGCACTTGCTCGAGCATGGATACTCTCGTGGCACTATCGATCAAACTTTATTCATCAAGCATGTGGGTAATGATCATATTCTAGTCCAAATCTACGTTGACGACATTATCTTCGGGTCTACGCAGTTGTGCAGAGAATTTGAAGGCGTGATGAAAAAGAGGTTTGAGATGATTTCGTTAGGAGAAATGAGCATGTTTTTGGGGCTTCAGGTCCAACAGAAGTCAATCGGAATCCTGCTCCATCAAGCAAAGTATGTGGAGGACATACTTGAGAAGTTCAAGTTTCAAGACGCCAAAACTGCATCAACACCGATGGCCGAAAGACCCCTGCTCAATCCAGATACTGATGGCGAATTCGTAGATCAGACTCTCTGCATATCGATGATTGGATCGTTGACGTATCTAACTGCTAGCCGCCCAGACATCATGTTTGTAGTTTTTCAATGTGCACGTTATCAGGCTAATCCTAAACTTTCACATATTATTGTTGTCAAAAGAATCTTTCGGTATATCAAAGGTAACCCAAAATTGGGTCTTTGGTACCCGAAAAATTCTGAATTTGATTTATATGCATTTGCTGACAGTAATTATGGAGGCTATGAGCTTGACAGGAAATCTACATCAGGAGGGTGTCAATCCCTTGGTGATCGGTTGGTCTCATGGCAGTGCAAGAAACAACACACTGTCTCAACTTCAACAGCTGAAGTGGAATATCTTGCTGCCTCTACCTGTTGTTCTCAAGTTATATGGATCCAACATCAGCTGTTGGATTACGGTTTGAGCTATCTAGAAACCCTTATCTTTTGTGATAATGAGACTGCCATTCAGATCACTAAAAATCCTGTCCAACATTACAAAACCAAGCACATTTATATCAAAATTTATTTTATTAGAGACTGCTATGAGCGTTCGCTCATTCGGCTGGAACAGGTCCCCACTGCTGATAATGTGGCAGATCTCTTCACAAAACCCTTTAACAAAGCTCGATTCGATGTTCTTGTATGCTTTTTGAAAATGATTCGTTTTGAGGATTAATTTTTGTTTTAGGTTAGTTTTGCGCATTCTAATTTCATTCTCACCCATGCACAAATTTAAGGGTAGAAATCAACAAAAACCAAACAAAAAATTTTAAAAAATCAAAAATCCAAAAACATTAGAAAATCAGAAAATAAAAAAATTATGTGTCTTCCGTTAGTTTTTTTTACACGGAAGTGATATTATCAAGTGATAACAGACAATCTGAATCAGCGTAACGTACCAAAGCTGAATTGTCTAAGCTCTATGTTCGATGCGCTGGTAGGCACGAAAGATTTTAAATGGACCTGACAAGGTAAAGCTGAACTTAAGAAATTTAATGACTTGACAAAAACATGACCTAGTTAGATCCGTTTAGCCTAACAATACGACGCTTGGATAGGTTGAGCAGGGAGATATACATGGGAATCTATTGGTCACATTAAAAAAACCGTATCTAGAACTGTGAATTAACTTTTCCTCGATGTACGGATTTTGTCCTTAATTCTGGTATTGATGGGGTGACTGGAGAATTCCGATAAATTAGGTCTGTAGAAGATTAGTTTGTTTCTTTCTATCTATTAGTCATATGTGGCCTCCTCTGCGCGATCGAGAGATCCGACCTAGACTGTAACATATGCAACTCTATCTCTCTGCATCTTCTATCTATGCAATTCTTTCTATTTGTTAGTCATATATTGTCTCATTTGCGTGACTGACAATCCGACCTAGTACACAGTATATGCATCATTCTTCTTCTCAATCCCTCTAAAACTTCAGTTAGTCGTATGTTTCACCCTCTGCGTGATTGGAAGAGATCTGGCATGGGTGTATAACATATGCTTTCTAAATCTATCTTCTTTCTTAATAATTGTTTGCTCACCCGATGTAAGGATTATTCTGGAAGTCCTTGATTATCGGAGTATATCAGGAAGTGGGAAACACATTCTAATACATCTAAAGTTGAACACTTATAGGTTGTCTGTAGATCTCGCTGGTCAATCTAGGGGGACAACAATATCCCTGGTCGTAGTTAGATGAATGGTCTTTAGGAAGTATATTTAGGATTATAGGATCAAAATGACTTGTCATTCTTAGCTTGTCCAAATTTATCACAAATTTTTAGTGTTTAAGTGGACCACAATACCGACGATCGATCAGACATAGACATGAAGGTAGAGGTACCGACAAGTGGACTAAGGTTGTCTAACAAATTTGATCCCAGTGTCACAAAATTATATTCAGTTTTTGTTGATATAAGTCTAGTCTGCTTTCTTTTATTTTATTCTAATTTTAATTTTATTTTTTAATTTTTATTTTATTTTTATAATTGTCAAAATTTAAATTTTTCTTAATTCTTAAATTTTAGAAATCATTTTTATTTTATTTTATTTTTTAGTTTATGTTAATTTTAATTTTATTTTTTTCATTAATCCTCAAAAGGTTTTTATTTTTGAAAAATTTTGGGATTTGGGTTGCGCCTTACACTGTGTGGATAACAACTAAAATACAAACAAGGTATATAAGGAGGAATTTACAACCGAAAACCCTCCTCTCCTCATTCTCATTGTTTCCGGCCATAAACTCTCCAACCCATTCTCTCTCCTCTCGAAAACAATTTCTCATTTTTTGAAATTGTTCGGTGCATCTCGAAGGTATGTGAAAACCGACCGTGAATACGTGTTTATTTCATCAAATCGACGGATTTTGGAGCTTCAATCGAAGAAGATCGGTTTTAGAAGCTTATGGCCAAGGAGCTTACGGCCATAAACTCCATTTCCGGCCATGAGTTTATGGCCACGGGTTTACGGCCGTAAACCCCTGTTTGACCGTAAACTCCATTTAGTCAAAATATTTTTTTGGGAGCCAAAAATTAAATTGCTTAATTAAGAAAACTATAAATTTTTAATTGTTTAAATATTTTTGTTTTCTTACTTGGCCTGTTTTAGTGCAGATCAAATGGCGAACGTGAAATTCACAGACATGCATAATTTAGCTATCGTACTGGCGGATCCTCCTGTTGCACATGGAGAGTTCAAATCGATGATCCATGGGCTGAGGAATGTTGTTTGGATTCTGCTATCACATTGAATCTTGTCGTTTATCAGAGCATCATCAGGGAATTCTGGATGACTGCCAAGATGAAAAGGGATAATGATGGAGCAGTTACTGTTGAAGCAGACGTGAAGGGCTACAAGATTGAAATAACTGAACGATTCATCAGAGAGGCTTTGCTGATTGATGATCAACCTGGTTTTCCTGCTGAGATTGGGATTGAAGGCGCCCAAAAGGTTCTTAAAAATATGGGCTATGAAGGCAACTTTCCTCCTACCGTGAAGAAGCTTCTGCCACCGTACTGGAGATTTTTGGCTCACGTCTTTGTGAGCTGCATTTCTGGTAGAAGTTCTGGTGCTGACGAGATCTCATTGAGGAATACTGGAGCCATTGCATCACTTGCTGCAGGGATAGACTTCAATTTCTCGAAGTTTATCTTGGATGAATTCGTGGTGAATATTAATGCAACAACACGGGACACGTTCTTGATGTATCCCAGGTTTATCTAGATATTTATTGATATATAGTTCCCATAGATGGTCAATGAAGGAGAAACTCTAGACATGAAGTCTCTTGGTCCTCACACAGTTGGACTGATCAAGCAGAATCGCAAGGGAAAGGTTGTCTTCCGAGGAAAGTTTCTGCTTGTGAAATTTGGAAAGTTTGCTAAAGTGAACAAAGCATCTGATTCTCATGGATCTTCTGACAAAGTATCCTCTGAGCCTAGGTCTTTAGAGAGGGTTATTTCAGATGATGATGTTATCACTGTGTCAGGTCACGAAGAAAGAGAAGAAACAACAGTTGTTAATGCTCCTGTGGCAGAAGAACATGCCATGACGTCCGTTCCAGTTCAAAGTGATTACAGTGAAGGGACTACAGAGAATGTAACTGAGACTAATTTGTATGAAGATCTTGATCATTCTGGCTATGATAAGGATGAAATTCCTTTAAAATTTGGAAGCAATGAAGATCTTTTGTCAAATGAAAACCTTGACTCGCTCCTTGACAGTATCCATGATGTTGCTCATCTAGCAACAGAGATACGGGACACTGAAGATGTTCTCGAATCTTCACCTCCTGCATCCAAACAAATGGCTAGAGCTACCATTTCAATGGAGAAAGTTTCAGGGATTCCTCCCCTTGATACTGTTCATCCTACTACTAAGCCAATTGAAATTTATTATACAACAACTCAAACCACCCTGCCACCCTTGAAGAGAAGAAGACGCAATCCTAGATAGGGAATTCTCACTCCAGATCTATCTTTAGGCCTTCCAACACCACCAATAACCACTCTTGCCATTGTCTAATCTGAACCTATTTCTGAAGGACCTACCACCATGTTTGAAGCTGGTGGCTCTTCAGCTCCTAAAGGGTTTTCTCCTCCGAAGCCAGATCATGATGCTGCCTCTGTAAGGCTCGCCAGCATGCAGTTAGCTCAGTAACAAAGCTCAGTGCCTTCTCCCAGAGCTAAAGGAATTTTTTTTAGAGAAGGTCACTTAGGAGAAGATAATCCCATCATTGTTGAGCTTCAGAATAAAATAAACGTGCTTGACCAAAAGAACATTGAGCTTGACATCCAAGTAACAGATCTTTTGAGTGAAAATGTCAAGCTAAAGACTCAAGTTTCTGATCTTGAAAAGGAAAAGAGCTTAAAGAATAAACAGATTTCTGATCTACAAACTCACTTTGGTCTCCTTACTTCAACCTACTTTGATTTGAAGAAAAATTTTGAAGAGGAACTTGGTGACAAGTTCAAGACATCTGTTGATGAGTCAAGGATTCATCTACACACTCAAGTTCACCCCATTGTTCCATCATCTGCTCAAGCATCACATGTTGTGGATCATTTTGAAATGGAACTAGTTCAAGCTCCCAATATCGTAGCTCTGAAGCGTGTCAAGTTGGCCAAAGCAGCTGAGAAAGTCAACTCTTGTTCAAAAGAAGCTCGGATCAAAATGCTCCTGGAGATCAACCTAAAATCAATGTTACAGATCTTGAAGAAAACGCTTTAGAGATGTATATGGTGATAGGTCAGGGATTATCTCATGGGGATTTCACGACACTTTAAACATGTGGATCGTGAGACGGAAGAGTGGCAACACAGAACTATATAAAGATGCTCATGACTTCCATTCCTAGACCACGACTGACCTTTCAGAATTATCAAAGGCTCCTTTTGTAAATCCCTCTCAAAATCCCAAGGCTACACAATTCAAACATTTCTTGGAAGATCAAGTGCTTAAGGGTTTTCCTTTAATGAAGACTACAGAGTCGATTATTAAACTATACCCAAGTGTACTTGATCCTAAAACCAATCAACTTGTTCTATATGTGATGTGGCCTGCTACCAATCAAGTAAAACAGATTCCTATACTTTAGAATCATCCAGACGGATCTTTACAGTCCATGCTTTACTGGGTGTTTGATGAAACTACAGCCTCTGTTGTCATAAAGCTTGAAAATGGATGCATTCGTTTAT
Organism: Lactuca serriola; assembly: GCF_051521515.1. Classification (NCBI taxonomy): domain Eukaryota; kingdom Viridiplantae; phylum Streptophyta; class Magnoliopsida; order Asterales; family Asteraceae; genus Lactuca; species Lactuca serriola. Next base: position 286,550,565 of record NC_136415.1, read on the forward strand.
ATGACAAAAGAGATATGCTTCAGTTTGGGAAATGGGATATTCATCAGCTGAATCTTCATCAGATCAAGGTTGCAGAAGATGTTTTTGAGCCAGCTGCTAAATAATATACATCTATGGTTGCCGATATCATCAACAAAAGGATGTGGAATGGGGCGATGGGCAAATCAGATGTGCTTCTTGTCGACAAAGACTAATTCAATCTATCCCCAAACCAAGGGGGAGATTGAAGGGTTCAGTTAGTGGTTTGGTCTACGCTTTACTTTGTATAAAGGTCTTTTGAGTCATTTGGTATATTTCTAGGGTGTTTGGTATGTTTATAGCCTAAGTATGTGTTTACGGCCGTAAACCCTGTTTATGGCCTGTGTCCTCTTTATAAAGGGGTGGTCTTGGTCATTTGTAGTGTTTGATAGTTCAAAGTTCATGGCCAAAGAACATCAAGTTGTATCTGACATTTTTCGAGTTATTAACGTGTGCATGCTTGATATTATTCTTCTTCTACTATCATTCTTATTCCTGTTGATTGTTTGATTGATTGATCACTGGTAAGATCCGTTTCCAGTACTTTACAATGGTGTTTGTGACTCCATTAGAGGTGCAACACTTGAGGCACTAAGCTTTCTGAAGCCAATCAAAGGAAGGAATAGATTGTTATTGCTACATAACAATCAAAGGTATTCTCTAAACCCTAATTCAATTTATAATATGTTAGATCTAGGGTTTATAGCTTTGGATATTCAATTGCATGTTCATTAGACAAACTAGATATAAGCATTAGCGTTTGCATGTACACCATAGGATTGATGTAGTGCTCAAAACCCATCAAATCGACCCTTAGAATGGTAGATCCAGTGTTTGGAGTGATAGATTTGCCTTAAATAGTCTGGATGACGAATCTGATCGAAGGGACTCGTCGAGTCCATGGCCTGACTCGACGAGTCGGTGAGGGTTTGTCCCGATGAGCTTGATCATGCGATAACTCGGCGAGTTGGGGGTCAACTCGATGAGTTGAGCTGGACCTTCTTGAGACTTTTAAGGAAATGAGGGGACTCGACGAGTCGCAAGAGTGCACTCGACGAGTCGGGTCAAACATGGACTGTTTACTTGAGTTTGATTTCTGTTGACTTTAGGGTTTGGTCAACATGAGTATTGGAGACCATGGAGGGGTAAAATGGTCTTTTACCCAATTCCATGAGTTAGAGAGAGAAGGATAGCATTTGGTTACTTAGAGTCGAGAATCGAGTATTAATTAGAGATATGTACCCTATGTGTCAGGCAGCGTCTAGTTCGAGATTCAAGTTCGAGGATAATTGCTTGCTTGCTTGCAAGGTGAGTCTTCTCACTATACTTTACCTAGAGTGGTACTTATGTGTGACCAGAGGGTCTTATGTGCTTACTTGAGTTATGCATTTTGTCTGTGTGATATATATGCTATGTTATGTGATACTGAGAGCGGACCGGAGGGTCCAACGAGCTGTGAGACCGGAGGGTCCTGACCCTGACCGAGACCGGACCGGACCGGAGGGTCCAATGAGCTGTGAGACCAAAGGGTCCTTACTGAGATCGGACCAGAGGTTCCAACGAGCTATAGGACTGGAGGGTCCCACAAAGACACATAGACCGGAGGGTCTTACAGAGTTATGCCTCGAGTGGCTAATGTGTTGTATGTGGTATTTTGGGGCACTCACTAAGCTTCATGCTTACCGTGTTATGTGTTATGTGTTTCATGTTTTTCTCAGGATTGCGGGAAGGCATCGGCTTGATTGTACACACCTGTGAAAGAGTTATGTTTTGAAGATCCTGGATTTTAATCAAACAATTATGGAGTTGCAATTTGTACATTAAATAAATGAGATTTTTGTGAAATGTGTTAAGAGCATTATACGATTTTAAATAAAAATTTTATTTGAAATTTTACGGTGTTACAAGTTGGTATCAGAGTGTTGGTTTGAGGGATTCGGATGCACCTTCGGGTATGTCTAGACTCAGACCGAGGATCTGAGAATTTTTTTCAAAAGAAACGATTTTTCTAAAACGAGCAAGAGTTCTAAAAGAAAAAGAGGAGGAGCAGGGTGTACAATCAGCAGAGCCTGAACGATGATTTCCCAAAATACCCTTATTTTTTGTTATGAGATACTTATGAAATTCTATTTATACATGCTAGAGGATAGGCTAGGTATTTCATATTTTAGGGCTAGAGTTGCCTAATTTATGATGTCTTAGCCTAGGAGTTGTTGCTATCTGTTGTGTCCTTTGAGTATGTGCTAGGTAAGAGTATCTAGCATAAATATTTCAGAGGTACAACTTTGAGTAGAGGAGTAATCTAGGAGAGATACCTAGATGAGCATTGGAGGAGCCTACTGAGAGAGTAGTTAGATACTCATGTTGGGTAGAGTTTCTTGAGTTCGGTGACACCTTTTGAGTGTGAGCAAAGCAAATATAGTTGTAACTAAGAGTGTTTTTATGTGCTGGTGCACATTATTCGATGTCCGAATGCTGATTGCTTCGTGCTTTGTGGAACTCTCAATGATGGGAGTCGGCTACTAAGTGAATATGACAATATTCAAGAGGTAGATGGTTGGCATCATAAGGAGTTCTTCAGCAGCTGATGGCAGAAAAGTGTGAGAACCTAGGAATAGCCTAAGGAGTGACCTTAGTCAGATGAGTACACTGATAGAGGAGAGTGTTTCGCTGGATAGTGACCACGCATGACGGTATTGGTGATTGAGGAGGTTGAGCAACTACTTAGAAAATCTGGAACGATCTGTGTGGAAAGTATGGGTAGATGTGGCAGGTAGTAGAGAATTCTAGAGGTTCTTAGTAGCAGATCGATAGGTGGTAACATGGTTCGAGTACCATGATTCGTGGCGGTTAGTGTTTCTGGTTTTACCAGTTATCCCGTTGAGATTGATTAGACTAAGATCGGATGAGATAGAGTGTGGGGCCAGAGGGCTATGTTGAATGAGTTTCGATGGAGCATACCTTGAGAGGGAAATTGAGTTAGTTTCCAAGAGATTTTTGGTGAGATGCCAGTTGGATTCGCAAGACTCAGGGATGAGTAGAGATGGTGACGTATAAAGGATTACGGTCCGAGTTGAACAATCGGCCGATAGTGGAGATGCCACTTTCTGTGACCAGAGTTGTACTATTTTTTGTGAGAAGTAGAAGGGATTTTGAGCTTTCGGTTTCTGAGCATGGGGGTAAACCCTGTGGGGTAGCGTTGGTTGCAATATTTCACCTGAGTATCTGGGCAGTATGTCTGCCGCAAAGTAATATTATAGCATGAGAGAGTCATCATTGGGGGTTGAGATGGTCAAGGACAAGGATATACCCTATTTGAGGATAGTAGGGCATATGTTAGCAGTAGTGTCGGGTGATCAAGAGGAGTATATTGGGGCGGTGGCACTCATTGTCTATGATGGACATCTAGTGTGGGGGTGAGGTCTTTGCTCTCATGATAATTCTCATGATGGGACGTTGGTTGGTAAGTCGAAGATGAGGAGTGTGATAGTTTAGTATTTTCAGACTAAGAGTCATGGTTACTATAGGACAATTGAGATGTCCTATAGTGTGTTAGTGTGAGATTTCGGATGACACGTTGGGAAGTTTTCGAGGATTTTATCTGAGATTCGGGATGTTTGGAGTTGCTTGGTCTCTATCGGGAAGATCATCAAGTGTTATGTGGTACTTTTCAAGACTAAGTTTGATGTACCTGGTAGAATAGTATGTGGAATAGATTGTTAGTGTGCTAAATGGTGATGGTTTGAGCCCTGAGTGGGGGAGAACCGGGTATTTTATTGAGAATATTAGAGATTTGTTCAAGAGTGGCTAGAGGACTAGATATAGTGACCTACGGTATGGATGCATGAGACCAGGGTTATTGGTCGTCGAGGTGAGGTGCAAAGCGAGATAATGCATGTTGTACCTATTCAGGAAAGGATGAATGTCTCCAAGGCAGGCGGCCGTTGGGCGGAGACCTTGTGGTGGTTAGAAATTCTTCGAGGTTGTAATGGTAAATTCAAGGAGGGTGGCTCGTAAGGATAGTTTTGGTGGTTGAGAAATTTCTGGTACAATGTATGGGTTGTTATATGCACTTTGGGAAGGGTAGGAGATGATTGGGCAGCGAACTTCCAGGTCGGTATGTGTATTCTTGCATGGGTTTTAAGCAACAGATGAGGATCAGTTGTGAGATTCTGAAAGGATGTGTGGCTATATCTGAGTATGACGTCGTAAGTAGGAGATCAGTAGCTAACGCAAGACATCGCGAGGTTCTGTGATGGTGTACCGAGGTATCCGAGTATAGTGCCCTGAATTTCAAATTATTATGAGACTTGGGTTATGTGATGGCAAGTGGTGCATCACATATCTACGGTTCCAGTATGAGCCCTTCGGCTAATTGACATCAAGCGAGATTATTTAAGATTGTGGTTTAAAGCAAGGAAAAGTGTTTTGTTATGACATTTGTCGTCAAGAATAGTGATACATAATTTGGGTAAGTGTTTGCACCTACCTATGTTGGTCTGTAGGGCATGAGTTAGCGAACGCAGTGTGGTGTCGACGTGAGGATGAGATTGTGGGGTGATAAGAGAAAGTGTTGTAAATCTATGGGGAGCTGTAGTATTCATGAGTCAGCGATAGGGTGTTGTGATACTGCGGGGAGCCATAGTATTCAACAGTCAGTGAGAGGGTGTTGTGATACTGCGGGGAGCCATAGTATTCACCAGTCAGTGAGAGGGTGTTGCGATACTACAGGGAGTCGTAGTATTCACCAGTCAGTAAGAGGGTGTTGTGATACTGCGGGGAGCCGTAGTATTCACCAGTCAGCGAGAGGGTGTTGTGATACTGCGGGGAACCATAGTATTCACCAATTAGCGAGAGGGTGTTGTGTTACTGCAGGGAGCCGTAGTATTCACTAGTCAATGAGAGGGTGTTGTAATACTGCAGGGAGCCGTAGTATTCACCAAGCAGCGACTGAGAAGCGTTGTGAATCTACAGGGAGCTGTAGTATTCACTAGTCAGGGCATGACTCAGGGGAGTTCCTAGGCTTGAGTAGCCTCATCATTTGAGTTTATAGGATCCTGGTGGTCGAACCAGGGGCGAGATTAGGGTCTCCATATTTTTCGGGAATCGTTATGTTCTGAGTAGAGTTATGGTTATCGTAACCGAAGGGAATTGGAGAAGTGGTGTACGCGTGGGTTGCGGGTCATGGGTCATGAGTTGAGTGCTCTTTTAGGACGAGTGGTTCCAATTCTATGTCAGACCATACTCTCGAGTTTGATGTGGCTTTGGTGGTGTATTGAGTAAGCGAGTGAGATTCCGGATTCAGAGATGGGTTTCATTTTGAGGGGTATTGTGTGTCATATGATGTCTTAGACCTAAATGGGTCAGTTCATTTGCATGGGAAGGACCGCGAGGCGCATGTAACTAATGAGTAGTAGACGACAGAGGTCGAGGTGAGAGGATTTTATTTGGGATTGTGGTATTCGTTTGGGGTAAATGGAACTTCACGACTTATGTGTCACAATAAGTCGAGATAGTTGTTATGAGAAGGAACTCGGTGAGACGTTTTGGGGCATGCAATGGGTAACCTCTGGAGGTTCAACTGTGGGGTCGGGAGTTGACCTGGTACTCAGTGTTGAAAGGGATACTGGAAAGGAAGTCGGGGCTTACGATTTTAGATGTCACAGGACACTTCTGAGCGAGCATGATCATTTTCTTGTGTATGAGGACAGGGTGTTGAGAGCTAACTGATCAGATGGGTTCTTATATCAGTACAGTGGATGAGTCCCTGGTGAGATGTGGATACTTTCGCTCCTTGGAGTATGATATGGATCGCTTAGTATGTCTGGTATGACTAATCGATGGAAAAAATTTGGGTTTTGACTTGTTTCTACCAGTCACAACGATAGAATCAAAGGGACAATGAATTTTCAGGGACTGTTATTCGAGGAGCGAATGACACGATGATAGCTTGAGAGGGCGGCCTGGCAGTGAGACAGGCCACTAGAGTTTTCAGATTCTGGAGAGCCTGAAGGGGTATCGTAATGGCAGAAGGGTACGTCCTCTTCCGGGTTTGGGAGTTCCTATTTGGTTTCAGGTATCCATGGAGGAAGTTAATTGTGTGATATGAGATCCTTACGGTGGGTTCGATCTATGTGACGTTGAAGAAGCGATTTCGAGGGCGAAATCTAATTCAAGTTGGGGAGAATTATAACATCCAGACTTTCAAATGTGATAATGTGTGTGTTTATCTTTGAGATTTATGGAGTGTTACAACTAGAAATTTTGTGTCATGTAATCTCTACACTCAAGTAAAATGTAGAATCAAAAACTTAAAGAGCATGTAAGATGCTTACTCTATGACATCTAATTTTCAAACTAATACACCATACAAGTGCAACAAATAATCAACAAGCAATTGGAAACCCTAGAAGTTCTTGTTTAGGTCCATTTTTGACTGACTTCCTTATTGGACTCAATGGACCGATAAGCTTCCAATTTGACTATCATGGGATTAGAACCTTTAAATGGGCTCTAATTGGACCCAATTCCATTTAACTCAATATTTTAGGCCATATTGGGCCTAGAATGAGATAGATTAACTATATGAACCATTTTGGACCATAATTAATCTAATCTAACCTAATGGGTCATAAAAATCATATTTATATTTTTTTAGGCCAAAAATCATCCAACCTAGCTATAACATGGGCTTAAGGGCAAAAAGCCCAAAAATCTCCTCACACCCTCCTCATTCTCGGCCCAAGCCCAAAAGAAGAGAAGGTTGACTTTGTGAGTGACACCTCACAATTATCCAAGGGACTTCCATGCAACATATCACATACTTCCATGCATGTATCACCTCAAAGATCTATTCCTTCCTCTCTCTCTCTCTCATTCTTGGCCGATTCCAAACACACACACACACACAATCCACTCACTTTTCTCTCAAGGAAACTCTCTCACAACTCATCCATATTTCGAGATCTAGGAAGGAATCAAGGGGATTTTTACACAAAAATCATCATCTAAGGTAAGAAATCTCTTAGATCCTTAAACTAGCTACTTCATTTCATCCAAAAATCACCTCTTAATCCATTCAAACTCATCATCTAGCACCTAAGAAGCATTCAAGTTCGAAATCTTCCAAGGAAGGTTGCTAAGGCCGAATTTCTTCTCATTTTCTCCTCCAAAACCGAAACCACACCCAAAGGTGAGCGTCATACCCCCTTATTTTCGGTTTTTATAAGTTTTGGGGGGGGGAATACAATAAAATGTGTGGATCTATGATTATGTGTATGCTTTGTATGATTTCTATGCTTATTTACATGTTTATATGTGATTATGGTGTTGAAACTAGTAAAAAGTCCTAAAAATCGAGATTTGCATTAGGATGTATGAAACAAGTGTTAAACACATTATTACACACAAATCATTTCTAGAGAAATAACCAACTTGGTTAACATGAACTCATTGGGCTAAAAATCCCATTTTTTGACTCAAAATGTTGAAAATATAAAGTTAAAGGGCCCAAAATGAAAAAATACATTTTTTGATGGATGAAATGTGTCAAAACAGTTTAAATAAGGTATTTTCCAGAAACTTACTCTTTGGAAGGATTAAAATGTGAATTTTTAAGCATAATGGGCCAAAAATGAACTTTTCGACCCAATAAGGCCCAATATGCGAAAATTGTAAAGTTGAGGGGATGGAAATGCATTTTTCTGTAAAAAAGGGGACTACTAGTGTCCCAAGTCCATTTCAAAGGTTAAAAATGCTTTTCATATTTAAAAGGGACCAAAAATGCAAAAATTCTCTATTTTGGGCCAAAAGTGTAAAAACTGCGAAAATAAGGGTTCAAGTCGAGAAAAATTTCATTTGGTGGACTAAAACTATTTTCCAAATAATCTTTGAGCTGAAAAATAACTTTTCTATAAGTTTTGATACTAAAGTGTCAAGAAAAATGGTTTGAGGACTAAAATAGAAATTTATTTTATACAAAGGGCTAAATGTGTAATTATCCAAAAGAAAGGGGCTGAAATAAAGACACATCCTAATGTTTTAAATAATAAATCCGTCATGAGGAAATATTAGCATCTCGACTATCGGCAATTTATAATACACCTTCAACACCAAAACTCGTTATCAAACGAATTGATTCGGTCTCGAATCAATAATGAATCCGAAATTACTAACACGACGAAACTTCAATATACACGCGGAAAATTCGGGAAGTCAATACACACGTGAGAATACACCAGACGTCGATACACCGTCTTTGGGCCCAAAAGTTTCAAATCATGCTTGTTGGGCCTAGCTAGCCCGATGACATGATCTTTAGGCCCGAAGGAACCTCGCTAACATGTAGTTGGGTCTTATATGACCTAATTTCGTGTAAAAGGACTCTTACAGGCTTTGTGTTGTTGGACCCCAAGGGCCTTCTGGTGCTGCTAATAAGGTCGAGAATTCACTAAATGCGATTCGGACTAAGGGTCCTTCACATTCACGATAGCCTTGAACGACGTAGGGAAATACCGGGGTTTCGCACCCTCTTCTTTTCCCCTCGGTTGTGGGGCTACATGAGTCCGGGTGGTTGGGTTAAGTGAATAGTGCGAACGACGCCTAAGGGATCGTTTGTACGGTTGTCAACTGGTCGTTTTCATTAATGTACGTTTACAACAATTCACAACTCGCAATTAATCCAACGTCTCCGGAGCTCAACGAATACACCTGTCGTAACGAAGAAACAAAACATAAATTATTTAATGCAAAGTAATAGGGAAGCGTCGGGTTTCCTAGGGTTTTCAATTAATACACCTACAAATTACATACCGAGTTTTACAAATCGTACTCCTACATTTATAGAAACAAACAAGCATACTTACGGATCTTCACACTTTTTATACTAAGTTCTTTTCAGAAAATATCGGATTTTCTGGTGAATTTCAAAACAATACAAACCACTGTATTTTCAAACATTACTTATGAACTCACCAACATTTCATATGTTGATGTTTTTCAAAATACTTGTATTCTCAGGTAACAGGTAAACCGAAGGGGAAAATGTACTCAGTGATGTCTTGTTGTTTGTTTAACTAGTATTGAACAATCTACTTTTGAGAATGTAATGTTTTGAACTATGTACTGAATGTAAACGAAACCAGTTGTAATATTCCAATGCGTGGTATTGTATGATGTTATGTTTCATGTATATTCATTGTGATGGTATTCAATTGAGTCACAATAGCCCTCGGACGTTTCCGCCGTCTGGTTCGGGGGTGTGACATGGAGTGACTCGACGATTTGTGAGTCCAAATCATCAATTTGGGTCGGGTTGGCCACATGGAATTAATGAGTAGACTCGACGAGTCAGAGAGCCGACTCGCCGAGTAGGTGTTGAGTAGAGAAACCCTAATTTTCCGGGGTTGGGGCCTATATAAGAGAACTTATAGCCTCATTTGCGGATCACCTTCACTGAGAGTAAACCCTAACGTCCTTTTAGATCTAAAGAGTGTAAAAGGAGCTAATTTTGGGGTCTCGTGATACATCTCTTTTGAATAAGAGGGAATGAGTCATCAAGGAACAATAAGGGGGCCAGTAGATCAGTGTTATTTCATCCAAGAGCTTCTATAAAAGGTAAAAAGTTCCCACCTTTCTCCCTGTGGTGATTAGATCTCATGTTGTGATGATTAGGGCTTTCTATCACCTTTTTGTTGAGATATGAGTACATGGAGTCCCTTTCTAGGTCTAGACTTCAGATCTGGACTTTGTGAGGTCCAGAGGGTCCAAAGGCTCAAGCTTTATTCAGTCACTTAAAGAGTTATTGTGTTTTGGTGGCTTGTTGAAGCATGTATTGGAATTATGAGCGTTATATGCCACGTTTGAACGTAAAGTTTACAGCTTTACGTGACACTCGACCCTTAGAATGGTAGATCTAGTGTTTGGAGTGATAGATCTTCTTTAAATAGTCTGAATGAGGAATCTGATCGAAGGGACTCGCCGAGGCCATGGCCTGACTTGACGAGTCAGTGAGGGTTTGTCCCGTTGAGCTTGATCGTGTGATAACTCGGCGAGTTGGGGTTCTGAGGAAACGAAGGGACTCGACGAGTCGCAAGAGTGCACTCGACGAGTCGGGTCAAACATGGACTGTTGACTCGAGTTTGATTTCTGTTGACTTTAGGGTTTGGTCAACATGAGTATTGGAGACCATGGAGGGGTAAAATGGTCTTTTACCCAATTCCATGAGTTAGAGTGAGAAGGATAACATTTGGTTACTTAGAGTCGAGAATCGAGTATTAATTAGAGATATGTACCCTATGTGTTCGGTGGCGGCTAGTTTGAGATTCGAGTTCGAGGATAATTGCTTGCTTGCTTGCAAGGTGAGTCTTCTCACTATATTTTACCTAGAGTGTTACTTATATGTGACTAGCCTTATGTGCTTACTTGAGTTATGCATTTTGTCTGTGTAATATATATGCTATGTTATGTGATACCGACACTGTACCAGAGGATCCAACGAGCTGTGAGACCGGAGGGTCCTCACCGAGACCGGACCGGAGGGTCCAACGAGCTGAGAGACCGGAGGGTCCTCACTGAGTCCGGACTAGAGGCTCCAACGAGCCGGAGGGTCTTACATAGTTATAGCCTCGAGTGGCTAATGTGTTGTATGTGGTATTTTGGGGAACTGACTAAGCTTCGTGCTTACTGTGTTATGTGGTATGTGTTTCAGGTTTTTCTCATGATCGCGAGAAGGCAACAGCTAGATTGTACACACATGTGAAAGAGTTATGTTTTGAAGATCCTGGATTTTAATCAAACAATTATAGAGTTGCAATTTGTACATTAAATAAATGAGATTTTTGTGAAATGTGTTAATAGCATTATGCGATTTTAAATGAAAATTTTATTTGAAATTTTACAGTGTTACACCCTCGATGATGGAATAGAATTTTGATTCTTATCGGGCTCGGATTTCGGTAACCCTCGGGAGTGTCGTGGAAGTCTTCTCGAACTAGCTCTATATTAGTAGAATCGGATCAGCCTCAATCAAGTATGGTCCTTGTGGCGAGTGATATGGAGTTAGGGATTCCCAAATATGAAGGGACTCGACGAGTCGCAAGAGTGCACTCGACGAGTCGGGTCAAACATGGACTATTGACTCGAGTTTGATTTCTGTTGACTTTAAGGTTTGGTCAACATGAGTATTGGAGACCATGGAGGGGTAAAATGGTCTTTTACCCAATTCCATGAGTTAGAGTGAGAAGGATAACATTTGGTTACTTAGAGTCGAGAATCGAGTATTAATTAGAGATATGTACCCTATGTGTTCGGTGGCGGCTAGTTTGAGATTCGAGTTCGAGGATAATTGCTTGCTTGCTTGCAAGGTGAGTCTTCTCACTATATTTTACCTAGAGTGGTACTTATGTGTGACTATCCTTATGTGCTTACTTGAGTTATGCATTTTGTCTGTGTAATATATATGCTATGTTATGTGATACCGACACTGTACCAGAGGATCCAACGAGCTGTGAGACCGGAGGGTCCTCACCGAGACCGGACCGGAGGGTCCAACGAGCTGAGAGACCGGAGGGTCCTCACTGAGTCCGGACTAGAGGCTCCAACGAGCCGGAGGGTCTTACATAGTTATAGCCTCGAGTGGCTAATGTGTTGTATGTGGTATTTTGGGGAACTGACTAAGCTTCGTGCTTACTGTGTTATGTGGTATGTGTTTCAGGTTTTTCTCATGATCGCGAGAAGGCAACAGCTAGATTGTACACACATGTGAAAGAGTTATGTTTTGAAGATCCTGGATTTTAATCAAACAATTATAGAGTTGCAATTTGTACATTAAATAAATGAGATTTTTGTGAAATGTGTTAATAGCATTATGCGATTTTAAATGAAAATTTTATTTGAAATTTTACAGTGTTACACCCTCGATGATGGAATAGAATTTTGATTCTTATCGGGCTCGGATTTCGGTAACCCTCGGGAGTGTCGTGGAAGTCTTCTCGAACTAGCTCTATATTAGTAGAATCGGATCAGCCTCAATCAAGTATGGTCCTTGTGGCGAGTGATATGGAGTTAGGGATTCCCAAATATGTGCATGGTAGTGATTCTATGTGTGTATCTGTGGGTATTCAATATCTGTGGGTATTCAAGGTGGCAATAGGGTTGGTTCGGCTTACGTTCTTGATCAGGTCTGGGTTATAGTATGCAAATTGGATCTAGAGTTTGACTATCATCCTATTCTAGGGTCATGTGTGACTATAGTTTTGTAAGATCTTGCTTAGGTAGCAACTTATTCTATAGGTGAATCGTGCATGGTGGAATTTTAGCATCGTGGCGCTGGTTGGTGTTGTGAAGTAGGGATGAAAGTGGGTCCAAACCCGGACCGGATGGACCCAGACCCGAAAAACCCGGAACCGTTTAACGAGATTTCTTAGAACCGGAAATCGGACTGGATTATAGGAACCGGTTCCGGGTACGGTAAGAGTAAAGTGGGTCTAGAACCGAAAAATCCGGAAATAGAAAAGTAAGTAAGGTGGAATTGGGTAAATTGGGTTTAGAACCGGAAAACCCGGATTTTTTTTTGTAATTACCTCAATCGCATAATCTTTCAACCATTATAAAAAAAAATTAATAAACAACAATTACATTTACATTATTGACAACGTTGATTTTTTAAAAAAAAAGTAACGTGAATTAATTGTAATAATTGTAATATCAAAGTTGGTTATATCAATTTGAGACCTGAGACTCTCAAATAAAGCGACAGTTCTTTAACTCACCCAAGCTAGTTTCTTTAATTGTAATATCAAAGTTGGTGATATCAACGTGAATTAGTTACTAATGGTCATTCATCTTTACTTTGCCATAATTGTCTTCAACTTGAAAGTATGTAGTATGTACAGTACGTCAACTCCCTTCTTCAATTTAATTTATGTATTTGACTATTTTGAAGTTCAATTGATATGGATTTGAAGCACAAGACGAGAATGTTTTTGTTGATTGCCCTCAATTGTCGTCGATCGTCCACAGAGAAAGCTTAAAAAAAACGAGTCACTGATCACGGAGAAGTAGATCGTCGATTCGTCGTCGCCCAAGTACATGAACACGATAAAAGAAATCGGTCGTATTCTGGTTCTACAATAAACACGTTTCCAATACCCGTTCCACATTAAACCTAATCCAGTTCTTTGGCCCACTAAACTCGGACCCGGTCCATTAAACCCGGTTCCGGTTTTTTAAACAAAACCGGTTCAAAAACCCGGATTAACCGGACCCATTGGACCCATACCCGAAATACCCGAAACCCGGATAAGAGTAATTTTGAAACCCAATACCCGGACCGTTTAAGTATTTTCCGGTTATACCGGTTCCGGTTCCGGCTCCGGTCTGGTTTTCCGGTTTTATAACTCATCCCTATTGTGAAGGAAATTGGTTAGGCTTTTTCTTTTGGACAATGTTAATAATTTATCAGGAGCATTCCAGTCATGAGCTGAGGGCCAGGTAGGGCATACCACACTCATGCTGTTGGCTCAGAGGCAATCTAGACCTATACTGAGGACCTTATAGGTGTATTCCAGTCATAGGCTGTGGGCCTAGTGATCTTAGTAGTTCATTTCTTCTGTTGGAGCGCTTTCGGAATGGACACATTGTTGAGGGTCGGGCAAGCCGTAATCGGCTACGAGTAATTAGAATATTTTGTGTGAAATACACGGGCAGGTCCTTGAACCTCAAGTTATGAGTTTAGACCCGAGTTTCGTATATAGTGGTATTCTGATCTAGGGTATTCCATCTCGAGGATGACCGTACCCAATGATTGATTGGACCTGACGTGTTTGGTATTCCAACTCGGGGTTTGATTGGGTCAAACATGTACATGATACGAGGGTATTCCATCCTAAGGATGACCGGACCCGTCGTAGGCATCCCTGGTATTCCAACCCGAGGCTGATTGGGCCAGGTATGAGTGTTCATGCTTATGAGCCGATTATTATATGTATGTTGGTCCTAGGGATAAAGGAAGCATTGTCTTGTCAAGCCAAAAGGGTTCATCTCCTAGTTTACATTCCATTGTTCATTATAACCCTGGGAATTGGTTAACAAAACGGATTTCACTTGAAGCATTACCTAACCTCTTTAAGAAAAGAATTATAAGTAGAAGTGTGTGATGGTGATTCTTTTTTCTTGTGTGAACCTCAGGTTATCAGAAGTTGATTAGCCAGTTGGGAGTTAAGTGCAATGAATTTGGCAATGGTCCAGTGTGGACGGTCTGTCAGGGAGCCAAACCATCTCGAGACTTTGGATTTCAGATTGAGTAAATGTGATCATATTGCAAGAAATTCATTTATCTTCAGGATTTAGAACCCTGCGAGGGTTGGTTACGGTTGCCTTGGAAAGGATGGGGTTATAATTGTAGTTGTGACCGTGTTGCTCAAGTTGTTGGCATGTAAGGAATGATGAGAAACGATTTCGAGGACGAAATCAAATTTAAGTGGGGGAGAGTTGTAACACCCCATTTAAAATAGAATAATTAAATAATAAACCCAGGATCCTAAGAAGTAATTTTATTATTATTTTTATATTATTGTAGCCCAAAAATCAAATAATAATTATCGGGGTGTTAATTTCGGGGGTTAAAGTGTAATTAAGGGACTTATTTTGAAAAGGTTTTGTGAGAAGAGGAGATATTTGGTATCATTTGGACCTAATATAATAGAATCTATGGAAGCATAGGTTAAAGAGTAAATATTTGGACTTAATATGTAAGGATTTATGGAAGCAGGGGCTGATTGGTAAGATTTTAGATTTAATTTATAAAGGATTTCAAGAGGCAGGGTGTAAATGGTAAATTATGGATTTGCTTTGAAAAAAAAGAGGGATAGAGGGACCATTTTGGTCATTATGGATGAAAGATTGGAGGGTCGGGTGGGGCATGCTAGACTCATACGGAGGACTCGTGAGCATTCCAAATACGAGCTGAAGGCCGGGTAGGCATGCCAGACTCGTACTGTGGGCTCGGCAGCATTCCAGATACGAGCTGAGGGTCGGGTAGGGCATACCAGTCTCGTATTGTGGGCTCAGTGGCAATCCAGATGTGAGATGTGGGCCCGGAAGGCAAGCCAGACTCACACTGTGGGCCCAGGGGTAATCGAGTCTATAAAGTTATGGACCCAGTACATGCTGTTATTTGCAGTGTATCGGTATTTTAGGGGAACTCACTAAGCTTCAGGCTTATAGGTTTAGTTTTGGTTTCAGGTACCACTGATGATCGCGGGAAGGCATAGGCTTAATCGTACAGCTCCTCACATTTTATGACTATGTTTCTGGGATACTCTGATTTAGAACTGTTTTGAAAACAAAATGGTAATAACTATTGGTTTCTAAATGTTTTAAAAAGTTTAAATTTGGCATGATTTTTATGGGTGTTACATGTAGATAAACACACATGCTACAGATTGGCGAGATGCACCCCAACCATCCACCTTGTGGCTCATGGCAGCAGTACCAACAATTACGATGACAGCCACCACCTCACGGTGATGGTGGCATTCTTTTTGATTCCCAACCGAGAAACCCCATGCACACACACTTCACAAAAAAAACATAGTTTCCCCTTTGGGGTGGTAAACAGTGATTGGAGCAGCAAGGGGATTACACAGGCAGCGGCGGCTCGTGGCTGGAATGTAGCAATCATGAGAATGGCAGCGCCAGCGACTAACAGCAGCAGTGAGGGTGGGAAACTCCCAACGAAGATGACGCAATGAAAACTAACAGAAGAGGGAGGAGGAGTGAGTGAATATGACGAGCCAGGAGGTGGCGGTCTCGTCGTTGTCGGCAAGGAAGATACGACAGTAGGGGGTACAGCAGTGTCGGAGATCGAGGAAAGATGGGTGGTGACGGCTGGAGGGAGGTTGGAGGAAGAGTGGCGGCAGGTGTTTGAAAGTAGGGTTAGGGTTTTGGACGAGCTATCAAACTGTTAAATAGGTGGTGGCTGCCGCCTCCAACCGCCGTGTTGGGTGGCGGTGTGCCAAGTTTGCGTTTTGACTCTGTTGGGATGCTTGGACAGAATGGGCCTAACAAAACCATGATGGGCCCAATGAAACCCTAATGGGCCCAATGAAGCCCTAATTGACCTAAAAGCTCAACCATGTGACTAATGGGCTAGTATTGGGTTGGAAACCCTAATTAGGGTTTGGAAAACCCTAATGGCATAAAACCCTAATTTTGGGGATTGATCAGGACACACACGAGAATTATTTAGTAAACATAAAATATTAAATAATAATCATTGGCCAATTAATCGAAGGCAATATTAGACTTAATGGATTAAGTCCCTAATGGGTTAAGTAAGAAACACTTAACCCTAATCGTTATTTCATGTGAAAACCCTAATTTCACTTGGGCCTTGATTTGGGCCTTCCTACTAGGCCTTGAAGATTATGTGATATTGGGCCATTGGAATACCAAGAGTTTGGACTAGAATAATTAGATGGTCGTTAAGGAAATACCATGTAGAGGTTTGGGCCCAATTTGCAAAACCGGGCCATATGTTGGGCTTTGGCCCATTACTTTAATTTAGGGACTTGAAGTGTGAGTTGGGCCTTGGGCTTGAATCAAGCTAGGTTGGGGGTAAAGTAGCCTTTTACCCCAAGCATGGACTTATGGTTATGTATTGGAACCCAATTATTAATTGGGTGTTATTTTGATGATTGACAGCTCAGGAATTTGTCAACCAGCAGTTGGAGTTTATCTGTGGGACTTTAGTAGTGTGAGGTGAGTTATCCTCACTATACTAAGGGGTTGAAGGCACCAATGCCGGCCCATTGGATATGATATCCTAGTAGTTGGTATTATGTTGAGTATGAGTAAGTTATGCATGCTAGTCGTTATGCTAGTTGGTAGATCTGTAGGACTACATGTATTAGTATGTGATTATCTATATCTGCATTAGTTATGTTATATGTCGACATAATATGTGGGTTGGGTTGAGGTTGTACTACTCCGTGCGGTAGCCAACAAACCCTAGAGTATTCAAGATATGAGTTCAGGGTTAGGCAGGGCATGCCAGACTCATAGTGAGGACTCAAGAGTATTCTAGATACGAGCTGAGGGCTGAGTACAGCATGCCAGACTCGTACTGTGGGCTTGGAAGCATTCCAGATACAAGTTGAGGGTCGGGTGGGGGCATACCAGAATCGTATTGTAGGCTCGGAGGCAATCCAGATGTGAGTTGTGGGCCCGGAAGGCAATCCAGACTCACACTATGGGCCAGGGGTAATCCAGTCTGTAAAATTGTGGACCCAGTACATGTTGTTATTTTTATATGTGTTACTTGCCATGTATTGGTATTTTGGGGGAACTCACTAAGCTTTGGGCTTATAGTTTCAGTTTTGGTTTTAGGTACCTCAGATGATCGCGAGAAGGCAAAGGCGTGATCGTATAGCTCCTCACATTTTATGAATATGTTTCTAGGAGACTCTGATATTAAACTATCTTGAAAACATTTTGTAATAACTAATGGCTTTTGATTGTTTGAAAAAGTTTTAAATTGGCTTGATTTTTATGGGTGTTAGGTGGTGGCTGCCACCATCTATGACTGTCGGCCACCACAAGGTGGTTGTGTGTGTGTGTGTGTGTTTAGCTTAGTGTGTGTGTGTGTGTTATTTGAGATTGCATTGTAAAGCTGTAATAGGGTAGGAATAATCAAAAGAAAACTCAAAAACCACCACCGTAGGGTGGTGGCTACCGCCACTAGCCGTCGTGTTGGGTGGCAGTGTGCTTTTTCTTGTGTTTAGTTGCTTGGACAAAAAATGGATTATAATCATAACCACCACCACCACGAGGTGGTGGTCGCCGACGTGAGCCGCCATTGATGTAACACCGCAAATTTTCAAACAAAATTTTCAATTTTAAATTACCAACATCACATATAATAATTCTCAAAATATCAAGTGTCGATGTCATAACATATTTCCAAATAGTTTTCAAAAATAATTATCAAAATCCAGGATCCTCATTCATGACTGTTTTCTCTTGTGTGTATAATCAAGCCGCCGCCTTCCCGCGTTCCTGAGAAGTACCTAAAACACATAACACATAACACGGTAACCACGAAGCTTAGTGAGTTCCCCAAAATACCACATACACATATTAGCCACTCGAGGCTATAACTCAGTAGGACCCTCTGGTCCGATGTGTCTTAGTGGGACCCTCTAGTCCCATGGATCGTTGGACCCTATGGTCCGATCTGGGTGAGAACCCTCCGTCTCATTATTCTTGGACCCTCCGGTCCGGTCTAAGTGAGGACCTTCCGGTCTCATAGTTCGTTGGACCCTCCGGTCCGATCATAATATAGCACAGTTCGTTGGACCCTCCGGTCCGATCATAATATAGCACAGTTCATTGGACCCTCCGGTCCGGTCTAAATATCACATAATATAACACACATCACATATCACACATAAAATGCATAACTCAGGCCAGCACATAAGACCCTCTGGTCACACATAATTACCACTCTAGTTAAAGTATAGTGAGAAGACTTACCTCGGATGATGAATGGCCCCTACAATGTTTCTACCACACGTTGGCCTCTAACCCTGAGCCAAACCCACTATTATCCCAATTAGGAACTAAATCTAGACTCTCACTCATTAGATCTTAAGGTAGACCACTAACCAGCCCATCAATGACCTGAACCCATTGGGCGCAAACCTCAATATAATATGTCTCTGCTCAAGGTCACTAATTCATATGCCCAAAGATCAAGGCCCAACCCTCAAGGCCCAGTAAATCAATTCAGCCCAAAAGCTCACAAAGAGGTTACACGGGGTGTACCTCTATTGGTATGCTCAGCGTACTTACGCATGCATGAAACTGATCGGGGACACCAACCCAGTATGCGAGGCGTACTAGAACTTACGTTGGGCGTACGCCCAGTTTTGCTTAGTCCATTCTCTTGGTCTTAACCCATTAAGACCTTAGCTCATCTCTCAAATCTGGACTCCCTAACAACTCTTACTCCATAAAGTATGTGACTTTAAGCCCTTGCATGGCTGATAAGGTCACAAACACACAAAGTTCTTACTTTCTTAACTTAAAATGCTCATATCTCAAGCATGGACTGATTCTCACGTGTAAGACCTCAATTTTTATGGATCCTCTCCACTAGAAACACTTAAAAGGACAATTATTAAGCTCTGGAGTGCAACAACTCATAAAGTCTCAAGCTTTGGGACCAAAAATCCTAAAATGGACCATATCATACACAAAGCAAAAAGGATGAGAAAGCTTTGAGCTTTATACCTTCAAATGATGCTTCAACCACAGAAAAGCTCAGATCCAAAGCATGGACTCCTACTCTATTCTCCTCCATGCTCCTTCTTCATTTCAAAAATCCCACAAGAACACTTATAAGCTCACAACGGTCACACACAAGCTCAAGAACAAGGATTAGGGTTTAGGGGGGTTTATTGAATGAGGATGGTGGCCAGGAATGAGGCCATCTCATTGTTTATATAAGGACACTCCTCTTAATTAGGGTTTTCTTTTGTGCCTAGTACGCCCAACGTACCCTCTGGTAAGCCCAGCGTACTAGGTGGCTCAGCTTAAATGTCACGCGCATGAGTACGCTAAATGTACACACACGTATGCCCAGCGTACTCTGCTGCCATCAGTTTCAACTAAAGGACTTATCTTGTAAAATCATCAAATTTTTGTCGCTTCCACGACATAACCCCGATTCCACGAACCTCATACCATCGGATAGGTGACGAGATGCCCTAAGCTCCTAGCAACTCGTCACAACCCCGATACTCCCTCATGCCTGGTTTGCAGCCCACGAACCCTAATCACGGACGATCAGAAACAAGATGTTACAACTGACCACCACTACCCCAGGTGGTAGTGGGTGGTGCCTGACCAATGAAACCCTAATGGGCTAGTATTGGGTTGGAAACCCTAATTAGGGTTTGGGAACCCCTAATGGCATAAAACCCTAATTTTGGGGAATTATCAAGACCCACACTTAAATTAAGTACGAAACCGGAAATGTTAATTAATAATCATTTGCAAATTAACCTAAGGCATTATTGGACTTAATGGATCAAGTCCTTAATGGTTTAAGTAAGAAACACTTAACCCTAATCGTCATTTCATGTGGAAAACCTGATTTCACTTGGGCCTTGAGTTGGGCATGTCTATTGGGCTTTGGTTATTGGACTATTGATGGGCTTTCCAATAAGTTAATGGACTAAAATAATTGTATGGGTTTTAGGATAAGGCCCATGTAAGAGATTTGGGCCCAATTTGGAAAATTGGGCCATAGATGGGCCATAATTGGGCCTTTATGATTATGTGATATTAGGCCATGGGAATACCAAGAGTTTGGACTAGATAATTAGATGGGCCTTAAGGAAAGACCATGTAGAGGTCTAGGACCAATTTGGAAAATTAGACCATATGTTGGGCCTTGGCCCATTACTTGACTATTGGGCATTTCGAGTATGAGTTGGACCTTGGGCTTAGAACCCAATTATTAATTGGGTGTTGTTTGATGTTGGCAGTCCGGGAATCTTTCAATCAACAGCTGGAGTTTCATCCGCGGGACTTCAGCAGAGCCAGGTGAGTTATCCTCACTATACTAACGGGTCGAAGGCACCAATGTCGGCCCATTGGATATGTTATCCTAGCAGTTGGTAGTATGTTGAGTATGAGTTAGTGTTGCATGCTAGTTACTATGCCAGTTGGTAGATTTATAGGACTACTTATATTATTATGTGATTATTTGTATGTGCATTATTTATGTTATATGTCAACATATTATGTGGGTTGGGTTGAGGTTGTACTACTCTGTACGGTAGCCAACTAACCCTGAAGAATTCCAGATATGAGTTGAGGGTCGGGTCGGGCATGCCAGACTCATACTGAGGACTTGGGAGTATTCCGGATATGATTTGAGGGTCGGGCGAGGCATGCCATACTCATATTGAGGACCCGGGAGCATTCTAGATACGATTTGAGGGCCGGGTAGGGCATACCAGACTCGTACTATGGGCTCGGGAGCATTCCAGGTACGAGCAAAGGGCCACGTAGGGCATACCAGACTCATACTGTCGGCTCGGAAGGCAAGCCAAACTCACACTTTGGGCCCAGGGGTAATCCAGTCTGTAAAGTTGTGGACCCCACCCAGTACATGCTGTTATTTGTATA
Organism: Lactuca serriola; assembly: GCF_051521515.1. Lineage (NCBI taxonomy): Eukaryota > Viridiplantae > Streptophyta > Magnoliopsida > Asterales > Asteraceae > Lactuca > Lactuca serriola. Next base: position 286,571,781 of record NC_136415.1, read on the forward strand.
TGTTTTATTTGCAGTGTATCGGTATTTTGGGGGAACTCATTAAGCTTTGGGCTTACAGTTTCAGTTTTGGTTTCATATACCACAGATGATCGCGGGAAGGCAAAGCCGTGATCATACAGCTCCTCACATTTTATGACTATGTTTCTAGGATACTCTAATATAGAACTGTTTTGAAAACAAATTGGTAATAACTATTGGTTTCTAAATGTTTTAAAAGGTTTAAATTTAGCATGATTTTTGTAGGTGTTACATTAACCATAATCGTCATTTTATGTAAAAAACCTAATTTTGTTTGGGCCTTAACTTGGGCCTTTCTATTGGGTTTTGGTGATTGAGCTATTGATGGGCTATCCTAGAACAAACATATGGGCTAGAATATTTGGATGGACTTTAGGGTAAGGCCCATATGAGGGGTTTAGGCCCAATTTAGAAAATTGGGCCAAAGATGGGCTACAATTAGGCCTTGATGATTATGAGATGTTGGACCATTGGAATGCCAAATGTTTGGACTGGAATAAATGGTTGGGCCTTAAGATAAGAGCATGAAAAGGATTGGGCCCAATTTGGAAAATTGGGCCATATGTTGGGCTTTGGTTCATAGTTTGACTTTTGGGCCTTTGGATTGGGCCTTGAGCTTGAATCAAGCTAAGATGGGGGTAAAGTAGTCTTTACCCCAAGCATGGACTTATGGTTATGTGTTAGAACTCATCTATTAATTGGGTGTTATTTTGATGTTGATAGTTTGGGAATCTGTCATCCAGCAGCTAGAGTTTTGTCCGCGGGACTTCAGCGGTGTGAGGTGAGTTACCTCCCAGTAGAAGTGGGTCGAAAGCACCAATATTGGCCCACTAGTAAAAGTATAGTAGAGATGATTGTCTTTGTGATAATTATCTAGTATCACACTATCTGTTATGCTTTATGTGCTAGTATGCTATGATATTGTGTGATAGTGGTAAGAAGGGGACTAGTCCCCATACCCGGTTGAGATATACCGGCAGGGTAGGTTGGGCACCCAGATATGCTTGACAGTATGTTATATTTTTATGTGGTAGTGGTAGGGGTGAAATAGTCCCCATAATCGGTTGAAATAAACTGGAGGGTAGGTCGAGCACCCAAATATGCCTGACAAGGTAGGTCGAGCACCCAGATATGCTTGGCAGGGGTAGGTCGGGTGCCTCGGTATGCCTGACAAGGGTAGGTTAAGCACCCAAATATGCTCAGTAGGGTAGGTCGGGCACCCATATATGCCTAGCAGTATGTTTATTGTATGTTATGTGGTATGATGGGGGAACTCACTAAGTTTCGTGCTTACGGTTTACAGTTTTGGTTTCAGGATTTTCAAAGGAAAAGAGCCTGCTCGATCACAGCCAAGGTTCTAAAAAGTTCGCCATGGCGCGCCACGACTCCAAGGCTTGCACATGCCGCTAAGCTTTACCAAAACACCGCCTCAACTCATATATGTGTATAAAAATGATTAATAGTTGAAAATACACATAAAAATATTAATTATGTAGAAAATTGTCTCCTTAAGTCACGCCTTACAAACATCGTGACATGCCAAGGCTCGGAAAAGCTTGAGGCTTGACATTGTCGCCAAGTCACGCCTTACGTTATTTAGAACCTTGATCGCAGCACATCACGCTATGTTTTCCACAATATTGTTTTATGATAACATGTTTTGATTATTGGCACTTTGGTTTTGACATGGGATGTTATTATGGATGTTTTCTTATACTGTTGGTTTTATAATAACTTAATTAAAAATGAAAATTTTTGTCTTGAATTTTGGGATGTTACACCCTTCTAGAAGGGCCTTTGGACGAATTCTTCTATGGGCTTTCCATAAAATTCGTCCACCCCTTCCTTTACGAGTCCACATCTCAACTTGCAACTAACAGTAAATTACAATATCAGTCCCCATATATTTAATCAGTCTCTTTTGATCACCAAATTAATTTTTGATCAATACTAACAAAATAATATGATTTCTCAATTAATATATTATTCTTATAATATATTAATAAATCATTTATCAATCTTTTTCTCACAATTCATTCAGTCAAGTTGTTATGGTGAAGGCAACCCAAAAGGACCATGCTACTATCGGGTCAAGTATATATCAATTATAGTTATGGGCTTAGACATCTAACCCAACAAATTAGAACACAACAAATACGAACGTGTGGATATAAAGGTCATTAAAATCTAAGATTGTATGAAGAAGTTACGACGTTCAGAACACAAAACGAAGCAATCAAGCAGTAGAGGTCGAGGTGACCATAAACATCAAGAACCCTAAACATCTCATTAATAATTGTCCTACGTAGGATGTCGTGAAAAAAACCCTTAAAAACTGGTTATAAATATGAAGGTGTACAAAAACAACAATGACTTATTTTGCAACAAAAAAATATTAAAGACTAAATGTGCAAAAACATATTATGAAGTCAAATGTATACAAAGTGAGAAATATATTACCCTATTAAGTCATTTTTTCTGTTTTACCAGCAGTAGACGATCATAATGATTGAATGTGTATAGTTAAACAAGTTTAATGGGCAAATGTCGACGAAAAATAAAAACTCAGTAACCAAATATATACAAATTGAAAAATATATTACATTGTCCATTTAGATTATTCATGATGATAAAATGCTCCAATAAGTTAGATTCGAAATAGCCATAGAACTGGGCATAAATTTCTTTAAATTATCATTTTTATCACACTATAACTCGTATGATCAGATGATATTATCCGTTTATTTCATAGTACTCGGAGAAAAACCTTCTTTCACTAATTGTGTTTGTTATGTATGACATAGATTCATTCATGCCAAACCTGTTATATAACTTGAAAGGTTAACAATAATGATAACTATTGTTATTAATATGATTACAACTATGAAACTGTGAATTATGATAATAAAAAAAAAAATAAACAATTTAGAAGTTAGGTTGTACAAAATGATAAAATAAATAAATAAATAAATAAGGCGTGTATTAGATTTAGATCGATGAAATAAGCATCCTTCCAACTCCGATAAAAAGGATTGAAAGGGGTATTTTATGACTGGTTGGAGTATTTTATTTGGAAGAATTTGATATATGTTTTTTTTTAAATATCAAAATATTATATTTATTTGGGCTAACTTCTAATGTCATTTATATAAAATTTTCAAATATTATATTTATCTAAATAATTATTTTAAATATTTTATAATCAAATTAAATGGATTATTAATTAACTATTATAAACAAAGAGGAATGAAGAATTTCATTTGAGTTGTTCTCATTTTTGTGAGATGAAAAAAAAAACATTAGATTAAAGCAAAGAATAAATGAAATTAATGACGGAATTGTTTAGTGACTTATAATATTTTATGTATTAAAATTGTTTCATAAAAAAATAATTATTTGGTTATTTATTATTTTTAACTTATTATAATTGATTATAGAATATTTGAATAAATGTGATTTATATAACTTCAATATTTATTGAGGATATAACTGATGTTTTATAGGAGATGTATCATAGTGAATTGATAAACTTAATGATTTTGAAATGTTTAGAAAATGTTAAAAATAAAGATTTCCATAAATCTAATTATTTGAAAGTTAATAAATTTTTATTCTAATAAAAAAACTATTTTAATTTCCATTCGACATATGTCATTCTAAAACAACTCATCGTTAATATTATACCACATATCTAAGAGATATATTAGGCAACACTTTAAAATTCAAATTTATTTTTTCTAATTCTATGTTAATTTTGAAATTATAACCTTAAAAATTTGGTATATCTGTTAATTAATGATTTATTTAAAATAATTGATAAATAATTTTTAAATTTTTACTATAAAAGTTTAATTTATTTTGTAATCGTGGTTCCATTGATTATAAACTAGTGATAAATAATATAATTAAAAATTAAATTGGACATATATAATATTTTGATGTTTAATTCACCCCGTAAGGCCACACGAAAGGTCTTGTAGCCATGACTGTTTATGATTCCATTTCTCAAATTCAGTTTCCAAATTTGTAGATTCACGTCCACCTTTGTGTCAATCGATGCATATCTACAGTGGCAGACCTTAGTGGTGCCCGGGGGGTTCCGGACCACTGCTCCGATTTCGGCATGTAGTGTAAGGTATTTTCTATTATGTTTTTTTGTGTTTTTTCTATTATGTGCACCGGCTTAAAATACGAGTACACTACTAATTTAGATTTTTTCGAAAAAAATTTTTAGTGCCATCCCTCCTATAACATTTTGCGTCCGGCACTGCATATAGATCCGCATTACCCTCAAAAATCGTCTCCATATTCACCTCCATCTTTATGCCCTACATCTTCGGTTGTTCTGTTGTCCATCTCCAATATAGCCCCACTGCCACACCTTCATTAAAGTAACCATGCTTTATCGCTAGAACTCCATCACGAATTGTGAGGTCGCTCAAAACCCACCCTCTTCTTACCACACGAATAAAACCTACTTTGCTTCTTCATTTCCCCACCGTCATCGCCATGGCTAATTGTGTAGCAAACCTAATCATGAAGGAGAAGGCGTTAGAGAAGGTAGTGTCGTTGGAGCCAATTTTAAATTGCATTGTTTTTCTAGATGAAACATAAAAACAGTTTTTCCCAAAACTACTTTGGGTTTGATCCCTTTTTATTACAAAAATATTCGAACAAGTATATTCAGTTCAAACGGGATCTAAAAAAAACGATTATCGTGTTGTTTTGGGAGATTTTTATTAATATAAAAAAAATTGCAACAATTTATTTGCTTCAATCAAACACATGACACATTTTGATTCTATCAAATTCCAATTTATATAGCATCTCTCAACTTCTTATTTCTAATCACATATTATAACTTCGGTTTCAAGATTGATCTAAACCGACTTTCTTATTGGTCAAAAGTCGGTCTCTGAATAGCTTTTGGTTCTTAAACACTTCGAAAGAGTCTCAATCAAGAAAAAAACAAACTAGACAAATGGCATATATAACAAGACAATAATCTTTATGTGTCACCTAGAAAGCGTACAGGGTAAGAATTGTCATATGTATATCTTGGCCGGCCAAGACAAAAATTATAATATGCTCAAAATAACTTGACACCCTGCAAAATCCCAAAAAAATATTTGTCAAACAACATTTCACATCAAGCATATGCTTCCCACTAATCAGAAGTAAACCGTTTGTGCATTGAATATTCATACCAATGGCATTAGAGGACATATTACATCAAATTATTGCAGGCATCAACGTTACCTAAAACAAGAGCCGACTAATATTCAGAGCGATTTTTCTGTTCAGATTGTCATGTTTGTTAAAGTTATTGGAAAATAACATATTTGAAGTAGAGCTAGTAGCTATATGTCACAATAGCAATATTGTTGTATGGAAATAATTACTATTCTTAATAGGTTTGGTCAAATTAGCTTGAAATATGCGTAAGTAGACTTCAAGATATATATTTTCTAACTACAATAACGTATTGTTGGATGTGCATTATAATTTATACCTAATGGTCATGCAATATATAACCTAATAGAATATATATATATATATATATATATATATATATATATATATATATATATATATATATATATATATATATATATATATATATATATATATATATATATTCAAAGGGATTGGAATCCATGATTCCATGACATGTTTGGTTGCCAAATAAATAGAGATCAATTCCGTTGGAATCCTTCAAAAAAATTTCTACAACGTAAAATGGAATTGTGCACTAACATATCTCTTGAGTAAACTAAAATCTTTGGTTTCATGGCCTTAAGTATACTTTACCATTCACAATTCTATGACACTTGTACATGTTATGTACATATGTTGCCTTTGAATATTGGTCAAACATTTTGCCTGGAAAATTATATCAAGACAGCCAAGTCTTGCCGCCTTCCTCTAAACTTTACCCTTCAAACTAAATAGTACTTTTTCCAATATTATAACAAAATTATTATAAAATACACCAACACCTATCATATATCTCTTGTCAGCAAGAATAAGTACATCACACCAAAAGTCAATTTACTAAACAACAAAAGAGCCTCACAATTAAGGATCCTGACAAACAAGTGGCACAAACATAAGCCACCAATGAGGGCATCAACAATATTTGACAGACTCTATGTTCGCATGTCTTAGAGAACATCTTTGATATATATGTGTTTTTTCAAGAACTTAAGATAACAAAATCTCAAAAGGTGCTTGAAAAGGGTGGTGTGTGTGGCCATAATGGGGAAAAAAGGTGGAATGTTTTATTATGCAGATGGAATAGATAAGCTTCTTTTGTTATTTGGGACAATAGGTTCCATTGGAGATGGATTGATGTCTCCTCTTACTATGGTGATCCTTAGTGGTGTGATTGATGAGTATGGAACTGGTGGCGTTTCTATTTCCAATGATGTGGTGGACAAGGTATGATTGTATGAATATTTTCTTCTTTTTATTTGAACACATGTCATCCTAAGGTTGTGGGATGAATATTTGTTATAATCATTCGAATATCGAAAGATTCTATGTTAATGAGAGTATTGTTGATTGTATATTGCAATAGGGTAAACTTGTTTAGTTATTAACAACCAGTTTAATTGTTATTGCGTATTATAGTATGGGCTCAAGTTGCTCATCCTTGCAATTGGAATCGCAATATCGGCTTTCATTGGTAAGTAAAGTTGTCAAATAGTATCTCATGAAATAACAAAATCTTTTAATTATTGAAACCAAAAAGAAAAAAAATTGAATCGGTTGTCAAATGTCAACAATATGCGGAAAATCAAACGAACAAAAAAAAGATGCTATGGTTTGTCATTATTTGTAAATATTTAGATTGAATATTTTGTAGAGGGGATTTGTTGGACAAGAACAGCAGAACGACAAACGTCACGTTTGAGGATGGAATATTTGAAATCTGTATTGAGGCAAGAAGTCGGCTTTTTTGACACACAAGTTGGATCTTCCACCAACTTTGAAGTTATCACAGCCATTTCTGGTGATGCTCAATTGATTCAGGATGTCATGGCTGATAAGGTTTTAATTCTATTCATGTTATTTCTCCTAGGTGGTGTTTGGATTGGTATGATGAGATCAAGGAAGAAATGGAATTGTTTATTCCATAAGAATGAAAATGCATGATAGAATGTGAATGGAATAGAGTAGTCCCCAAGGAATGAAATATAAAATTGCAATATAACCCATTTTTAAGTAACTTTTAATGAAAGAAGATTTTTTAATTTATTTTTTACTTTTTTAATTAGTTTGCAACTAAAATAACTAAATATATTATTTTTGTTTAGCTTTTGTTTTGAACGGTGTTATTTTTGTTTAGTTTATTTAGAGTTTAATGAACTTTTATAGTATTTATAATTAAAAAAAATTGCAAAGAAAAATATATTGATTATAATTTCTAATACTTTAATTATAAAACTAAGTTGAAATTATATATTGTATTTACATATAATATATAACAAATGAAAATTCATTTCATTTCATTCAACCCATTAAATATAAGATTCTGTTATCTTTTCATTTCATCCAACCAAACAAACACATACATGAGTTTGGTCGGATGAAATGTAATAAACTGAGGAAATGGAATGAGTGATTACTCCATAAACATGTTTGGTTATTCTTTAAATGAATTGTATTTTCATATGAATATTTTATATTATATGGTAATACAATATATAAGATTTATTCCATTAAAAAATAGATATATAAAAATAGGTTATGTTAAAAAAAATTCATTTAATTCCATTTTACTACATAGAAAAAAATCACTCCATGCAAAAAAAAATGAAAATTAAAAAAGTGTCACGAATCATATTCCTTTAGGCACAATCCATTCCATTTCAATTGGACAAAACAAAAAGTTTCCTTATTTCAATAGAACAAACAATTATATTCATTCTTACCATCATACAAAACACCATAGTAGTTATATAATTTTGAATATTCCTACTTTATTCATTACTCATAATCATCAACCAAAATGTAATGCAGATACCCAACTGTCTAGCTCACTTATCAGCACTCTTCTTTAGTATCGTGGTTGCCTTCACACTTTCATGGCGACTAGCCATAGCTTCGCTTCCATTCGCGCTTCTCTTTGTTGTTCCCGTTTTAGGCGTTGGGGTGTTACTAAAAAAACTAGGGATGAAGATGCAAGGTGCATATAATACAGGCGGTGGGGTTGCAGAACAAGCAATATCATCAATTCGAACTGTTTATTCTTATGTTGGGGAGCAACAAACGATTAATAAATTTAGCAATGCACTTCAAACAAGTATGGAATTAGGCATAAAACAAGGATTTACAAAGGGTTTGATGATTGGAAGCATGGGTATGATTTTTGTTGCTTGGGCGTTTGTTGCTTGGGTTGGAAGTTATCTTGTTATTGAGAAAGGAGAAAGTGGTGGGCGTGTGTTTGTTACAGCAATTTGTGTTATCATGGCAGGACTGTAAGTTTCTTTATTGGAAATTTATCACAACCATAAACCTGAATATCATAAACTTTTTTTGTAGCTTAAACTCTTGGTACACTTCAATAACATAATTTTAAATGTATTAAAGTTAGTTCTTATATCATTTAGGATAAAACTGCTATATTTGGTTGATTTCTAAGTAAAATGACATAATAAGAAGAAATGAAAGTAGGATGCTATGATAAACAAATGAACGGAAGCACATTGTTATTCCTTGCATTTAACTTTTTTGTAAATATTATACATAGGCTGAACAATTTTATATTCCTATTCCAGGTCAGCAATGAGTGCATTACCCAATGTCCCATTCATTTCAGATGCAACAGCTGCTACAACAAAAATGTTTGAAATGATCTCAAGAATTCCTCGAATAGATTCTGAAAACCATAAAGGAAAAACATTTCCATCTGTAAGTGGGCACATTGAATTTAGGAATGTTGAATTCTCATACCCATCAAGACCAGATTCTCCAATTCTTCAAGGACTTAACCTAAAAGTAAAAGCTGGAAAGACAATAGGTCTTGTAGGAGGCAGTGGGTCAGGAAAGTCAACAATCATCTCTTTGCTCGAAAGATTTTATGATCCAATAAAAGGAGACATTCTTCTTGATGGACACAGAATCAAGGGTCTTCAACTTAAATGGTTAAGATCTCAAATGGGCTTGGTTAATCAAGAACCAGTACTCTTTGCAACATCGATTACAGAAAACATACTTTTTGGGAAAGAAGGGGTTTCAAAAGAATTTATTGAGGTTGCAACTAAAGCAGCAAACGCACATAATTTCATCGTGAATTTACCTAATGGTTATGAAACGCAAGTGGGACAATTTGGGATTCAATTATCCGGTGGGCAAAAGCAAAGAATCGCCATAGCTAGGGCTTTGTTGAAAGAACCAAAAATTCTTCTGTTAGATGAAGCAACAAGTGCGTTGGATACAGAATCTGAAAGAGTTGTTCAGGAAGCTTTAGATCAGGCTTCAATAGGAAGAACAACAATTATTATCGCACATCGATTGACAACAATCCGTAAAGCAGATAAGATTGTGGTTCTTCAATCGGGGAAAGTCATTGAATCGGGTTCACATGATGAGTTAATGCAGAAGAACAATGGCGAAGAAGGTGGAGCATACTACCAAATGGTTCAATTGCAGCAATCGGCAACACAAAATGAAACCTTAGATTATACTCCTTATACGCCGATATCACAAAGAAACTTAAACCACCAACACCAAACACCCACGACTCCTATAAGTGGAAGATCAAGCTTTCAAAATAGCCCAATGTCCCCCATTAGCCCAGCATTAAGCATGGCACATTCGGTTCAAATGTATTCTTATCAAGAAAGTGATGATGAATACTTAATCGAAACACCTGAATCTAGTCCTTCACAATGGCGTCTTTTACAGATGAATGCTCCTGAATGGAAGAACGCCTTGCTTGGGTGCTTAGGAGCTTCTGGTTTCGGAGCGATATCACCAATTCACGCTTATTTCTTAGGATCAGTTGTGTCTGTTTACTTTTTACCCGACAAGGGAAAAGTAAAATCAGAAACAGGATTTTATTGCATCATCTTTGTATGTCTTGGAATTGGTTGCTTCTTCACGAATCTCCTCCAACATTATAATTTTGCAGTTATGGGAGAGCGATTGACGAAGAGGGTAAGAGAGAAAATGCTTGAAAATGTACTTACTTTCGAAGTTGGATGGTTTGATCGCGACGAAAACACAAGTGCAGCAGTTTGTGCGAGGCTAGCAACCGAAGCTAGCTTGATAAAGTCTCTCGTCGGAGATCGCATGTCGTTGCTTCTTCAAGTTTTTGTCAGCGCGTTTCTTTCTTTTCTTCTTGCATTGATAATCACTTGGAGAGTTTCAATTGTTATGATTGCAGTTCAACCATTGTTAATCGCAAGCTTCTATTCCAAGATTGTTCTAATGAAAAACCTATCTGCAAAAGCTAAAAAGGCACAAAACGAAGGAACCCAATTAGCGAGTGAAGCAGTGGTGAATCACAGAACAATCACTGCATTTGCTTCTCAAGGACGAATCATGCGATTATATGAAGAAACCCTAAAAGGTCCTCGGAAGCAGAACATTAAACAATCATGGTTTTCGGGTCTAGGGTTGTTCAGTTCCCAATTCGTGACAACAGCAGCGATTTCTTTAGCGTTTTGGTGGGGCGGAAGAGAAATGAATAAAGGATTGGTAACTGCAAAAGAAATGTTTCAAGTTTTCTTCATTTTGATGACCACCGGGAAGAACATCGCCGACGCCGGAAGCATGAGTTCTGATATATCAAAAGGTAGTGGTGCAGTTAGATCAGTGTTAGCAATTCTAGACAGAAAAAGTGAAATCGACCCAGATGATACCAAAGGGTTAACGATTAAGAGAATCAATGGTGATATAGAGCTAAAAAATGTTTACTTTTCCTACCCATCAAGGCCTGAACAAATGATTTTGCAAGGTTTGTCTTTAAGAATCGAAGCTGGAAAAACAGTCGCACTTGTGGGAGAAAGTGGTTCTGGTAAATCGACTGTTATTGGAATGATAGAAAGATTCTATGACCCCATGAAAGGATCTATACTTATAGATGAACGAGACTTGAAAGATTACAACTTGCGAGATTTAAGATCACATATTGCATTAGTTAGCCAAGAACCAACTCTTTTTGCAGGAAGTATTCGATATAACATTGTATATGGTAAAGAGGAAGCTAGTGAAGTTGAAATAAGGAAAGCAGCAAAGCTTGCAAATGCTCATGAGTTCATAAGGTATTGAAAAAAAAAAAAACATTTCCCAACTTTAAGTTTCATTAACAAAAAACCACAAATTAACTTGTTTGTTTTTCTGCCATTAATGCAGTTCTATGAAAGATGGATATGAAACTTACTGTGGGGAAAGAGGAGTTCAACTTTCAGGAGGACAGAAGCAAAGAATTGCACTTGCAAGAGCGATACTAAAGAATCCGGCTATTCTTCTTTTAGATGAAGCTACGAGTGCACTTGATAGTGTGTCTGAGAATCTTGTACAAGAAGCATTGGAGAAGATGATGGTTGGTAGGACTTGTGTGGTAATTGCTCATAGGCTATCGACTATACAGAAAGCAAACTCCATAGTTGTGATTGGAAATGGGAAAGTTTTAGAGCAAGGATCACATTCTGAACTGCTTTCAATGGGGAATCAAGGTTCATATCACTCTCTTATAAAGTTGCAACACTTGTAAGCACTTATCTAAGTTTTTATTGGGGAAAACAACAAAAAGAAGTGTTCGGGATCTTGAAGAAGTTAGGTCAAATGGTCCTTGTGTTAAAGGATAGAAGGTAGTTCAAAGTTCAAGAGATTACTTCATGACTTTTAACACTTGAGATATTGAGTCATTACCTATATAGGATTGCAATGTATAATATTTTTCGATCTCTGAAATGTACGTGTTTAATAGAAAAAAAAATGTTTTTTCTTGATCCGTAATGTCAATTTCCTACTAGGCGGTTATTTTAATTTTAAAACATAATTTTGGGTTATTTACTTCAAATACATATTAAATTTTTGTTAGATTACTTAATTTCCCTGAAAAGGTACTCAACTCGAATTTGTACCATAGAAACACAAGTTATTCGGGATATTGCCAATAAAACCCTTTACAAAGTTCTTTTTTTGGTTTTCTTCTTTTTGTTTTTTTTTTTCAGTTTTACCTCACAATTTTCATTCAACTTTTTAGTTTTACCATTTTATCCTTTTCACTGGTTTCCTAGTTTCTTTAAAATGAAACTCACAAGAAAACCTTAAAGTTTGCAATTTTATTATAAATATCTATATTTTTTTTCAATTTTACTCGATAACTTTACTTGTTTTACTTTTTTTTTTCAATTCATACAGATTGGGTATTTTTTTTTTGGATATAACATGTCACGTCATAAAAAGAATTGAAAAAATAATGAGAAAGGGACTCAAACTCAAGACCATTCGGGTGTAATACATGTGCCCTACCAATACAATAAATAACATTTTTGTAATTAAAGTTACTTTAATTAATAAAATAATATAACTAACGTTACTTTAATCATATTTTTGTAATTAACGTAATATATATAATTAACACAATATTTATATTTAACGCTACTTAGGGTATGATTTTATAAATATAAAAGTAAAAAATATTAGTTGGTTTACTAGTAAGACGCATTTATTATGTTTGAGAGGTTTTTAGTTTGAGTCACCTCACCATTTTTTTCATTTTCTTTTATAAGACATTGATGTAGCATTCCATGTCAAAGTGCCCAATCATCATGAACCAGGAATAAAAAAAATTAACAACTTGCATAAAAGCTGTAGGGTAATAAACAACATATTTAAGGTAAACCGTACAAAAATTACAAACTTAGAATTTCTTGTAACTTTCACTTTAAGAAAACATGTAAATAAAATATAAAAAGAAGTAAACTAGAAAGTTGGCATTGAAGCTTGTATAGTCAGATTGTGTTCACCTTGATCTTTCTTTTAGAGGTATAAAGTTTAAATCTTGATGATGCATCTGATAGATCTAGCTAGTTTTGGGTATTATGAGCTTTTGGTCACTTTAGAGCATAGAGTTTAGATCTTGAAAGTTTGTGACATTGTTATAGATAATGTTGGAAACTTTATCCATCTAAACATCATATTGATTCAGATCTAGAAGATTAATACTTAGACTTAATGGATTATGTTGAGAAAGATGCACTTTTGGTCCCTTTAAGACTTGAAGACAAGATCTTGGTTGGTTGGACCATTCTAATAGATAAAATTGGAAACTTTATCCATTATGGAGTTATTAGGAACCATAAAAATATCATCTTGATGGGTTTTGATGAATCATGCTTAAGTTAATTTTCATATTATGGGTTTAGATGGATAAAAACGGATTTTGGGTTCCATTAAGTCATACAAAGGAGTAAAGTTGGCAATTTTATGGATTAAGACCTTATTTAGAGGTTAGATCTGAGTTTGGACGTTTTGGTCTTAAGCATTAAGTGCTAAATATAAAGTTTTGGTCATCTGATGAGTACGTTGGGCGTACGTATGCGTACGCTCAGTGTAATGCATGAGTCCTCGTCCTTGAGCTTTGGCGAGTCGTACCTTGTGCTTTAGTGGGTTGTACGCAAGGCGTACGAGTTGGGCACATAGGAGGTACTTGCAAGGTTTTCTTGTGGGCCTTGGGTCTTTTGGAGTTTGGGCAATGGGTTATTGGATCAGATATGAGAAGGGTAAAATGGTCTTTTACCCATTAGAAGTATAGAATATGGTTTGAGACCTAGGATTTTCGGAAGTTGTATTAAATTATTTATTAGGGATATTTTGGTTATGTTCAGTGTGAGGGTTCCAGTAGCAGTAGTGTGTGTGTTTTGGTTATCTTAGATTGAGCTGAGTCTCCCCCCAGTGTTTAGCAGGTTAAAGGCACCAATGTCATCCCATGATTTTTGTTATTGGTTTGCTAGTTGTCTGTGTGACCTTGCATGTGTTATATGTATACCGAGCGGGGCTCGATGCCAGGCTGGGCCTAATGAGTGTGTTATAGTATGATAGTTTTCATTGTACTTACGGGTCGAAGGCACCAATACCGACCCAGTGGATTATGTTATAGTATGCTAATTGTCTTTTTGACTCTTGCATGTATTGTATGTGTTTGTATGTATACCGGGCGGGGTCCGATGCCAAGCGGGGCCTGATGAGTATGTTGGGCGGGGCCCAACATATGTTACTGGCAGATCAGTTCCGTATGGGGCTAGATGGTTGTGGGTCATGGCCCATTGTATGTTTGATATGTATGGTATAAGGTATTATGGGGAACTCACTAAGCTTTGTGCTTACAATTTTATGGTTATGGTTTCATGTACTTCCGGTTGGAAAAGAAAAGGCCCAGCTTGATCGCAGCGTATCCACTCATGTTTCCGCACTTTGTGATTTTGGGATTGTACTATGATAACTATTTTTACTTTTAAATGCTTTTGAATGATTGAAAACTATAAATGGTTTTTAATGTTGAATTGAAAATGAAAATTTTACCTTATAAATTTTGGTATGTTACAATGTAACGCCCGTAGATCCGGGCTAATTAATTTAGAGACAATAAGAATCAAACACGAGTTTTTGATGGAATATTATTCAGAAGTATTAATCTTTTCCAAGTGGTAGTATATGTTACAAGGGCTCCATACATATAAAGAACACCGAAATCCGAGTTATAACGAAGAAGTTATGGCTCGTCGAAGTTTTACGACAAAACCGGCACGGCACCGGGAGACGTAAATAGTGAATTTACGATAGAGGAATTTTTGGCCTTAGTAATCTAAACCAAAGTTTTAGTATACGTTAAACCGAGAGCGTGCATAAAAAGAACGCCCAAATCTGACTTCGTATGAGGAAGTTATGAATTTTCTAAGATTTGACTTAGCAGTGCATAACCCGAAACTCGAATTTTAGATCGAGCGGTTTTTGGCCTACACAACCTAAATGAGAATTGAAGATCTCATTAATAGGAACTCAATGGTAAAAATATAGACGAAAACGGAGTCCGTGTGTAAAAGTTATGAATTTTATGCGGACATTTAACAGTATAATCTCCTTGTACTGTTAAATTTAAGATCGGTCGAGAACTAGCCGACGGAGTCAAAATGAAAGTTGTAGATCTTATTTTTACCTACACGTGGATATAAATAACGTCAAAAACGAAGCTCGTATGTGAAAGTTACGAATTTTAGAAGTTGGAAGTGTGATGTGCGAAAATAGGTAACGTGGCACAATCTTGGCCATTGTTTTCTCCCCAAGTCTTGCCACCAGATGGTGACATGTGGTACCAAGTTCTGCCATATTTCACCCTATAAATAGAACCTCTCCCACCCTCATTTTTTTCACACCTTTCCCATTCTTTCTTCTCTTTACTCTCTCTCTCTCTCTCTCTCTCTCTCTCTCTCTAGAACCTCTCTCTAGCCCCGAAACCCCCCGAAAAGCCTAGGGAACCTCCCTAGCATGAGGCGGAAGCCCCGGAGTGCTCGACAACTCCGAGAAGAAGATCTTTTCGGCTCGGGAACGCTGCTCAAAGCAAAGCCCGATTTTCTATAAAACCCGTTCTAAGTGAGCTACGCCTACGCTATTTTTAATATAACTTTTATTTAATTATAGTAACGTTATTAGGAACTTATAATAAGTACTTGAACTATTATTATGGGTTATATAAGTATTTTTTTTAACGCTTATATAATAGTAATCTTATCTAGACTATTAATTAGTCACGGCGAATAATAAACTAAACTCTAGTGGTAAAAATACTAGGTTTCGTCGAAAGAAATTATTTTTAAGAAGCAAAGCGATGTCTGAGTTCGGAATCACCACATTTTCAAGTGAGTGCATGGTCCCTTTCATCTTATACATAGATATGAAGTATTTTATATAAACTACGTGTTATGTATGCATACTATCTGTATACTTGCTATCTATGCTGGATGAACGATTTTATACAAGTTTTATATGATTTAAACTATATATGTATTTATATCTACGTAATATGTTGGGTAAAACATGGGTAGATGAAATATGAGTTTGATAATGAGTTGAGAGGTGATATAGACCATGAGGTAAGGGTGAGAGGTGGACGATGTGAGCAGCCTTGTTCCCAAATGTTGGCCCCGTCATCTAGCAGAGTATGGATGACAATCACAGACTATTCTAGACAGTCCAGTGGAACACTAGCAAACTCGCAACCTGTAGGTGTTGTGAACGATGTGTTCACCGGTGTACTCTAAAAACCCATTGACATGTATTGTGAATGGACTCTCGAAAACGATATTGTCAATAAACGAGATAACCCTAGCAACTGTGCTCGAAGGACAATATTGGCAGCTACGCCTCACATAGAATGTCAGAATTCTGGCAGCTGCACCTAAGTCATAGAACTAGCAGTTGTGCTTGACAGTTGTGTCATTGAAAACGATGGATTTCGTACCTATTCCTTAGGATAATCCTTAGGAATGAATGAATGAGAAATAGTTGATTCTTAGGTTAGATCCTTAAGAGTAAAGAAGATAATGGGGATGGGTAATTGGGTTAACTGTTTGATGATTAAACATAATAATTATATTATTGTGGGTTGAAAACCTTATGTACTCACCAGGTTTCCCAACCTGACCCACTCAGTTTATTTATATCACAAGTGTTGATATGACGTCACATTACACTGAGAGATTAAAGAGATAAATCACTAGTGATAATGAATGTAAGTTCTGTTTATGCTTATGTTTTGGTATTGACGATGACATCCCAAATGTTTTAAAATGAATAAAAATACTTTTCTTCGGAAATGCCCTGATAACGTATTTATCATGTTTCACTGGGAACAAATTCCGCACATTTTTATTAAAAAGAAGTACTCTGATTTTTATAAAGCGCAAACAAAATCGGTCTTTTATGGCCGTGAAAATGGGGATGTCACATACAAGTTGGTATCAAAGCCTTCGTTTGAGGGATTGGTGCACACTCTTGGGTGTGTCTGAACTCAAACTGAGGAATTGTTAATCTTTTTAAAGTAAATAAATTTTCTAAAAGATTTTTATAAAGAAAAAAGGGGTGTGATGTGTGTAATCAGCCGAGCTCAATTAAGTTATTCCCAGAAAATCCATACCTGTTTGTTATGTTATATGTTGTGAGAATTGCATGCAAGATTAGGGCTAAGGATCTTCTTAGGATTTCATGCTAGGAGAGATGCCTTTATATGCCTGATTGTTTGAGCTTTTAGAATTGCATGCTAGTAATAATTTCATATGATTTGATGGATTGGCCTGATATGTGATGCCTTGTAGCCTAAGAGGATTTGGATGTTATACTAGATTTGGAATCTTTCTTGGAAGGAAGTGAGCTTGAGATGTCCTCTATATGGTTGTGGCTTGGAGTGTTACTGCACGAATGTTGATTGCTTTGTGCTTTGTGGGACTCTTGATGATGTGTCACAACTAGCATTTTTAGCTAGGAAATTCTATTCTCATATAAACATCATCCATTGTAAAAGCATGTACTCTAAGTGAATACAATACTCTATCCTCGTTCAAAATACTCCTCATATGTTCAACTAAGGGTTGGAAACCTTAGTAATCCCGGTCCAAGTTCCTTATGAACTAAAATTCTCCTATTGGGCCTAAAAGCCCTAAGTGGGCTCTAAATAGACCACATTCATAAAACTTTAGTATTTTGGGCCATGTGGGCCTAAAATAATCCATCTTACCTCCAATGAGCCTTGTTGGGCCATAAAAGATTTCATTTGCCCCAATGGGCCGAAAAATTATTTTTGGGCTTCATAAGTTCGAGTATGGGCCCAAGATGATTCCTTTCCTCTCTCCTTAGCCCAAATCAGCCCATGTTTAATAAAAAAAAAAAAAAGAAGAAGAAGAATGGATAAATGAAGACTAAACATGCATGTGACAACTCATGTTTAACCACCATGTATCTATGGTAGCATCTCATGTTTCAAGACAAACTATTACCTCACAAATAACAAGGATATGATCTCTCTCCCTTCTCTCCATATTCTCGGCCAGCCCTCTCACCACCTTCATTTTTCATTCAAAAACTCTCTTAAACACTCTCAAATACCTCTTCCCTCTTCCATCAAAAATCTCGAGTTGGTGTGTGCTTTCAAGAGGATTCTCCACCAAAAATCATCATCCTAGGTAAGTTTTTACTTATATCCATGGTTTAGCTTCTTGATTTCTTCAAAATCTCCTCTTAACCCTTTCCATTTCGTGAATCCTACATCTTAGAGCCATCTAAGTTGTAAAGCTCCTCAAGAAGCTTGTTAGGGCCAAAAACCTCTTCACATCTTCATCAAAAACCGAAACCTTCAAACAGGGTGAGCTTCATACTCCTTATTTTTCTGTTTTATAAGTTTTATGGGGGGGGGATACAAGCAAATGTGTAGATCTATATGTATTTGTATGCCTTGTATGATTTCTATGCTTATATGTGTGTTTTTGTGTGATTTTGATGATGGATCTAGCCATAAGCCCCTAAAAATCGAGATATATTTTATGTTAAATGATATTAGCATAACTTATATTATTACATACAAAGTATTTCAAGAAAAATAGCTAGGTGGCTTAATAACATCTTCTTTGGGCTAAAAACTCAATTTTTGGACACAAAATTTTAAAAATATAAAGTTAAAGGGCCCAAAATGACATATTACGAATTCTGATGGGTGAGATGAGTCAAAACAGTTTCAATAAAGTGTTTTCTGGAAATACATTCTTTTGGAGGATTAAAAATATAAATTTCAAGCTTAATGGGCTAAAAATGGCATTTTTGGCCCAATAGGGCCCAATATGCGAAATTTTCTATTTTGAAGGGCTAAAATTGTGTTTTTCTGTAAAACAGTGGACTACTAGTGTTCCAAGTCCTTTTCTAAGGTTTAAAATGCTTTTCAAAATTAAAAAGGACCAAAGTTGCAAAAATTTTCCAATTTGGGCCAAAATTGTAAAAACTGCGAAAAAGAGGGGTTACAACCGAGAAAACTGTATTTTCAGGGAACAAAACTGTTTTCAACTAAGAATATGCTGAAAAATATCAATTTCGATAAGTTTTGGTGTTAAAATGACAAGAAAAATGGTTTAAGGACTAAACCGAAAATTTATTTATTTAAAGGGTCGAAAAAGTAAATTTACAAATTAAAGAGGGGTTGTAAACAGAAAATTTTCAATGCTAATTCAATACACCCATCGTGATCAAATATTGGCACCGCGACTACCGACGAAACACAATACACAACAATACCAAAAATCGTTGTTAAACGAATTGATTCGGTCTCGAATCAATAACAACCCGAAACTACTAATACGATGATAACTCGATTCATACAAGTAACATTTGGGAATTCAACACACACGTGAGAGTGCACAGACGTCGACGCACCATCTTTGGGCCCCAAAGTGTAAAATCTTTTTTGTTGGGCCTAGCTAGCCCAATGACCTGATCTTTAGGCCCGAAGACTTCAACCTTACGAGTTGTTGGGTCTTACATGATCCAACACAGCGTAAAAGGACTTTCAATGGCTTTTATACTATTGGTCCCCAAGGGTCCTTTGGTACTGCTAGTAAAGTCGGTTATTCTGATGCGAGTCGGGTCAAGGGCCCTTCGCACTCTTTTTATCCCCAACCGACTAACGGAGTTATCGAGGTCTTCGTGCCCTCTTTCTCTTCGGATGTGGGACTACAAGAAGTCAGGGCGGTTAGATTACGTGAATAGTACGGACGACGCCTACGGGATCGTTAGTATAGTTGTAAACTGGTCGTTTGTGTAACGCGTGTTTATAGCAATTCACCATGCGCAATAATCCGACGTCGCCTGGAATCAATGACTTCACACGCCGCGATGGTACAACAACTACATGGAATTCAAAGTGTTAGGAAAACATCGGGTTTTCCTAGGGTTTTTCAATACATACGGTTTTGAAATGTACACAAGTTTAATGAACAATTTTTACAACTATAGAAACAAACAAGCATACCTATGGATCTTCACACTTTTTATACTAAGTTCTTTTCAGAAAATATCAGATTTTCTGGTGGTTTTCAAACAATACAAAACATTGGATTTCAAACACTACTTATGAACTCACTAACATTTCATATGTTGACGTTTTTCAAAATACTTGTATTCTCAGGTAACAGATAAAGTGATGGAAGAATTGTACTCTATGATGTTTTGCTGTTGTTTAATTAGTATCGAACAATCTACTTTTGAGAATGTAATGTTTTGAGACAATGTAATGGATGTAAACACTATCAGTTGTAATATTCAAATGTTGGTGATGAATGATGTTATGTTTCATGTATATTCATTGTGATGGTATTCAATTGAGTCACAACAGCCCCCGGACGTTTCCGCCGTCTGGTTCGGGGGTGTGACATGATGTGAGTTAACTATTAAGTGAATATGTTAAATCACATGTTGCATATGTTAAATAATCGCATAGTGACGGATTTGACCCTACTGCGCTGCTCTCGTTTGAGTCTAACTATTGTAGGGATGTGTATCTTACTCGAAGGGTTATCTAAGCTTTGTTGCATGTGATTGTATCCATGAAGTATCCTAAGTTCGGAATAAGAAGTGAAGGGTGCTAAGTGTAAATAAAGGAAGGGACTCGACGAGTAGGTACGCTTACTCGCCGAGTCGGAGCGGGTTTGGATCGCAAATCAAGTGACCAACTCGCCGAGTCGGAAGCTGGACTCGACGAGTTGGTGCTAGAATGAGAAAACCCTGATCTTAGGGTTTGCACCCTATTTAAAGGACTTTATGTCTTCTCCCAACCTCCTAATCCCCTAAGAGTTCCAGAAACCCTAACCTTCGTGTGAGACTTCATTATTGAGGAGATTGGAGCCTGGAAGAGGAAATTGGTAGGAAAGAGCTTGAGGACTTAAAGGCTTGATGCAAAGGAGTGGTGTAGATCCGGGATCTACTTCAGTTGGAGCATATATTGGAGGTAATAATTTGTTACTTGGGCTCTTTGGTATCTAGATCTATTATCATTTGAGATTTGGGGTATTTTTGGTATGATTAAGAGCTATTTCGAGTAAGAGGCTTAGATATGAGGTTGCTACTTCAGATCTAGGCTTCTTATGGTCCATAATGTCATAAAGTTTTAGTCTTTGAGTTCTTGGTGAAGCCCCTTTGTCCAAAACCCAAGCCCTACTGTGTTTTGGGCCTAAAACTCCATGGTTTCATGTAAAGTTTGCAACTTTATGTGAGGGTTAGATTGTAGAAGGGTGGATCTATGGATTTGAGCCTCTGCATGGCTCAAATAGCTTCTGAATGGGTTGAGAACTGGAGAGACTCAACGAGTCACATGGGTGTACTCGACGAGTTGTATGAACATGTACATGGACTCGGCGAGTTGGAAGAACAACTTGGCGAGTATGTTGAAGATTGCCTTGGACTCGGCGTGTCTGTTCTTAGACTCGGTGAGTCTGGTTGCAGAACCCAATCTCTTTTGGGTTAAAGCTTTGGATTAGTGAGTCGGTTGGTGACTCGGTGAGTTGTACAGGAAGGGACTCAGAGATCGTTGGACTCGGCAAGTTAAGTTGTGATATGAGAGTTTTCTGGTGTGGGAACTCGGCGAGTCGACGGGGTGACTCGACGAGTAGAAGTCAACCAGGAAGGTTGACCTTGTTTGAGGACTTTGACTTTGACCAAGAATTGACCAGTTTGACTTCCTAGGGTAATTTGGTAATTCTGGTATTTATGGAATTGGTTCTTTGGTAGTGTTCTGAGGTGAAGTTCGTGTCGGTGGTCGGAGTAGCTTGGTAGGGGGTAAGCAAAAACCGAACCGCAAACCAAAAAAACCGAAAAAACCGCATAAATCGAAACCGAAAAACCGAAACCGAAATGAAAACCGATGGTGCGGTTTTTAGTTTTGCAAAAACCGAAAATACTCGGTGCGGTTTCTAGTCTCGCAAAAACCGCAAAAAAACGAACCGCACCGTATATGTATATATATATATATATATATATATATATATATATATGTATGTATATACTAAGTGTTGATATATGTAAGAACCAAGAACTTATGAAAATTAAAATTTCTATAAATGTAAATATCTATCTTATCTATCGGTGGATGATTGTATATTTTTAAGCATACATTCAATGGTATTTACAATAACAAATAATGTTCATGAAATTTTTTTTAACATTCAAATATGAAGAGTATTAGTGATATAGTATCATTTTTATGAATACATTAATTGATATTATCGTATGTACTTGTGAAACAAATATTATATTAAATTCTTATTATATTGAAGCATTAGAAACATGTCGGATGAGTGGTTATGTAATTTGATTTCAAACCAAGAGGTGGTGGTATCGGTTTATCTCCAATTAATGATTAGCACTCCTCATATGAGTCAAGGTAACTCGCTGAGTTACTTGACTTTGAGTAAAAAGGCAAAACGAAAAAAAAAACTAACAAAAAACCACAAAAAAAAAAAAAAAACGAACCGCAATAAAAAACCGCAAAAACCGAACCGCATAAAACTAAACGGTGCGGTTTCTATATTTCAAAAAACCGAAGTTGCGGTTTCCGGTTCGTTTTTGGCCAAAAACTGCACCGAACCGCACCATGCTCACCCCTATAGCTTGGTCTTATCTCTTCAGTCGGAAATTACAGGTGAGTTATCCTCACTATATCGACAGGGTCTACGGCACCAAGGTCGGCCATTTATTGGATGGAAATCCAGGTATTGTTTGTTATGTTATTGCTTTGCTAGATCTACATCCTGGTATTTAGGATGGTGTTAAGTTAGTTACATGGTTAAGATTGGTACCCGGTATATAGGGTAATGTTATGCTAGAGACCGGTTAGGTCGGAATCCTGGTTAGGATGATGGTATGCTATGTGATCTGTTAGACTATTGTCTGGTTAAGGATTTGCTATGTGATTAATTGTTTTATGTGCACATGGTTGATTGACGGGTTTGGGTTGAGGCGATTCCTTCTTTGTGTTGTAGGCTAACATACCCAGGGTGGACTGGATATTCTGAAGGCCCAGCGAGCGGTCCGGATAGGCTGAAGGCCCCAAGAGGGCAGACCAGACATACCGAGGCTCGGAGAGTGGACCAAGCCGACTGAAGGCCCGGTGCGGGCGGACCAGTCATTACTGTAGACTCAGAGAGTGGACCAGGTGGATTGAAGGCCCGGTGCGGGCGTACCAATCACACTGTAGACTCGATATACATGGCTAGACTCGGAGGGTGGACCCGGTAGATTGAAGGCTCGGTGCGGCGGACCAGTCCCACAGTAGACCCGATGTGCATGGTTGTTCTATTTGTGATATGTTATGAGTATGTTTATGTGTGGTTGGTATTTTGGGGGTAACTCACTAAGCTTTCGAGCTTACAGTTCAGTGTTTTGTTTCAGGTACTTCAGGAGATCGTTGCAAGGCAAAGGCGTGATCGTCCCGCTCCTCATGTTTTATGATTTATGTGATATGGTTCTGGGGAATACACTGATGTTTAAACTATTTTGAAAACGAGTGTATGAACTTAATGGTTTTTGAATGAATTAAAATATTTTAATTTGGCTCAAATTTTATGGTCGTTACACATGAAGTAGTTAACTGAAATTATTTGGAGTTCTTCAGCTGCTAATGGCAGGGTTCAAGAACCTAGGAAAGCCTAGGATGTGTTGTAGTGAGTTGGCTGCACTGTTTAGCAGTTATTTGGAGTATCAGACTGAAAAGGTGACTTGGAGGATTCGGGATAATTCTTGAAGGAAGTATGGATAGGTGTGGAAGGTAGTATTGGGCCTGTACTACTGAAAGTACATGATCCATACTCGACTCAAGGAGAGTCATGAAGAATATAGGAAGCTAGTGGATTGAGGATTCCTTAATCATGTACTAATTATTGTACGACCGCTTTTCAAAAGTGATATGAGCAAACGTGGATGAGGTTTAAGTTCTGGTTCAAGCTCAGGTGTTGGTACTGAGTCAATGGATGAGCGAATACGGGAGTTCATCTCGTCGAAGATCACCTGCGTTACTTTAGAGCAGACTCCTGTGATGTTTGGTACCATCAAGGAAGGGATCATGGAACTCTTGGATGATCATCTCGGGGATTTTTGGATCGAGATTGTAGCAGGACAGTTGGGGACCCATCTAGAGCTCAAGGCTTGTGGAGCCCTAGAATCTTTCAGGGAGGAGGATCTTATTTCAAGCTCTTGTCATGAGGGATCGAAGGTGGATTATGCATAATGCCTTCTGGGGGATCGATTCCATGATTGGATTTCCACTGAGGTTTCACGAACTTTGTGTGATGAGTTACCTGACATTATTGGTTATGTCGCTCATAGATTGGTCACCAGGTTCGAGGATCGGATCTTGGTTTTTCAGGCAATTGATGATATGGTCGAGGTGACCAAGGAGCAAGAGCTTGGTTTGGAGAGGCGACCGGGGAAGGGAAGCGGACTCATGGTCTGACTCTGCTAGCAACATCTAAGCAGTTGGATGTTGCCATGTCTAGTGCTAGAGGCCCGAGGGTCCATGACATTTATATGAAAGGTGACGGAACACATGAGCGTGTGTGCGGCAAGTCTAAATGCAACAGGTACAGATGAAAGGGCCACATTCACCAAGAATGCACCCTAGAAGTAGAATTGTGTCATCGTTGTCATCAGCCTAGTCATATCAGGGCAAATTACCTATGTTTAGTGGTTGGGGCGGCTCAAGTTCCATTGCAAGTGTTTTTGTAGGAAGGGTGAGTAGAACCCTGATACATTACGAGTATGTATTGTATTCTTCTTTTTCACGCTTTATTCATTATGCTAATAATTTCGTGTTTGTGTGTGTGAAATGTTATGCCTTGATTATCTAAGAATGGAGGTACATATGAGTAATATAGTTATCTTATCTGGAAAGTGCTCATATGTCATTTTTCATACCATGCCTCATGCTCAGAAGAGGATCGAGTATTCTACTTAGGAGACTAGCATTTGGTCTGATCTTTGGTAGGTATCAGCAAGAATTCAAGGAATCTGCAAAGTAGGCATGTCGGGTTAGAAGGAAGGATATGTAAAGGTTATTCATGGTTTCGAGACAATGAGGAATGGGATTGATTGTAAGTGTAAGATCAGTAGTCGTCAAGTTTACTGGTGAAGATCTGTCATGGTTGATAGGTATAAAGGATTGTTCAGAATGCAAGTTTCGTATGATTATCTGCCAATTCATGTCTTCAGGATGTAAGAGGGGTACTCGCATCTGGGGCTTTTAGGAAAGAATCTCGTGGAAACATGTCATCCCCATATAGGACAACAAATTCAGAATTCATGATCAGCGCTTGTATCGCTTAGGAGGGATGTCGGCTGATTGGTGACAGGATGTGAGTCAATTACTACTATTGGTACGGCAAGAACAGACAAGAACCATCACTCCAGAGTGTAAGTGGAAAATTAATTGCTCAAGTTGTTTCAGGTGATTGGATTGATGAGAGGATTTAAACGGAATTTGATAGAGATATATAGAGTGCATTGGTTTTTTTTATAAGTAGGTAGTTGGATTGGTGATCTGTCTGTTCCGATGAAGGATTATAGTTCTGTGACACGAGATAAAGCGGGTTAAGGATTTGGAGTTTTATTATGGGAAGAACTTGGGATTATTGAGCTCGTTGAGATTTTGGGAAGTATTTATCTAGTTTTGGAATGTGTGTGATCGTTAAGGTTGGCTCGTAATGGAATGCTAGTTCTTGCAAGCTCAGGTTGTTAACAAGTTTGAATTGTAAGGTTGAAAGTGTTGGGTTATGAGCATAACACCATTCCTATGGTTTATATGCAACCCTAATTGCTTTGATCTAGGTTTTTCTAACTTGAACATACAACATTGAATACCAAAGCAAATAACCCTATGACTAGCATACATATTTCGAAATTGACATATGATTAGGGTTAGAAACTTTACCTATCTTGTTATGTAGCAATAACATGTTTAATACTTCTTGATCTTGACTTCTGAAAGCCTAGTGCCCCAAGTGTTGCACCTCTAATGGAGTCACAAACACTCAATGCAAGAAGATGAATTAGGAGAGAAGAAGAATTCGGCTATGGCTTCCTATAAACTCATAGGGACGGATTCTACTAGCAAAGGGGTCTATATATAGTTGTGTGGGCTGCTAGGGTTTTCAAGTGGAAACCCTAATACCTGACTTAGGCAACAAGCAGCCCATGAACTCCTTCCTTAGAGCCCATGGACGATATCTTATGGGCTTCCCCATAAATCTCGTCCACTCCACTCTATAGAGTCCATCAGCCCAATTATGCAACTATCAACGATTTGCATAACAGTCCCCCAATTATTTAATTAGTCGCTTTTAATCACCAAATTAATTTCTGATCAATACTAATTAAATAATATGATTTCCGAATAATATATTAATATTTTAATATATTAATAAAACCATTTTGAGTATGAATTTATTATTCATATAATAAATTCTACTTTCTCTCCTCTTGGCATCCTATCAAGTTGCATGGGTGAAGTCAACCCAAAAGGACCATGCTTATAATCAAATCAAGTACATATAAAAAATAGTTATGGGCTTAGATACACCTAATCCAATAGAATGATGGATTGGGAATCCATCAATTTTTGGTGGATTGGAAAATCGCAGTAGGATCCAAGTGGGGGAGAATCGTTTGGTCTAAAGGTTGCACAATAGTGGATATTCAGGTTTCATTGCACATCAGTAGTGACGTATGGCGGGTATGTGGATGGATCTAGGTTGAGGGTTATGTTAGAGCCTCTTTGTCTGTTCTTGTCTGTTGAAGACTTGGGAGTTTGAAGCATAAACCGAACACCTGATTGGGTATAGTTGGAAGCAGGTTCGACTCATAATGAGTATGATTGGTATCGTAGATGGACTGTAAAACCATGGGTAGGATCCATGGCCATATGGAAGTGTTGTAATATTATGGGATAGCCGTAGCATTCACAAGGTTGGTAGGCTGATGTGGGAATATTGTAAGACTACGGGTATCCATAGCATATAAAAGGATGAT
The DNA here is from genome assembly GCF_051521515.1 of Lactuca serriola. NCBI lineage: Eukaryota > Viridiplantae > Streptophyta > Magnoliopsida > Asterales > Asteraceae > Lactuca > Lactuca serriola. The sequence continues at coordinate 286,598,868 of NC_136415.1, forward strand.
AAGTTGTCAGGGAGGTGTTGTAAGTTTGCAATAGGATTGTATTGTTCACCAGAATGAGGTATCTATTGTGGGAATGGTCGTGGGATTGAGGAAAGATCAATGCATCCCCGGGTCGAGGAAAATAGTACTGTCGAAGGATTACTCTTAGTTGGTATGAGAATCATTGGATTCGAGGCGAGGTCACACCTATACAACAATCGATTAGGTGAGGTCTGTTCGATGGTGCAGACTGGGTGAGACCCATGGGCTAGGCTTGTATGGTTATGGTAACAGTGGATAAGACCTATAGGAAATTCGTTGGAGTACGGTATTGGATCACATTTAGAGTAGGACGACTCTATGGTCAGTAGTTGATATCCGTGTGGTGGTTAGGATAAGGTAACCCTTATCAGTTAGACTCTTAGTCGAAGCCTTATGGTGGGAACAAGTGTGAGAGGGTCAGTCTCCGCGGTGGACTGGGGATTTTATATCTCGATTTATTGGAAGCACATAATGGAATAATAAGATTTTAGATAGATGCAAGTGCGAGTCTTTGGATTTCAGAATGTGAGTCATGTTTTGGGTTCGGACAAAGAGTTGTGTTTCACTTTGGGAGTCGTATTTGTTATATGGAAGGACTTATCATCAGCGAGGTATGGTCAAGGGGTTTTTCTGCCAAGAGTATTGGTTTTACAATTTAGGATCGGAAGGATATCTTTCATGAAGATTATAGAGAGAGGATCTATTGATTGGGTTTTGATAGTAGCATAGGAAGGTTGTTATGAGTATGAGTTAGCCTCTTCGATGGACCAGGATTGAGATTAATTGGTCAGGTTTTCTGGCTGTTAGGAACGTGGTAAGGAGTGATTTCGAGGATGAAATCTAATTTAAGTGGGGGAAAGTTGTAACACCTTGTTTTGAATCGTTTCATAATTTGGGGTCGTAACCCGAAGATCAGTTAACATAAGGCTTTGGGCCTTGGGGGAAAAGAGATTTAGAACACTTTGGATGTGGGTAATGTAGATTAGGTGATCCGAGAGTTCGAATGGTGCTTTGGAGCCCAAGGGTATAACTGTAAAGTGATAGTTCGGGCCTTTTATGAATTTTGGATTTAAGTTCGGAAAGTTTTATGTAAAATTAGAATTGATAGGGTTATAGAGCTTCTCATTACGTTTCCGTAGATATAAGGATCGTTAGAATCAGAGTTGAAACGAAGAAGTTATGACCGCTTGAAGTTAGGTCAGTTTTGCGGCTTAGGGCTTAGTCTAATACGTTGGGCGTACTAGGCATACCTGGAGTATGTTGGGCATACTAGGCATACCTAGAGTATGCTCGACATACACGATCAGTGCATAAACCCTATTTTGTGTTTTGAGTCCTATTTAAGCTCCTTAACTTCCCAAACCCATTCCATTCTTAGCCTCCACTTCTCCAACACCCTCCCTTGAAATCCTAACCCTAGTTTGAGCCTTGTAAAAAAAAAAGAAGGTGTTTTTACATGCTTTGGAGTGTTCTTGGCACATCTTAGAGAAGAAGGGTCTCATTGATGAAGTTTTGGTTGCATTGGTGCTTGTAGATCCATATTTTGTTCACCTTGATCTTTCTTTTAGGGGTATAAAGTTGGAATCTTGATGATACAGCTGATAGATCTAGCTAGTTTTGGATGTTGTGAGCTTTTGGTCACTTTAGAGCATAAAGTTTAGATCTTGAAAGTTTGTGACCTTGTTATGGATAAAGTTAGAAACTTTTCCATCTAAACATCATATTGATTCAGATCGAGAAGCTTGAGACTTGGACTTCATGGATTAAGTTGGAAAAAATGCACTTTTGGTCCCTTTGAGACTTAAAGACTAGATCTTGGTTTGTTGGACCACTGTAATAGAAAAAGTTGGAAACTCTATCCATTATGGAGTTATTAGGAACCATAAAAATATCATCTTGATGGGTTTTGATGAATCATCCTTAAGTTGATGTTCATATTATGGGTTTAGATGGATAAAAACAGTTTTTGGGTCCCATTAAGTCATGCAAAGGACTAAAGTTGGCAACTTTATGGATTAAGACCTCATTTAGAGGTTAGACCTGAGTTCGGACGTTTACGTTTTAAGCATTCAGTGCTTAATATAAATTTTTGGTCATCTGATGAGTACGATGGGCATACATATGCGTACGCTCAACATAATGCGTTAAGTTCCCATCCTTGAGCTTTGGCGAGTTGTACCTTGTGCTTCAGTGGGTCGTACACAAGGTGTAATCGTTGGACACACAGGGCGTACTTGCGAGGTTTTCTTTTGGGCCTTGGGTCTTTTGGAGTTTGGGCCATGGGTTATTGGATCGAATATGAGAAAGGTAAAATGGTCTTTTACACATTGGAAGTATAGAATATGGTTTGAGACCTAGGATTTTTGGAAATTGTATTAAATTATTTATTAGGGATATTTTGGTTGTGTTCTGTGTGAGGATTCTAGTAGCAGCAGCATGTGTGTTTTGGTTATCTCGGATTGAGCTGAGTCTCCTCCCAATGTTTAGCGGGTCGAAGGCACCAATGTTGGCCCATGATTTATGGTTATTGGTTTGCTAGATGTCTGTGTGACATTGCATGTGTTATATGTATACTGGGCGGGGCCTGATGAGTGTGTTATAGTATGATAGTTGTCAGTGTACTTGCGGGTCGAAGGCCCCAGTATCGGCCCAGCGGATTATATTATAGTATGTTAATTGTCTTTTTGACTCTTTCATGTCTTGTATTTGTTTGTATGTATACCGGGCGGGGCTTGATGCCAGGCGGGGCATGATGAGTGCGTTGGGCGCGACCCATCGCATGTTACTGGCAGATCCGTTTTAGGGGGGATGGTTGTGGGGCATGGCCCATTGTATGTTTGATATGTATGGTATGAGTTATTTTGGGGAACTCACTAAGCTTTTTGCTTACAGTTTTATGGTTATGGTTTGAGGTACATCTGGTTCCAAAGGGAAAGGCCAGGTTTGATCGCAGCGCATCCACCTATGTTTCCGCACTTTGTGATTTTTGGATTGTACTCTGATAACTATTTTACTTTGACATGCTTTTGAATGATTGAAAAGGATATATGATGTTTAAGGTTGAATTAAAAATAAAAATTTTACCTTATGATTTTTGGTACGTTACAGAATCCCACCCCCCCCCCCTCCTAGATGTTGGGCTTTCCCCGGCCCATCCCTGACTCGTCCCTAATTTACCAACAAAATAAACTCAACTTATGCAAAAAAATAATTTCAAGTTTAATAAGAGATCAAAGCCAAATGATATAGTTAGATTGTGTTTATATAAATCATAAAGTTTAACAAGCATCAAAGAGAGAACTGACGATTTGTGTATATAGACCGTCGTACGAAGTGACGACTGACGAACTCTTGGAATTGGGAACATAATTTGGTATACGGACTCTATCTCTGATGGTCTAATACATATTAATTCATTCTTAGTGGACTTAATTCAAATTCAACAAATTATCAACATACTAATATATATATATATATATATATATATATATATATATATATATATATATACCTTAAAAGGCATTTACAAGATTTTACTGAATTTTAAGAGGTACAAGCTTTTAAGCATCATATACAATAATTTTATGCATCGGAGAATAATAAATCTTATCTGGTCAAAGACAGATTTTGAATAGGCCTTCTAAGCTTATCTTCAAATTGAATGGGTTAAATATGAAAAAGTCAAATAAGATGATGATGATAAGATTTTGAATGGGTCAAAGTTTGACCAAGTGTTCCTCATATCCAATTGAATCGGTAAATACTAAATCTTATCTGATCAACATTTATG